>NC_058080.1:7903826-8261326 GCF_014858855.1 Bufo gargarizans
TCACAATATTTGTACTTTTATCCTTGTTTTTTTTAATCGCCAGATCAGGTCCATTAATGTGCTAGTTATTATTTTGAATATTTTTTGGGGATTATTATTGGTGAATTCCATAGGACATAGTTAAGGGATGGTAACAGGCACATTTTCACTAGGGAATTACGGCCTGCTATCGAGACATACAATCTTTTCCATACCTCTATCTTTTTCTTTATTTCTTTTATCTTTGGGGTCACATTCAGCTGAATATAATCCTTGGGGTTCGGGGTGATTTGAATACCTAAGTATTTAACTGGTTCGTTATTCTTCATAATTTGTAGTGGACCTGGAGTAAAATCATTCAAAGGATCAATCGGGACGCATGCTGACTTTATCCTAAGCCCAGAATCTTCTCCATATTGATCAAAGACCTGAAAGATCTATGTGAGCCAACAAACAGCATAATGTCATCCGCATATAAAGAAATTTTTTCCTCGTGTCCACCAAACCTGAAGCCCTCAATTGCTGCATCTTGCCTGATAATATCCGCTAACGACTCCATGGCTATAGCAAAGAGCAGGGGGGAGAGAGGACAACAGTGTCTAACCCCCCTTCAAATGTGAATGTTATCAGAATATTCCCCATTCAATATCACTTTTTCTGAAATTTCCGTATTTAACAGATTTACCCAGAATATAAATTTATCTCAAAATCCCATCTTTTTCAATGTTGCCATCAAGAAGGGCCATTCTACAGTATCAAACGACTTTGAGGCGTCCAATGTAACAATCAGTCGTTGACCACAATTTTCGGGCTCAAGCTAAGTGTTCACATAATAACGCATTACATTATCCGTTGTGGTTTTGCCCGACATGAAACCCGTCTGATCCTCATGTATCAGACCCGACACCACACTTCTGAGTCTAATTGCTAAATTTTTTGCCAGTATCTTATTATCTGTATTAATTAACTAAATGGGGCGATATTTTTCACCTCAATAAAACAGCTTCTTTCCTGCATCGTTTCTTTTGCGTAATCTGAAAAAATAATTACTGTTGCGTCCAAATATTCTAGTTTCCCTTTTGCCCTTGATCTGCGCAGAATCACCTCCTTATCCCTGATCGATAACAGACTAAAAAGTATGGGTCTCGATCTCGTTCCAGATACCGGTAGCTTGGATGGTATCCTATAAGCACGTTCCACAAAATTTTTATAATCTGAGATGTCCTGGCCCAGCTGTTCCCTGAGCCATGCTTGCAGAAAGGCACATAAATCTTGCCCCTCCACACCCTCAGGGATCCCAAGACATCTCAGATTGGACCTTCTAGTCCTATTTTCCAGCTCCAGTACTTTGTTTTTTAATACCGTATTTTCTTCCTTCAGGGATTTTTTCTTTCATCATCGTCTGCAGGAGGTCCTCAGAATCAGACGTCCTTTTCTCAACTTCTATCAACCTTTCTTTATATTTTTAGACATCCGCTCTGAGGAGCCCCACAGATTCCCTATTATTTCCAGTCTGGAGAGAGAGATCCTGAATTGCCATATTACATTTTTTTTTTCTTGAAATATGTCCTGCAAGCTAGGAGCCTGCTCCTCTTTGTTGCGGCAATTTCTTCCATCACTCGCCCCTATTTATCAACACTATCCCCAGACTGGAAACTTGCCTCTAGTGTTTCAGCCCAAAACTTCCCTCCATAGTAGGCTCTCCCTCTTGTACTAGAGACCCATCCACTTTCTTCTTTTTGGCGGGCTAATCTGTCCTCGCATATTGGTCAGGAGTAACTGTTTTGATTTTTTCAGATTTTTTAGTCATTGGGGAAATTGAGGTGTTAAGCCTAGCCATCTCTATACTTCCTTACTACCTACCCCTTACCCACCTCCTCCACTCACCTTACCTAACAACCACAGTATCAGTAGCTAGATCAGTAGCGAGGGAGCATCAGCTTACCGACCCATTAAACAACAGTATGTCATAGGTTTTCTTTTACATAAATATTCTGTTGCCCCTACTACTTCATACAGTCATGGTCTATCAATTTTCATCTCCCTCCTAAAACATACACATACAGTTAGTTTTGTAAAGTTATAAAGCAGAAGAAATAGAAAAAAAATAAAAAATAATAATTTGCAGTAGCAATGTCTTAATTAATACACGTTTGTTAGAGAGTTAATTCATGCCAATCATGGCAGCCTATAGTTGCTCAGTTCCATTGGCAAGCTCTTCATGCCTGTTTGTGTCACACAAAAAACGGTAATGGAGTCTCAGTTAGTAGGCTTAATTTTCCAGTTAGTTCATAGTCTCCATGATGGTTTATTATTCACTTAGTAAATTTAGTAAAAGCTTCTCTGTATCATAATTCCATTTCAAACCTACTTTCCGCTTCAGAGTACCAGGTAACAGAGACTAGGGCTATTCCCTCTCTTTTCCCAAACTTTCCACTTTTCCTCCTTCCAATAACAGACGAACCAGTAATGGGCCTGTTTTTGAGCTTCGGTTCAATAGCACTTCGCTGGAGCCCTCTCAGCGTCCTCACCTCATGTATATTTATTTAGTGTTTACAAGGACGCATACCAATTACACCCTAAAAATTTGATTCGCACTGAATCCGAATTTCCTCACGCTTCGTGGTAACGAATCGCATTTTTTCCTAATATGGGTGCTGCACGTGTTAGGGCATGAAGCAAGGAACTCTGGGAACGAGGGATCACCCACAATGCCATGCATGCAGCCAATCAGCAGCCAGCCCTGTGATGTCACAGCCCTATAAATAGCCTCAAAAATCTTGGATTTAGACAGACATTTTCCAGTGTACTGAGTGCATGGATAGATATCATCAGGTGCAAGGGTAGAAAATACTTTAAAACTTTTATTTTGCTGTATAGAAGTTCACGGATAGGATAGAAAGGAATCATTCCACAGTAGTGAAGCAGTGAACAGGGTTCAGTAGGGGAGGTTACAGCCTGGGTAATAGGAACAATCCTATTACACCTTGCTGCACTGACTGCAGATCCAAATTGCCATTATACAGCTCTGTAATTCCAGCAAACCGTTCTTATTATTAGGGTGCAAGTGCTGTGTGATACAGCCATTAACTGCTACCCGACCGCCTAACGCAGGATTGCGTCCTGCGGGCGGCCGGGTAATTCCTCTTTGACGTGCCGGCGCGTCATCTCGCGAGACGCGAGATTTCCTGTGAACGCGCGATCACAGGATCAGAAGGTAAACTAGTTGATCTACAGCCTGCCAGCGGCGATCATTCGCTGGCAGGCTGTAGATGTGATTTTTTTTAACCCTTGAAAGGTATATCAGATGCTGTTTTGTTAACAGCGTCTGATATACCTGCTACCTGTTCCTCTGGTGGTCCCTTTGCTTGGATCGACCACCAGAGGACACAGGCAGCTCTGTAATAAGTAGCACCAAGCACCACACTACACTGCACCCGCCCCGTCACTTATTAACCCCTTATTAACCCCTGATCACCCCCCTGTCATTGATCACCCCCCTGTAAGGCTCCATTCAGACGTCCGTTAGTGTTTTGCGGATCAGCGGATCCGCGGATCCACAAAACACGAACACCCCTGATCTGCAAAACACGGACACCGGCAATGTGCTTTCTGCATTTTGCGGATCCGCACATTGCCAGAACTATTTAAAAAATGCCTTTTCTTGTCCACAATTGCGGAGAAGAATAGGACATGTTTTATAGGCTCTACAAAAAATGCAGTGTTCGCCCGATCAGGCCTGATCTTGTGCGCACACTTGCGTTCAGTCCGCACAACCGCAGTGACAGAATTTTTTTTTCTGATCACTGCAAAAACACCGTAAAATCGCTGCGGCGCTATAAAGATCACTTTTGAGGGGCATGGCGAGTTCATAGAAGATTTTTTTTTGCCACAAGTTAGCGGAAATATTTTTTTTTAATTTTTTTTTTTCTTACAAAGTCTCATATTCCACTAACTTGGGACAAAAAATAAAATCTCAATAATGAACTCACCATTCCCTCACGGAATCCAAATGCGTAAAAACTTTTAGACATTTATATTCCAGACTTCTTCTCACGCTTTAGGGCCCCTAAAATGCCAGGGTAGTATAAATACCCCATAAGTGACCCCATTTTGGAAAGAAGACACCCCAAGGTATTCCGTGAGGGCATGGCGAGTTCCTAGAATATTATTTTTTTTTGGCCCAAGTTAGCGGAAAAAATATATATATATTTTTTTCTCTTACAAAATCATTTTCCGCTAACTTGTGCCAAAAAAATATATTCTAGGAACTCGCCATGCACCTCACGGAATACCTTAAGGTGTCTTCTTTCCAAAATGGGGTCACTTGTGGGGTATTTATACTGCCCTGGCATTTAGGGGCCCTAAAGCATGAGAAGAAGTCTGGAATCCAAATGCCTAAAAATGCCTCCTAAAATGTACTCATTGGAATTTGGGCCCCTTTGCGCACCTAGGCTGTAAAAAAGTGTCACACATGTGGTATCGCCGTACTCAGGAGAAGTAGGGCAATGTGTTTTGGGGTGTATTTTTACATATATCCATGCTGGGTGAGATAAATATCTCTGTAAATGACAACTTTTAAAAAAAAATGTATACAAAGTTGTCATTTGCAGAGATATTTCTCTACCTAGCATGGGTATAGTAAAAATACACCCCAAAAACACATTGCCCTACTTCTCCTGAGTACGGCAGATACCACATGTGTGACACTTTTTGCAGCCTAGGTGCGGCAAGGGGCCGAAAGGCCAACGAGTACCTTAGCTTTACAGGGTTGCTCACAATTTAGCCCCGCCCAAAATGCCAGAACAGTAAAACACCCCCAGCAAATGACCCATTTAGGAAAGTAGACACCCAAGGTATTCGCTGAGGGGCATATTGAGTCCTGAAAGATTGAACTTTTTGTCACAAGTTAGCGGAAAGGGAGACTTGTGAGAAAAAAAAATAAAAAAACTCACAATTTCCGCTAACTTGTGCAACAAAAAAAACTTCTATGACTTCGCCATGCCCCTCTAACGGAATACCTTGGGTGTCTTCTTTCCAAAATGGGGTCACATGTGGGGTATTTATACTGCCCTGGCATTTTAGGGGCCCTAAAGCGTGAGAAAAGTCTGGAATCCAAATGCCTAAAAATGCCCTCCTAAAAGATACTCATTGGAATTTGGGCCCCCTTTGCGCACCTAGGCTGCAAAAAAGTGTCAGACATGTGCTATCGCCGTACTCAGAAGAAGTAGGGCAATGTGTTTTAGGGTGGTATTTTTACATATACCCATGCTGGGTGAGAGAAATATCTCTGTAAAAGACAACTTTTACAATTTTTTTATACAAAGTTGTCATTTTACAGAGATATTTCTCTCACCCAGCATGGGTATATGTAAAAAGACACCCCAAATCACATTGCCCTACTTCTCCTGAGTACGGCGATACCACATGTGTGACACTTTTTTGCAGCCTAGGTGCGCAAAGGGGCCCAAATTCCAATGAGTATCTTTTAGGAGGGCATTTTTAGGCATTTGGATTCCAGACTTTTTTTCATGCTTTAGGGCCCCTAAAATGCCATGGCAGTATAAATACCCCACATGTGACCCCATTTTGGAAATAAGACACCCCAAGGTATTCCGTGAGGGGCATGGCAAGTTCATAGAAGTTGTTTTTTTGGCACAAGTTAGCAGAAATTGATTTTTTATTTTTTTCTCTCACAAAGTCTCCCTTTCCGCTAACTTGTGACAAAAAGTTCAATCTTTCATGGACTCAATATGCCCCTCAGCGAATACCTTGGGGTGTCTACTTTCCGAAATGGGGTCATTTGTGGGGTGTGTTTACTGTTCTGGCATTTTGGGCGGGGCTAAATTGTGAGCAACCCTGTAAAGCCTAAAGGTACTCGTTGGACTTTCGGCCCCTTTACGCACCTAGGCTGCAAAAAAGTGTCACACATGTGGTATCGCCGTACTCAGGAGAAGTAGGGCAATGTGTTTTGGGGTGTATTTTTACATATACCCATGCTGGGTGAGAGAAATATCTCTGTAAATTGACAACTTTGTATAACATTTTTTTAAAGTTGTCATTTACAGAGATATTTCTCACACCAGTATGGATATATGTAAAAATACACCCCAAAACACATTGCCCTACTTCTCCTGAGTACGGCGATACCACATGTGTGACACTTTTTTACAGCCTAGGTGCGCAAAGGGGCCCAAATTCCAATGAGTACATTTTAGGAGGGCATTTTTAGGCATTTGGATTCCAGACTTCTTCTCATGCTTTAGGGCCCCTAAAATGCCAGGGCAGTATAAATACCCCACAAGTGACCCCATTTTGGAAAGAAGACACCTTAAGGTATTCCGTGAGGTGCATGGCGAGTTCCTAGAATATATATTTTTTGGCACAAGTTAGCGGAAAATGATTTTGTAAGAGAAAAAAATATATATATATATTTTTCCGCTAACTTGGGCCAAAAAAAAATAATATTCTAGGAACTCGCCATGCCCCTCACGGAATACCTTGGGGTGTCTTCTTTCCAAAATGGGGTCACTTATGGGGTATTTATACTACCCTGGCATTTTAGGGGCCCTAAAGCGTGAGAAGAAGTCTGGAATATAAATGTCTAAAAGTTTTTACGCATTTGGATTCCGTGAGGGGAATGGTGAGTTCATTATTGAGATTTTATTTTTTGTCCCAAGTTAGTGGAATATGAGACTTTGTAAGAAAAAAAAAATTAAAAAAAAAATATTTCCGCTAACTTGTGGCAAAAAAAAATCTTCTATGAACTCGCCATGCCCCTCAAAAGTGATCTTTATAGCGCCGCAGCGATTTTACGGTGTTTTTGCAGTGATCAGAAAAAAAAATTCTGTCACTGCGGTTGTGCGGACTGAACGCAAGTGTGCGCACAAGATCAGGCCTGATCGGGCGAACACTGCATTTTTTGTAGAGCCTATAAAACATGTCCTATTCTTCTCCGCAATTGTGGACAAGAAAAGGCATTTTTTAAATAGTTCTGGCAATGTGCGGATCCGCAAAATGCAGAAAGCACATTGCCGGTGTCCGTGTTTTGCAGATCAGGGGTGTTCGTGTTTTGTGGATCCGCGGATCCGCTGATCCGCAAAACACTAACGGACGTCTGAATGGAGCCTTACAGGGGGGTGATCAATGACAGGGGGGTGATCAGGGGTTAATAAGGGGTTAATAAGTGACGGGGCGGGTGCAGTGTAGTGTGGTGCTTGGTGCTACTTATTACAGAGCTGCCTGTGTCCTCTGGTGGTCGATCCAAGCAAAAGGGACCACCAGAGGAACAGGTAGCAGGTATATCAGACGCTGTTAACAAAACAGCATCTGATATACCTTTCAAGGGTTAAAAAAAATCACATCTACAGCCTGCCAGCGAATGATCGCCGCTGGCAGGCTGTAGATCAACTAGTTTACCTTCTGATCCTGTGATCGCGCGTTCACAGGAAATCTCGCGTCTCGCGAGATGACGCGCCGGCACGTCAAAGAGGAATTACCCGGCCGCCCGCAGGACGCAATCCTGCGTTAGGCGGTCGGGTAGCAGTTAATGGCTGTATCACACAGCACTTGCACCCTAATAATAAGAACGGTTTGCTGGAATTACAGAGCTGTATAATGGCAATTTGGATCTGCAGTCAGTGCAGCAAGGTGTAATAGGATTGTTCCTATTACCCAGGCTGTAACCTCCCCTACTGAACCCTGTTCACTGCTTCACTACTGTGGAATGATTCCTTTCTATCCTATCCGTGAACTTCTATACAGCAAAATAAAAGTTTTAAAGTATTTTCTACCCTTGCACCTGATGATATCTATCCATGCACTCAGTACACTGGAAAATGTCTGTCTAAATCCAAGATTTTTGAGGCTATTTATAGGGCTGTGACATCACAGGGCTGGCTGCTGATTGGCTGCATGCATGGCATTGTGGGTGATCCCTCGTTCCCAGAGTTCCTTGCTTCATGCCCTAACACGTGCAGCACCCATATTAGGAAAAAATGTGATTCGTTACCACGAAGCGTGAGGAAATTCGGATTCAGTGCGAATCAAATTTTTAGGGTGTAATTGGTATGCGTCCTTGTAAACACTAAATAAATATACATGAGGTGAGGACGCTGAGAGGGCTCCAGCGAAGTGCTATTGAACCGAAGCTCAAAAAACAGGCCCATTACTGGTTCGTCTGTTATTGGAAGGAGGAAAAGTGGAAAGTTTGGGAAAAGAGAGGGAATAGCCCTAGTCTCTGTTACCTGGTACTCTGAAGCGGAAAGTAGGTTTGAAATGGAATTATGATACAGAGAAGCTTTTACTAAATTTACTAAGTGAATAATAAACCATCATGGAGACTATGAACTAACTGGAAAATTAAGCCTACTAACTGAGACTCCATTACCGTTTTTTGTGTGACACAAACAGGCATGAAGAGCTTGCCAATGGAACTGAGCAACTATAGGCTGCCATGATTGGCATGAATTAACTCTCTAACAAACGTGTATTAATTAAGACATTGCTACTGCAAATTATTATTTTTTATTTTTTTTCTATTTCTTCTGCTTTATAACTTTACAAAACTAACTGTATGTGTATGTTTTAGGAGGGAGAATGAAAATTGATAGACCATGACTGTATGAAGTAGTAGGGGCAACAGAATATTTATGTAAAAGAAAACCTATGACATACTGTTGTTTAATGGGTCGGTAAGCTGATGCTCCCTCGCTACTGATCTAGCTACTGATACTGTGGTTGTTAGGTAAGGTGAGTGGAGGAGGTGGGTAAGGGGTAGGTAGTAAGGAAGTATAGAGATGGCTAGGCTTAACACCTCAATTTCCCCAATGACTAAAAAATCTGAAAAAATCAAAACAGTTACTCCTGACCAATATGCGAGGACAGATTAGCCCGCCAAAAAAGAAGAAAGTGGATGGGTCTCTAGTACAAGAGGGAGAGCCTACTATGGAGGGAAGTTTTGGGCTGAAAACACTAGAGGCAAGTTTCCAGTCTGGGGATAGTGTTGATAAATAGGGGGCGAGTGATGGAAGAAATTGCCGCAACAAAAGAGGAGCAGGCTCCTAGCTTGCAGGACATATTTCAAGAAAAAAAAAATGTAATATGGCAATTCAGGATCTCTCTCTCCAGACTGGAAATAATAGGGAATCTGTGGGGCTCCTCAGAGCGGATGTCTAAAAATATAAAGAAAGGTTGATAGAAGTTGAGAAAAGGACGTCTGATTCTGAGGACCTCCTGCAGACGATGATGAAAGAAAAAAATCCCTGAAGGAAGAAAATACGGTATTAAAAAACAAAGTACTGGAGCTGGAAAATAGGACTAGAAGGTCCAATCTGAGATGTCTTGGGATCCCTGAGGGTGTGGAGGGGCAAGATTTATGTGCCTTTCTGCAAGCATGGCTCAGGGAACAGCTGGGCCAGGACATCTCAGATTATAAAAATTTTGTGGAACGTGCTTATAGGATACCATCCAAGCTACCGGTATCTGGAACGAGATCGAGACCCATACTTTTTAGTCTGTTATCGATCAGGGATAAGGAGGTGATTCTGCGCAGATCAAGGGCAAAAGGGAAACTAGAATATTTGGACGCAACAGTAATTATTTTTTCAGATTACGCAAAAGAAACGATGCAGGAAAGAAGCTGTTTTATTGAGGTGAAAAATATCGCCCCATTTAGTTAATTAATACAGATAATAAGATACTGGCAAAAAATTTAGCAATTAGACTCAGAAGTGTGGTGTCGGGTCTGATACATGAGGATCAGACGGGTTTCATGTCGGGCAAAACCACAACGGATAATGTAATGCGTTATTATGTGAACACTTAGCTTGAGCCCGAAAATTGTGGTCAACGACTGATTGTTACATTGGACGCCTCAAAGTCGTTTGATACTGTAGAATGGCCCTTCTTGATGGCAACATTGAAAAAGATGGGATTTTGAGATAAATTTATATTCTGGGTAAATCTGTTAAATACGGAAATTTCAGAAAAAGTGATATTGAATGGGGAATATTCTGATAACATTCACATTTGAAGGGGGGTTAGACACTGTTGTCCTCTCTCCCCCCTGCTCTTTGCTATAGCCATGGAGTCGTTAGCGGATATTATCAGGCAAGATGCAGCAATTGAGGGCTTCAGGTTTGGTGGACACGAGGAAAAAATTTCTTTATATGCGGATGACATTATGCTGTTTGTTGGCTCACATAGATCTTTCAGGTCTTTGATCAATATGGAGAAGATTCTGGGCTTAGGATAAAGTCAGCATGCGTCCCGATTGATCCTTTGAATGATTTTACTCCAGGTCCACTACAAATTATGAAGAATAACGAACCAGTTAAATACTTAGGTATTCAAATCACCCCGAACCCCAAGGATTATATTCAGCTGAATGTGACCCCAAAGATAAAAGAAATAAAGAAAAAGATAGAGGTATGGAAAAGATTGTATGTCTCGATAGCAGGCCGTAATTCCCTAGTGAAAATGTGCCTGTTACCATCCCTTAACTATGTCCTATGGAATTCACCAATAATAATCCCCCAAAAAATATTCAAAATAATAACTAGCACATTAATGGACCTGATCTGGCGATTAAAAAAAACAAGGATAAAAGTACAAATATTGTGCAGTCAGAAGGAAGGTGGACTATCAGTTCCAGATGTGGAACTTCATTTTATCTCCGGCCAAATAAAAAACATGATAATGTGGAGTAATACGCAAAGATATAAGTCTATGAGTGCAGGAATAAACAAAACACTAGAGAAATGTAATATATTTCAACTAATTAAAGCTGGAATCTTGGGACAACAGAGTAGTAATAAGATACCACTCTATAAGCTGATGGACATGGTATGGAGACAGGCAAGAAAATTGTGGAATCAGGTGGGACTCCATGTGGACACCATACTTTGGGGTTACCGATTTGATGCTAATTGAGCAGTCAGTGTGGTGGAAACATGGAGTCTATAAACTGGGCCAGAAATGGAAGCAAGGTGATATAATAACATATGAAGATCTTAAACAGGAGTATAAATTGGGTAATCTAGAAGTGAGATTTTTTATCTACAGTTAAAATGTGCATTACATAGGCTGGTAGGGAAAACTACGCAAATAGAGACCCTTTCGAAACCATTGCTTAATATATCCAGATTAACGGCAGGGAGGAAGCTAGTGTCTAAAATGTATGAATGTTTGTTACACCAAAAGACTAAGGGAAGAGCAACTTCTAGTCTAATGCATAAATGGAGAGAGGCTATAAATCCCCAACAAGAAGAGTTTTGGGTATCAGCAATACAGCAAAAAAACAAGGTTTCAAAGAACTTTTCACATAGGATAACCCAATTTTACATACTAAACCGCCTATACTATTCCCCCGAGAAACTTATGAAATATTTTAAACCTAAAGTATTTAGCTGTCTAAAATGCGGGAAATAGGGGTGGATGATGTCCACATACTCTGGACGTGTACAAGGATTCAGGAATTTTGGGGACAGGTCAAGGATAAAATAGAGCAATATCATCAGTTTACAATACTTAACAAATTTGAGTTTTGTGTATTGGGAGTGATGGATAAAACGGATACCCCTCAACAGCAAGAAATTGCATCTAAACTCCTTTTTCAGGCAAGGAAATTTATTATGGGACATTGGGGAGGCAAGGCCACCCCCTAGATTAAGGAATGGGAGAGGCACACTAAAAACGTACTTATTAGAGAAGAATACCACTTGATTAACATCCAAAAGAAAAATAGATTTGCAAAAACATGGAAGTTATGGCTAATGTAAGCCCTTTTTTTTTTATACTCTGATTTTTCGGGTTATAGGGGGTTGGGTCCCCAGGGGTCGGCGAGTGAGAGAACGCAGGGAGATAGAATAGAGGATTCCTTTTTTTTTTTTTCTTCTCCTTCACAGCAAATAATAAATAGGGAGGGGGGGGAGGTTAAATATATATTTGTTAATTTAAGATGATATAATGTTTACAATGTTTTGTATAATGTAAGAATATAATAAAGACTATTTAAAAAAAAAAAAAAAAACACTGGGGGGCATACCACCACAAGGTCCTGAGTCTGGACCTGGGTGGGGTACTGAACAACTGTATACATGGTATCAGGTGTAGCACTTATTAACAGTGGATGTCAGCGCGCATAACATCCACTGCACTGAAACAATTCAGGTGCAGGACTGAGACAAAATTAATGGGAGCCGCTGAGTTTGACTGGTGTGTCAAAAGCACCGACTCATCTGGCACAGTCCTATGTGGTCTATGCTCAACGCGTTTCCATGCACAAAGGTGCACTTCATCAGGAGCAACATGCACCATGACTGGAGCCCACAGCCTCTGATGTAGGTGTTCACTTGAGGCTACAACGAGAGGGAGAGGTAGGGTGACCTGCCTGTGACCGAATTCCTCTAGTATGAGGCACGGCGTAATCACTGGAACCTACAGCCCTGCCTAAGCCGTCAACCTCTAGATTGAGGGGCAGCATGCTGGTGTGCAACAAATCGGTGATGTAATGGCCGCAAAACGCTGAGATTAAAAGGGTGAAACCCCGCCCTGCCGGACACACCCCCCGTGCTGGCAGCCAATCTGGCCAGAAGGCACGGTTAAGAATCAACCATTGGCTGACAAGCGGGCGGAGCTACGTAAGAGACGGGGAAAGCGTTATGCGCCGCAGTCAAAAGGGAACTTCACGGCTCTGTATGAACATGCCATCGGATTATCAATACCTAAAGTATTATAACTGGAATAGTATAAAGAAAGAGGAGATAAAGAAAAAGGAGAAGAACAAAGAACGAGTGTTAACACACCGCAAAACAAAACACAACGGCAGGGAGCCAATTAGAGTCAGAGGGGAGCACGTTACTGACATTATGAACTTGAAAGACACCCCTATTGCACGTCATGTGTCTGACTGTCACAGTGGCAGAGTGTCATCTGTTAAGTTTCAGGGGATTGATTCTGTGAAAATGTCATCAAGGGGCGGTGATTGTGATCGCATCCTCTTGCAGAAAGAGGCGCGATGGATTTTTTCTTTAAACACCATTAAACCATCTGGCCTCAATGATGCCATTTCTTTTGTGCCATTCATATGAATATGTATTTGGCCTCATATACATCTATTGTGCTTATGATTATCAAGTGTTATCATCCTCTGACTCTAATTGGCTCCCTGCCGTTGTGTTCTGTTTTGCGGTGTGTTAACACTCATTCTTTGTTCTTCTCCTTTTTCTTTATACCATTCCACTTATAATACTTTAGGTATTGATACTCCGATGGCATGTTCATACAGTGCCGCAGTGAAGTTCCCTTTTGACTGCGGCGCATAGTGCTTTCCCCAGGACTGACGTAGCTCCGCCCGCTTGGCAGCCAATGGTTGATTCTTAACCATGCCCGCTTGGCAGCCAATGGTTGATTCTTAACCATGCCTTCTGGCCGGATTGGCTGCCAGCACGGGCGGGGGGGGGGGTGTCCGGCGGGGCGGGGTTTCACCCCTTTAATCTCGACGTTTCGCGGCCATTACAGCACCGATTTGTTGCACACCAGCACGCTGGCCCTCAATCTAGAGGTGGACGGCTTAGGCAGGGCTGTAGGTTCCAGTGATTACGCCGTGCCTCATACTAGAGGAATTCGGTCACAGGCAGGTCACCCTACCTCTGCCCTCTCGTTGTAGCCTCAAGTGAACACCTACATCAGAGGCTGTGGGCTCCAGTCACGGTGCATGTTGCTCCTGATGAAGTGCACCTTTGTGCATGGAAACGAGTTGAGCATAGACCACATAGGACTGTGCCAGATGAGTCGGTGCTTTTGACACACCAGTCAAACTCAGCGGCTCCCATTAATTTTGTCTCAGTCCTGCACCTGAATTGTTTCAGTGCAGTGGATGTTATGCGCGCTGACATCCACTTTTAATAAGGCGATATCTGGCGCTACACCTGATACCAGGTTTTCAGTTGTACAGTACCCCACCCAGGTCCAGACTCAGGACCTTGTGGTGGTATGCCCCCCAGTGTTGGTGGGTTTAATTTGTGGGACACACTGATCATACTGCTTATATACATTTCCACCTTTGCTAGTGGTGTTATGAGGATGGTTGGTCCCACAAATTAGTGACGTTTCATTCAGCTGCTTATTGCAGTGTGGCTAGACACCCCTATACTTTGTTATTTTGTTTTAGCGTCCTTTCCTCATATATATTTATTTCAAATCAAAATTCGTTAACTTTGATTCGCTCATCTCTACTCATCACTAATGGTAATGTTCATATATATCGAAAATGGCACCTACCTAAAGTACAACTCTTTTCACAATGAACAAAACCTCACGAATCTACATAAAAAAATAAATGAATAAAAAAAATTGTAATGACTGCTGGAGTACAAAGAGAACTGATTCTGGTCCTTAAGTTCAAAATTGGGCTAGAGGTTTAAGAACAAGCTTTTGATTTCCTATAGCTGCAGTGTGCATAGGATGGAATTAAACTGTGTAGCAGATGGTTATAAAATTGATCAACAGGATTGCAGGATGTGCCGTGCCCTCATATTCAATTAAAAAATTTCCCATTCTAAGTGGTAGTTTATTCATTTCATCAACACCTTGTAATTGCCGCCCAGAGACAATGGCTTGGAGGTAAACACTTATCCGGAAACATTTCAATTATAACATCATTAAATCTGCATTTTCCTAGAAATCGATGGAGCCGTTCATCAGCCTCTTTTATAATGTCCATCAATGTCTCCCTCAGGGGCTCTTGCAGGAATCTTTTCTCAATGGAGACAAAGTCTAAGTGTTATTGAGTTATTTATGTCTCATTCTTAGTTGTGGCAGAACAACAGCTGAATCTTGGTGGAAGTAGCGTTTTAAGTAATAAAATTTACTCATTGAAATTTTCATTTCCTGGAGTCCGTAGGCATCACACAATGGGTTAATTCGATTGACCCCTACTCAAAGCAGAAGACATGTTAATCACCATTATTAATTAAATATGCAAGCAATCAACCACTTTGGCCCATCCCCTTTTGGTGCCTATAAAGGGTTGCACACAAGACAAGACCATGTATTATCTGCAGCAATAACATATATTTATTAAGGGAGGGAAGTTGTGCTTCCTACAGACTCCAGGAAAAGAAAATTTCAGTGAGTACATTTTATTACTTCCTAGACTTCCTACGGCAGCACACAATGGGAGTTCTGTAGCAATAGAAAAAAATCAAGGAAGGGTTATACACCAACTGCTTCCTCATTCACTCTTTGCCAAAGACTGACCCCTCTAGTGCTGAGACATTCAGGCTGTAGTTTTTTTACAAACATAGAAGCTGAGGACCATGAGGCAGCTTTACAAATTAGATCCAGCGGAATTTGTGCCAATTTTGCCCATGAGGTTGACGCTCTTCTTACGTCCAGTAAATGTAGAGACTGTTCTTGAGAGTCTTCATGATTATCTCTTAATACTAGTAGTACTATTTCTTGATTCCGATTATTTGCAGAATTAACTTTAGGTAGAAAACCTGTGAGGAATCTAAGAATTTGGCGGTTAAAGAGATCTCTGAGATAAGGCTCTCTGGAGGACAGGGCTTGCAGTTCTCCTACTATTTTTTCAGATGTAATAGCAACAAGAAAGAGAGTTTTAAAGGATATATATATTTTATAGAGGCCATTTCCAGAGGTTTGAAGGGTGGCAAGGTAAGTTTCTTAAGAACGATTGCCAAGTCCCATGTGGGAACTGGAGGATGAAATACTGGTCTTAGGTTCTTTATTGCTTTAAAAAACCTATGTACCACATTTTGTTTGGTCAATCTTTCACTTAGGTGAGCATTAATGGCTGTGAAGGGAACCTTTAATGTGTTAACATTATACTTGAGACCCTTGTCAAAGCCTTCCTGTAAAAACTGAAGAAGTTCCGCCAGAGTGTCATGTTCTGCATTATGATTGGAACACCACTTCAAATAAATTATCCAAACCCTTGAAAAGGTTTTCATTGTAGATGGTCTCCTGGAGGACATGATTGTATCTATGACTACATTGGAGAGGCCCTGGCTTGCGAGTTCTATCTGCTCATTCTCCAAGCCGTTAAATGGAGACTGGACAAATCTGGATCATACAGATGAGCTTGGGATAGAAGATCCTGGCACAGTGGAAGTTTCCAATTTCTGCCTCTTAAAATCGACAACGTGAGTGGATACCAGGCCCTCTTGGATAGTGGGTGGTGCAGGGCATTGTGGGAGTGAAAAGCATCCTGGGATAGAGAAGCCTTCAGTCTCCAGGACACATCAGCAGAGCTGTCCTTTTGCATATCTCCTTGCAATCACCATCCTTGCAAAAGCATATCTGGTGACAGATCTACCTTTGTTTCAGGGATATTGTGTTATGCAGAGCTGTTCGACTAGTTGTAATTGTTACTCAGGGAGTTGTTACTATTGTTAGCTAGACATGTAATCTTATGTACAGTCAGCCATTTTACCATGTGCTTCAGTGTTTATGCAAATGTTATAGTACATGCTATCTATACTTTATACTTATACATGCTATTTGTATTCTTGTAGTTTAACCAATCAACAATCCTGTTTTACCAATAAACAAGTTAGTCTACAAAGAACAGTCCTCTTATTTGGAAGACAGGAATGGTTTGTGCTGAATGTCAGACTGCACACTGTGTGAACGTGTATGAAGACAGAACACTCCTAGACGACGATCTTCTTCAAAGTCCTCATGATGAGAGGAATGGGGGAAAAGCATAGATCAGCATGTTCTTCCATGAAATCTAGAGCCCAGGGACGATCCTGTTTGTAGAGGCAGCAAAATTTGGTCATATTGGCATTTTTCCTGGTCGCAATAACATCTATAACTGGAATACCCATCTTCTGAGTGATCTGAAAAAATATCTTCTTACTGAGACTCCACTCAGCAGGATGTACTGCATTTCGGCTCAGCCAATCTGCTACAATGTTCTCTGTTCCCCAAATGTGAACTGCTGTTAGTTTTATGCCCAACAAAAATTTGGCGAGATTCTCTGGACAGAGACGAACTTCCGGTCCCTCCCTGCTTGTTGATATAATACACCACTGACAAGTTGTCCGACTGAACTAGTAAATATTACGGAAGGAGGGTAGACTGGAAATGATGCAATGTCAACTTGATGGCGCTCAACTCTTTCATGTTGGAGGAGAGAGTTCTTTCTTCCCAGGACCACTTGCCTTGAGACCATTCCCCTCCTACATGGGCACCCCAGCCCCAATTTGCCCCAATGCATCTGACATGAGAACCACTGTTGATTGAGCTTTCAGAGATCTCCCCTTTTTCAGCCGAGGAATATTCAGCCACCATTTAAGATCTACTTTTGTGGAAGGATAAATTCTGAGGATTCTGTCTAATAAGAGAGGATTACTGTCCCAGAAATCCAAAATATTTGCTTGTAGTTGACGAAAATGAGCTCTCTCTCGTACCTTCATTGCTGTCCTGATGGAGACCCGTGAATTCTTCACCAGATGGTGGACTCTTGGACAATCTTCAGAATTCTGTCGTCTAATAGAGTGATCATTATTCGTCTGGTGTCGATGATGAATCCCAGAGTTTCTCCAAGTTGATCATAAAATCGTGCATGGCAAGCATCTCAATAGTAACCTGTAGGTGAAGCTTCAATTGTTGTTCTGAGGAGGCTTTGACTAACCAGTCATCCAAGTATGGAACCACGAATATCCCCTGTAAACTGTAATCTTAGTGCAAGAACCACGATCACCTTCATGAACACACGTGGGGCTACTGAGATTCCAAAGGGGAGGTAAACTGAAGGGGAATCTTTATTGCTATTCTTAGAAACTTCCTGTGGGCTGGAAAGATTGGTATATGGAGATAGGCGTCTCTCAAGTCTATTGTTGACATAAAATTGTCTTCTTGCAGGAATGCTGTAACGGAATTGATGTTCTCCATTCTGAACTTTTTCTTGATTAAATAATTGTTAGAATAAGTAAGATTTATCACTATGCGGCATTTTACTCCTGTTTTCGGGACTGAAAAAATATGCGAGTAGATGCCCCTTTCTTTTTCTGCAGGAGGAACGGGTTCTAGAGCGTTTTTGGCTATGAATTCTTCCACTAGTTGCAGAAAAATTGGATTCCCTCCTCTGTTGACACAAAAATTGTCTTTTTTCAGTTCCAAAGAATAATTTCTCTTTATTATAGAGTACACCCAAGAGTCTGATGACGTTGAAGACCAAACAGCAGCAAATGCTGATAATCTGCCACCAACTGGAGGGATAGATGATCTGGCATCATAAATCAGAGGACTTCTGACTAATAATCTTTTTATTGTCTGAGCTTGGTTTCCATCTGAACTGGTTCCTTCTAGTAAATCTTTCTCTAAACTTCGGAGATCTTTTGTTTTGGGCACAAAAAAGCTAAGTTGTTGGTCTCTTAGGCTGTGGAAATAAGATACCCTTGCCTTCACTTAGGTTCTTCAGTATGTCTTCCAGCTGTTGACCAAACAGTGAAGCTGGCTGAAAGGGCAAAGCACAGAAGTGATACTTTGATGTAACATCTCCGGACCACTGCTTGATCCACAAGCTCTTCTGGCTGCTGTTGACAGAACCATTGATCTGGAGGAGAACTTTAGTAGATCCACTTGAGAATCACACAGAAAATCTGCTGCAGATTTCATGATAGGAAGATTCTCCAGTATTTCTTCTCTAGGAACCCCTTCTTGTAGGTCATTCGTCAGTTGACTAAGCCAGATCCATAGGGCTCTTGCTACTTGAGCTTAGGACAATGTGCGCAGATGAGGCCACATAATCTCTCTTTAAAAAGCAGTCAGCCTTTCTGTCTAAAGGCTCTTTAAGCAGAGAGGAATCCTGAGAAGGGAACACAGATCTTTTAAAGAGCCTGGCAACTGCCAAATATGCCTTAGGCAATGCTTCCCAACTGGAGATTTCTTTGGGGTCTAGTCTGTAAACTGCTTTAAACCTTGAACCTTGATCCGCTTTTCTATCTGGTTTTAGCCACTCCCTCTCCAGGCACTCTTTGAGCACAGGATGAGAAGGGAAGTACTTTCCCTTAGTTGCAGGGAAATAAAAGAGATATACCTTCCTCAGCCCTGTCAGAATCAGAGGCAGTCTGTACAAATTTTGGTGCAGTATTTCTGTGCATTCTTTTAGCTTTCTTAGCTGCGTGCACTGGAAGCAGATTCTGAAATGTCTCTGTAATCTGAGACTTGAATCAGTCCATAAATGAAAAGGCCTGGGTTTGAAAAGCTGAAGATTAGAGATGAGCGAACCTCTGTTTTAAGTTCGGCGTCTAAAGTTCGGGTTTGGATTAGCGGAGAATCCCGATCTGGAACCGGATATGGATTCCGACTTCCGTTGTGGTCCGTGGTAGCGGAATCAATAATGGCCGATTATTGATTCCGCTACCACGGACCACAACGGAAGTCGGAATCCATATCCGGTTCCAGATCGGGATTCTCCGCTAATCCAAACCCGAACTTTAGACGCCGAACTTAAAACAGAAGTTCGCTCATCTCTACTGAAGATATATTAGCTGGTTGGCAGTTCAGACATATGCTCCCTTCGGTATCATCAGGTAGGGACTGTAAGGCAGGTTGAACACACTCTGTGTCTGGATTTGTGTTTCCTCTTATGGGAATTCATTCTGCAGATGTAAGCCGGTTTCCGGGGTGGGCTCCCCAGGATACAGCAAAGTCACTTACGAGGAAAGCAATTCCAACACTAGCTTTTGCCAAAACAGAATTTTACTTAACTGTGGCAATAAACACAACCGCAAATGCTGGGAACATACAATAAATTTACATATATCCAGCCAGAAGGCTGAGACTCTTGTGCTGCACAGCATGGAGCCCTCTGATAGATGCAGAAGGAAAGAGCAGTAATTTACCTACAGGCGGGCACAACTAAACTGCCACACCTTACCTGTTATTATCCTAAAAGAATAAGAATCACTGTATGGGTGTGTGGTAGGGGCTAGCCTGCGGCGCAGCACAACAGCTTACAATCTTACACAGATCTACAGTATTCCCTCTCCCATAACTGGTCCTGTAGCACGTGCCTGAGTATTCCTTCTAAGAAAAATGCCAGCCTGGCTTGAGTTTGTGGGAATTTTATCAGCTCTCCAATGTGAAATGTCACTTTAAGTTATGGAGTCCTTGCAATGAACAGTAGTAACACTTGTGGCCTGACGCAAACAGAGACCTTAACTAACTAACTACAGGCTTGGTCACAGTCTCTAGGCACCAACAATGTGATGAGGTGCGTGCACTCTCTTATGACCCAGGTCTGCTTTGCATCCGCTGGTGACTCTGAACAGAACAAATGTCTCTCCAACAAGCATTCGGTACCGCAGTGTATGTTGCTTTGTTCCTCTGCTCTCATCAGCATTCCTGGCAACAATCCTCCTTCCTGTGTACAGGATCAGGGTCTTGGACATGATCAGCTTTACTTGGCTGCAGCTCTTGTCACTGAGGGATACTATCACACCTGGATGCTGTCAGACTCTCTGCTCACACAGTTCTTCAGTGTCTCTCACAGCCTCACTCTAAGATGGCTGCTGCCTTCCTCTCAAGACTTGTTACTCCTCTTCTCTCATGAATATGGAAATATATATGCAGTCTGTAGCTGTGTTGGGAAACAGAGGCATCTTGTGGACAAACAGCAGAATGTAGGTCCAGAACATTTAATTTAATCCACACAAACAGTGTTTAAACAATGAGAGCTGTTTCCCCATCTCACATACCACCCCACTAGAGGTTGTCGTTCTCGGCAATCCTCCCCATACAAACTCATCCTGGGCATAACGCTGTGGGGGCACACCAGCATTGTGCCTTGTTGACCTTCGTAGAGTGACAGGCTCAGAAGCACTGGGGACGTCAGGCAAATTTAATGGCAGAGGAGCTGCTGACCGCTCAACCCTTTCCCTGGATGGCAAACTTACCACTGCTGGAGCCTCTGTGGGTAGCGGGGCAGGGACAACCCACCATTCCTCCTCTAAGAGGATTTCCTCTGTACTCTGAGCAGGAGGAGGCATCTCCTCCACACACACTGGCTCATCAAAATTACAACGCCTCAACATGTTATGGTGCAAGTTTCGTGAGGACCCCTCAGTCCCTATTGGCTCTTCCTCATAGACCGGGATGGCAGGGTCTACTCTCCACTTCCCACACGGCCACTTGGCTTTGACCATCACCCGAATACCTGGGGCATACTCATCCCTCTGCACTGGTCTTGGGTTAGGGTTTACCACTTGTCCCAGGCGCTCCCCCACAACCTTGTGGATCGCTCTCAGCTGGCAGTGGTGCTCTTGCACCTATGCGGTGGTATTTCTCGGTGGTGGCTCCATCAGATCGGGCATGTGGAGATTTTCAATCTCCCATCCCTCTCTCCCAAACATGAGCATATGTAGGGAGTATCCGGTGGTAATGTGTACCCTGTTGTTAAAGGGCCACATCAGTTCAGGTAGGTACTCGGGCCATCAAACCTTTTGGCTGTCCTCCAGAGTCTGCAGAATGTGGAGAAAGTTGCGGTTGAATCGCTCGCATACCCCGATTCCATGGGGGTGATACAGGGTATGCGGGAACGTTTGATTCCATACAGTTGGTCCAACTCATTCATTAGATTACCATGAAAACATGCCCCCTGGTCCGAATGTATCCTCTGTGGACACCCGAACAACTGTATAAAGTGTTTGCAGACCGCTTTAGCGGCCAACTCTGACATATGATCTCTGGTGGGCACAGCCACCGCATACTTTGTGAAATTATCTGTCATGACTAAACAGTATGAGTGTCTGAGGTAGAGTACCGAATCTGTATGTAATTGATCTTAAGGAGCTCTAGGGGCACTGAGGTCAGGATGGCCCGGACAGGAGCCCGTTGTTCAGTACTCTTACTCAGCTCGCAGGGCCTACACTTAAGTCATGCCTCTGCCACCATGTCTGCCATATCTGGACAGTATACCAGCCGTTGGAGCCACTCTCTTCCTGACATAGGGATGACATTCTGTTGCCGATACTGCAGCTCTGACTGTAAATATATGGTCCGACACAGGATGCCCTGGGTAAAAGTCAGCTTCACTGCCTCAACAACTTTTGGCCCTCTAAAGTCAGACGAGCCCGCTCTTCTGGCCGAGGCCATTTCTCGGTCCAGAACTATTCTTTCACTTTGCACAGGTCCGGGCAGCCATTCTGGACCCTCTCCCAATCAGCCAACGTCTTTCCCAGCACCATTGACATCCCAGACACCACTCCACTTGAATGTGCCACATCCTGGAACATGGGTAATCGACCAAGGTCAGGAGTTTCAGTGTCCTCTAGCTCCTCATCGGCACTGTGAGCCGACCACCCCACAGTGAGTGGGGAGAGTGCGTCGGCGTTGCCGCTCTCCCTACCTGACCAGAACTTGATGCGATATTGGTACTTAGAAAGGCGAGCCAACCACCTCTTCTCAAGCGCACGGAGCTTGCCTATCTCCAGATGTGCTAACGGGTTGTTGTCTGTCATCACGGTCACCTCTGCAACTGTCAGGTACTCTGCTAACCTTTCAGTCATGGCTCACACCAGTGCCAGTAGTTCCAATTTAAAGAAGCTATAGTTGTCAGGGTTGTGCTCTGACTCCCTCAGAGACCGACTGCCATAGGCAATTCTCTCACGTCCATCCTGGACTTGGCATAACACGGCCCCCAGACCATGTAGACTTCCGTCAGTGTACAGCAGGAATAGGATGTCGAACCGCGCATAAGCCAGAATCGGGGCACTGGTCAGCACCTCCTTCACTGCTTCAAAGGCCTCTTGTTGCCGGGGTCCCCACTTAATGGGACAATTCTTCGAGCCCCCCGCAGTGTCCCTTAAGAACTCGTTTAATGGGCCCACCAAATGAGCAAATTTGGGTATAAATATCCTGTAGTAGCCTGTCAGTCCCACGAACGCTCGCACTTCTCGTAGTGTACTCAGCTGGGGCCACTTCTGGATGGGCTTTACCTCCTCCTGGGTGACAAAATGTCCCAAATACTCTATTTGCTGTTGAAACAGTTGGCACTTCTTGGGTTTAATATTGAGCCCATTGTCTCGCAGCCATCCTAGGACCTGTGGCAGCTTCTGGAGGTGATCCTCAAAGGAGGCCCAAAACACTACTATGTCGTCCAGGTATATCAATACCGCTGGAATGTTCCCGGGGCATTGGAAAGGCCGAATGGCATCCGGTTGAACTCAAAGAGTCCCATAGTTAGGATGAAGGCCGTCTTTGCTTTGTCCTTCTTGGCCACCGGTACATGCCAATACCCACTGTCCAGGTCAAGTTGTCAAGAAGAACTTCGCTTGACTCAGGGTGGACAATGACTCCTCAATCCGCAGAAGGGGGTAGGCATCTTGGATGGTCTGAGCATTCAGCTTTCGATAATCCACGCAGAGCCGGAGACTCCCTGTCACACCGGTGACAGGTTTTAGAAGGTCTGAAAGATTATCTGCACATTAGTGATCTGACAGCCTCTTTTGGTAAGATACGATAAGATAAGATGCCTTTATTGTCACTGTACAATACAATGTAATACAATGTACAATACAATGTTGTTTGGAGCAATCCTAGATGCCATGGTCAGAGGAACAAGAACTGACATTTAAACTAAAGCATTACACTAGGAAAAAACAAAACATTGCACTAGAAGGCATTACTATTCACAGTTCACAGCATATATATAGCAAGAGCAAAGTAGGAAGTGCTTATAAGTATATACACTGATTCAGACACCACTGCAGACAAGAGGTCATCATGGGGTCATGAATGCAGCAGTCACTTTCAGTCTGTGGTAGTTTCTATCCTAGGAAGGAGCAATAATCTCCGAGCATTTAGAAGACTGATTGCTTTGGGGTAAAAGCTGTTCTTCAGCCTAGTGGTGCGGGCATGTAGGGCTCTAAGATGCCTACCAGAGGGTAGGGGAATGAAAAGGCTGTGGCCGCTGTGAGTTGGAGCCCCGCTGATAATTTTTGCCCTGTTGCTGCAGCGAGCAGTGAAGATGTCATCCAGTGATGGTAACTGAGTACCAGTGATTCTGCCAGCCATTTTGATGATGCGCTTGAGGGTCTTCTTGTCCTCAGAAGAGCAGCCGGAGTACCACACTGTAATGCAGTATGTGATAACAAATTCTATGATGCACCTGTAAAAATTGACAAGCAGCTGTTTTGGGAGTTGTGCTTTCTTCAGACTCCTCAGAAAATAAAGCCTCTGAAGGCCTTTTTTGTTAATTTCTGTTGTGTTTTTTATCCATGACAGGTCCTGACTAATATGAACTCCCAAGAATCTGAAACTTTGAACTATCTCCACGTTTCCACCATTAATGCTAATGGGATGGTGTCCATTTTGTTTCTTCTTCCTAAAATCCAGAATTAGCTCCTTTGTTTTCTTGGTATTGAGTATGAGGTTGTTGTTCTTACTTCATCTCTCTAGGTTCTCAATCTCTTACCTATAGGCTGTTTCATCATTGTTGGAGATTAGGCCTATCACGGTCGTTTCATCTGCAAATTTTATAATGGTATTGGTATTGTGAATAGGTTTACAGTCATTTGTGAAGAGGTAGTAAAGGAGAGGGCTCAACACACAGCCTTGTGGTACCCCAGTGTTTAGTGTTAAGGATGAAGAAAAGTGCTTGCCCATGCGTACGATTTGTGGTCTTTTTGTAAGAAAATCCAGTATCCAGTTGCACAGGTGTGAGCTGAGACCCAAGTTGTTCAGTTTCGTTGCCAACTTGTTGGGAGGAATGGTGTTAAAGGCCGAGCTGTAATCAATGAACAGCATCCGCACATAGCTGTCTCTCTGCTCCAGGTGTGACAGCGCAGTGTGAAGGGTAAGTGAGACGGCATCCTCAGTTGACCTATGTGCTCTGTAAGCAAACTGGTATTGGTCCATGGAGGTGAAGATCTTGCTCTTCATGTGCCTGAGGACAAGTTGTTCAAAACACTTCATAGCAATAGGAGTGAGAGCCACTGGGCGATAATCACTTAAGGTCTTCACCCCGGCCTGTTTTGGAATTGGGACAATTGTGGAGGACAAGTGGGGTCAATGGCCTGCTCTAGTGAGCTGTTAAATATACTGACAAACACTGTTTTCAGCTGTTTAGCACAGTTTTTTAGGACTTTTCCAGGAACTTTATCAGGGCCAGCTGCTTTGTGGGGATTAATGTGGCTGAAGGCCCATTCTACCTCATGTGCTCTCAGCATCAGGGAACATGATGGAGCATCTTGCTGGGCAAATTTGATGATAGGCAGATCATTGTCTTTGTCAAATCGTGCAAAAATGATTTAGGTCTAGAGTTGAGCGAACACCTGGATGTTCGGGTTCGAGAAGTTCGGCCGAACATCCCGGAAATGTTCGGGTTCGGGATCCGAACCCGATCCGAACTTCGTCCCGAACCCGAACCCCATTGAAGTCAATGGGGACCCGAACTTTTCGGCACTAAAAAGGC
This sequence comes from Bufo gargarizans, assembly GCF_014858855.1. Lineage (NCBI taxonomy): Eukaryota > Metazoa > Chordata > Amphibia > Anura > Bufonidae > Bufo > Bufo gargarizans. The sequence continues at coordinate 7,929,253 of NC_058080.1, forward strand.
TGTAAAACAGCCCAGGAAAGAGCTAGAGGGCTGCAAAAGGCAGCAACATGTAGGTAAATCCCCTGCAAACAAATGTGGATAGGGAAATGAATTAAAATAAAAATTAAATAAATAAAAATTAACCAAAATCAATTGGAGAGAGGTTCCATAGCAGAGAATCTGGCTTCCCGTCACCCACCACTGGAACAGTCCATTCTCAGATATTTAGGCCCGGGCACCCAGGCAGAGGAGAGAGGTCCCGTAACAGAGAATCTGTCTTCATGTCAGCAGAGAATTAGTCTGCATGTCATAGCAGAGAATGAGGCTTCACGTCAGCCACCACTGCAACAGTCCATTGGCATATATTTAGGCCCAGCACACACACAGGCAGAGGAGAGAGGTCCCGTAACAGACAATCTGGCTTCATGTCAGCAGAGAATCAGTCTGCATGTCATAGCAGAGAATCAGGCTTCACGTCAGCCACCACTGCAACAGTCCATTGGCATATATTTAGGCCCAGCACACACACAGGCAGAGGAGAGAGGTCCCGTAACAGAGAATCTGGCTTCATGTCAGCAGAGAATCAGTCTGCATGTCATAGCAGAGAATGAGGCTTCACGTCACCCACCACTGCAACAGTCCATTGGCATATATTTAGGCCTAGCACACAGGCAGAGCAGAGAGGTCCCGTAACAGACAATCTGGCTTCATGTCAGCAGAGAATCAGTCTGCATGTCATAGCAGAGAATGAGGCTTCACGTCAGCCACCACTGCAACAGTCCATTGGCATATATTTAGGCCTAGCACACAGGCAGAGCAGAGAGGTCCCGTAACAGACAATCTGGCTTCATGTCAGCAGAGAATCAGTCTGCATGTCATAGCAGAGAATCAGGCTTCACGTCAGCCACCACTGCAACAGTCCATTGTCATAAATTTAGGCCCAGCACCCAGGCAGAGGAGAGAGGTCCCGTAACAGACAATCTGGCTTCATGTCAGCAGAGAATTAGTCTGCATGTCATAGCAGAGAATCAGGCTTCATGTCAGCCACCACTGCAACAGTCCATTGGCATATATTTAGGCCCAGCACCCAGGCAGAGGAGGGAGGTCCCGTAACAGAGAATCTGACTTCATGTCAGCAGAGAATCAGTCTGCATGTCATAGCAGAGAATGAGGCTTCACGTCAGCCACCACTGCAACAGTCCATTGGCATATATTTAGGCCTAGCACACAGGCAGAGGAGAGGTTCATTCAACTTTGGGTAGCCTCGCAATATAATGGTAAAATGAAAATAAAAATAGGATTGAATGAGGAAGTGCCCTGGAGTCCAATAATATATGGTTATGGGGAGGTAGTTAATGTCTAATCTGGACAAGGGACGGACAGGTCCTGTGGGATCCATGCCTGGTTCATTTTTATGAACGTCAGCTTGTCCACATTGGCTGTAGACAGGCGGCTGCGTTTGTCTGTAATGACGCCCCCTGCCGTGCTGAATACACGTTCAGACAAAACGCTGGCTGCCGGGCAGGCCAGCACCTCCAAGGCATAAAAGGCTAGCTCTGGCCACGTGGACAATTTAGAGACCCAGAAGTTGAATGGGGCCGAACCATCAGTCAGTACGTGGAGGGGTGTGCACACGTACTGTTCCACCATGTTAGTGAAATGTTGCCTCCTGCTAACACGTTGCGTATCAGGTGGTGGTGCAGTTAGCTGTGGCGTGTTGACAAAAGTTTTCCACATCTCTGCCATGCTAACCCTGCCCTCAGAGGAGCTGGCCGTGACACAGCTGCCTTGGCGACCTCTTGCTCCTCCTCTGCCTTGGCCTTGGGCTTCCACTTGTTCCCCTGTGACATTTGGGAATGCTCTCAGTAGCGCGTCTACCAACGTGCGCTTGTACTCGCGCATCTTCCTATCACGCTCCAGTGCAGGAAGTAAGGTGGGCACATTGTCTTTGTAGCGTGGATCCAGCAGGGTGGCAACCCAGTAGTCCGCACAGGTTAAAATGTGGGCAACTCTGCTGTCGTTGCGCAGGCACTGCAGCATGTAGTCGCTCATGTGTGCCAGGCTGCCCAGGGGTAAGGACAAGCTGTCCTCTGTGGGAGGCGTATCGTCATCGTCCTGCCTTTCCCCCCAGCCACGCACCAGTGATGGACCCGAGCTGCGTTGGGTGCCACCCCGCTGTGACCATGCTTCATCCTCATCCTCCTCCACCTCCTCCTCATCCTCGTCCTCCTCGTCCTCCAGTAGTGGGCCCTGGCTGGCCACATTTGTACCTGGCCTCTGCTGTTGCCAAAAACCTCCCTCTGAGTCACTTCGAAGAGACTGGCCTGAAAGTGCTAAAAATGACCCCTCTTCCTCCTCCTCCTCCTCCTCCTCCTGGGCCACCTCCTCTTCCATCATCGCCCTAAGTGTTTTCTCAAGGAGACATAGAAGTGGTATTGTAACGCTGATAACGGTGTCATCGCCACTGGCCATGTTGGTGGAGTACTCGAAACAGCGCAACAGGGCACACAGGTCTCGCATGGAGGCCCAGTCATTGGTGGTGAAGTGGTGCTGTTCTGTAGTGCGACTGACCCGTGCGTGCTGCAGCTGAAACTCCACTATGGCCTGCTGCTGCTCGCACAGTCTGTCCAGCATGTGCAAGGTGGAGTTCCACCTGGTGGGCACGTCGCATATGAGGCGGTGAGCGGGAAGGCCGAAGTTACGCTGTAGCGCAGACAGGCGAGCAGCAGCAGGATGTGAACGCCGGAAGCGCGAACAGACGGCCCGCACTTTATGCAGCAGCTCTGACATGTCGGGGTAGTTGTGAATGAACTTCTGCACCACCAAATTCAGCACATGCGCCAAGCAAGGGATGTGCGTCAAATTGGCTAGTCCCAGAGCTGCAACGAGATTTCGCCCATTATCACACACCACCAGGCCGGGCTTGAGGCTCACCGGCAGCAACCACTCGTCGGTCTGTTGTTCTATACCCCGCCACAACTCCTGTGCGGTGTGGGGCCTGTCCCCCAAACATATGAGTTTCAGAATGGCCTGCTGACGTTTACCCCGGGCTGTGCTGAAGTTGGTGGTGAAGGTGTGTGGCTGACTGGATGAGCAGGTGGAAGAAGAGGAGGAGGAAGCCGAGAAGGAGGAGGTGGCAACAGGAGGCAAAGAATGTTGCCCTGCGATCCTTGGCGGCGGAAGGACGTGCGCCAAACAGCTCTCCGCCTGGGGCCCAGCTGCCACTACATTTACCCAGTGTGCAGTTAGGGAGATATAGCGTCCCTGGCCGTGCTTACTGGTCCACGTATCTGTGGTTAGGTGGACCTTGCCACAGATGGCGTTGCGCAGTGCACACTTGATTTTATCGGATACTTGGTTGTGCAGGGAAGGCACGGCTCTCTTGGAGAAGTAGTGCCGGCTGGGAACAACATACTGTGGGACAGCAAGCGACATGAGCTGTTTGAAGCTGTCTGTGTCCACCAGCCTAAATGACAGCATTTCATAGGCCAGTAGTTTAGAAATGCTGGCATTCAGGGCCAGGGATCGAGGGTGGCTAGGTGGGAATTTACGCTTTCTATCAAATGTTTGTGAGATGGAGAGCTGAACGCTGGCGTGTGACATGGTTGAGACGCTTGGTGACGGAGGTGGTGGTGGTGGTGTTGGTGGTACATCCCCTGTTTGCTGGGCGGCAGGTGCCAACGTTCCTCCAGAGGCGGAGGAAGAGGCCGAGGCGGCAGCAGCAGAATAGGCCGAGGCGGCAGCAGCAGAAGAGGTAGCAGGGGGAGCCTGAGTGACTTCCTTGGTTTTAAGGTGTTTACTCCACTGCAGTTCATGCTTTGCATGCAGGTGCCTGGTCATGCAGGTTGTGCTCAGGTTCAGAACGTTAATGCCTCGCTTCAGGCTCTGATGGCACAGCGTGCAAACCACTCGGGTCTTGTCGTCAGCACATTGTTTGAAGAAGTGCCATGCCAGGGAACTCCTTGAAGCTGCCTTTGGGGTGCTCGGTCCCAGATGGCGGCGGTCAGTAGCAGGCGGAGTCTCTTGGCGGCGGGTGTTCTGCTTTTGCCCACTGCTCCCTCTTTTGCTACGCTGTTGGCTCGGTCTCACCACTGCCTCTTCCTCCGAACTGTGAAAGTCAGTGGCACGACCTTCATTCCATGTGGGGTCTAGGACCTCATCGTCCCCTGCATCGTCTTCCACCCAGTCTTGATCCCTGACCTCCTGTTCAGTCTGCACACTGCAGAAAGACGCAGCAGTTGGCACCTGTGTTTCGTCATCATCAGAGACATGCTGAGGTGGTATTCCCATGTCCTCATCATCAGGAAACATAAGTGGTTGTGCGTCAGTGCATTCTATGTCTTTCACCGCTGGGGAAGGGCTAGGTGGATGCCCTTGGGAAACCCTGCCAGCGGAGTCTTCAAACAGCATAAGAGACTGCTGCATAACTTGAGGCTGAGACAGTTTCCCTGGTATGCATGGGGGTGATGTGACAGACTGATGGGGTTGGTTTTCAGGCGCCATCTGTGCGCTTTCTGCAGAAGACTGGGTGGGAGATAATGTGAACGTGCTGGATCCACTGTCGGCCACCCAATTGACTAATGCCTGTACCTGCTCAGGCCTTACCATCCTTAAAACGGCATTGGGCCCCACCATATATCGCTGTAAATTCTGGCGGCTACTGGGACCTGAGGTAGTTGGTACACTAGGACGTGTGGATGTGGCAGAACGGCCACGTCCTCTCCCAGCACCAGAGGGTCCACTAACACCACCACGACCATGTCCACGTCCGCGTCCCTTACTAGATGTTTTTCTCATTGTTATGGTTCACCACAACAACAAATATATTATTTGGCCCAATGTATTGTATTCAAATTCAGCGGGATATAAATTTGAGGCCTAGTATTTAGGCGCTGGGTGACAGGTATGGGTTTAGTGCCAGAATTAGACTTGGAAATACACAGTAGCGGGTGTGTGTGAAGTTATTCTGAATGACCCAATGTGCACCTTGAATATTATATACCCTTTTAGGGATAGATTTCAAATAGCTCTGATATAGCAGAAACCACTAAATTATGAAATTGCTAAATTGGGAATTGTATTTCAACCCAGAACAAGAAATGTGCTTGAACGGACACTAAATAACTCGCCCAGCTACAGCACTAAGGACAGATTTAGCGGGATATAAATTTGAGGCCTAGTATTTAGGCGCTGGGTGACAGGTATGGGTTTAGTGCCAGAATTAGACTTGGAAATACACAGTAGCGGGTGTGTGTGAAGTTATTCTGAATGACCCAATGTGCACCTTGAATATTATATACCCTTTTAGGGATAGATTTCAAATAGCTCTGATATAGCAGAAACCACTAAATTATGAAATTGCTAAATTGGGAATTGTATTTCAACCCAGAACAAGAAATGTGCTTGAACGGACACTAAATAACTCGCCCAGCTACAGCACTAAGTACAGATTTAGCGGGATATAAATTTGAGGCCTAGTATTTAGGCGCTGGGTGACAGGTATGGGTTTAGTGCCAGAATTAGACTTGGAAATACACAGTAGCGGGTGTGTGTGAAGTTATTCTGAATGACCCAATGTGCACCTTGAATATTATATACCCTTTTAGGGATAGATTTCAAATAGCTCTGATATAGCAGAAACCACTAAATTATGAAATTGCTAAATTGGGAATTGTATTTCAACCCAGAACAAGAAATGTGCTTGAACGGACACTAAATAACTCGCCCAGCTACAGCACTAGGGACAGATTTAGCTGGATATAAATTTGAGGCCTAGTATTTAGGCGCTGGGTGACAGGTATGGGTTTAGTGCCAGAATTAGACTTGGAAATACACAGTAGCGGGTGTGTGTGAAGTTATTCTGAATGACCCAATGTGCACCTTGAATATTATATACCCTTTTAGGGATAGATTTCAAATAGCTCTGATATAGCAGAAACCACTAAATTATGAAATTGCTAAATTGGGAATTGTATTTCAACCCAGAACAAGAAATGTGCTTGAACGGACACTAAATAACTCGCCCAGCTACAGCACTAAGGACAGATTTAGCGGGATATAAATTTGAGGCCTAGTATTTAGGCGCTGGGTGACAGGTATGGGTTTAGTGCCAGAATTAGACTTGGAAATACACAGTAGCGGGTGTGTGTGAAGTTATTCTGAATGACCCAATGTGCACCTTGAATATTATATACCCTTTTAGGGATAGATTTCAAATAGCTCTGATATAGCAGAAACCACTAAATTATGAAATTGCTAAATTGGGAATTGTATTTCAACCCAGAACAAGAAATGTGCTTGAACGGACACTAAATAACTCGCCCAGCTACAGCACTAAGGACAGATTTAGCGGGATATAAATTTGAGGCCTAGTATTTAGGCGCTGGGTGACAGGTATGGGTTTAGTGCCAGAATTAGACTTGGAAATACACAGTAGCGGGTGTGTGTGAAGTTATTCTGAATGACCCAATGTGCACCTTGAATATTATATACCCTTTTAGGGATAGATTTCAAATAGCTCTGATATAGCAGAAACCACTAAATTATGAAATTGCTAAATTGGGAATTGTATTTCAACCCAGAACAAGAAATGTGCTTGAACGGACACTAAATAACTCGCCCAGCTACAGCACTAAGGACAGATTTAGCGGGATATAAATTTGAGGCCTAGTATTTAGGCGCTGGGTGACAGGTATGGGTTTAGTGCCAGAATTAGACTTGGAAATACACAGTAGCGGGTGTGTGTGAAGTTATTCTGAATGACCCAATGTGCACCTTGAATATTATATACCCTTTTAGGGATAGATTTCAAATAGCTCTGATATAGCAGAAACCACTAAATTATGAAATTGCTAAATTGGGAATTGTATTTCAACCCAGAACAAGAAATGTGCTTGAACGGACACTAAATAACTCGCCCAGCTACAGCACTAAGGACAGATTTAGCGGGATATAAATTTGAGGCCTAGTATTTAGGCGCTGGATGACAGGTATGGGTTTAGTGCCAGAATTAGACTTGGAAATACACAGTAGCGGGTGTGTGTGAAGTTATTCTGAATGACCCAATGTGCACCTTGAATATTATATACCCTTTTAGGGATAGATTTCAAATAGCTCTGATATAGCAGAAACCACTAAATTATGAAATTGCTAAATTGGGAATTGTATTTCAACCCAGAACAAGAAATGTGCTTGAACGGACACTAAATAACTCGCCCAGCTACAGCACTAAGGACAGATTTAGCGGGATATAAATTTGAGGCCTAGTATTTAGGCGCTGGGTGACAGGTATGGGTTTAGTGCCAGAATTAGACTTGGAAATACACAGTAGCGGGTGTGTGTGAAGTTATTCTGAATGACCCAATGTGCACCTTGAATATTATATACCCTTTTAGGGATAGATTTCAAATAGCTCTGATATAGCAGAAACCACTAAATTATGAAATTGCTAAATTGGGAATTGTATTTCAACCCAGAACAAGAAATGTGCTTGAACGGACACTAAATAACTCGCCCAGCTACAGCACTAAGGACAGATTTAGCGGGATATAAATTTGAGGCCTAGTATTTAGGCGCTGGGTGACCGGTATGGATTTAGTGACAGAATTAGACTGGGATATGGCCAAAAAATAAACAGACTATTGCTGGTTAAATGCACTTGGTGTGACAGCTTCACCCTGATGTAGGCTTTAGCCAAAAAACAACCACACCATTGACGGTTAAATGCACTTGGTGACAGGCGCAGCTTGCCCCTGATTTAGTATATGGCCAAAAAATGAACAGACTATTGCTGGTTAAATGCACTTGGTGTGACAGCTTCACCCTGATGTAGGCTTTAGCCAAAAAACAACCACACCATTGAGGGTTAAATGCACTTGGTGACAGGCGCAGCTTGCCCCTGATTTTGTATATGGCCAAAAAATGAACAGACTATTGCTGGTTAAATGCACTTGGTGTGACAGCTTCACCCTGATGTAGGCTTTAGCCAAAAAACAACCACACCATTGAGGGTTAAATGCACTTGGTCGCAGCTTGTGCTGGCGCACCACAAGACACAAAATGGCCGCCGATCACCCCAGAAAAATGTGACTGACAACCGGTCTGGGCAGCCTAAAAACAGTGAGCAATTGAGGATCAGCAGCTCAATGATCCACAGCTGCAGATCGATCAGTTAATCAAGTCCTTTGGAGGAGTTAATCTGCCTAATCTCGCCCTACTGTCGCAGCCGCAGCCTCTCCCTACGCTAATCAGAGCAGAGTGACGGGCGGCGCTATGTGACTCCAGCTTAAATAGAGGCTGGGTCACATGGTGCTCTGGCCAATCACAGCCATGCCAATAGTAGGCATGGCTGTGATGGCCTCTTGGGGCAAGTAGTATGACGCTTGTTGATTGGCTGCTTTGCAGCCTTTCAAAAAGCGCCAAGAAAGCGTCACAAAAGCGCGAAGAAAGCGACGAACACCGAACCCGAACCCGGACTTTTACGAAAATGTCCGGGTTCGGGTCCGTGTCACGGACACCCCAAAATTCGGTACGAACCCGAACTATACAGTTCGAGTTCGCTCATCCCTATTTAGGTCATCTGGAGAGAAAGAATTTCCAGTGTTGATAGGACAGGTGTTGCTCTTATAATTCGTAATGAACTTGATACCCTGCCACATGCGTCGGGAATCAGAGCTTGTAAAATGATGTTGTATTTTTGTTTTTTAGCAGCGCTTCGCCTCCTTAATGCCCCTCTTCAGATTGGACCTGGCTGTTTTGTACTCCTCTGCTTTCCAAAAGGGAGACCCAATGTCATGTGCCTTGCCATGTCATGTGCATGTGCCTTCAAAAAGGTTTTGGACATTTCTGTTTATCCATGGTTTCCTATTTGGGAAGGTCCGAATGATTTTGGTATCAGTGACATTGTCTATGCAAAATTTAATATAGGATAGGACAGAGGAGGCATATATGTTTAAGTCTGTGTGATTTTCCTTTGTAGCTGCCTGTTTAAACAAATCCCAATCTGTGTCCTCAAAACAATCCTGTAGTCTCATTGTGGCTCCTTCAGGCCAAACTCTGATTGTATGCAAAGTAGGCTTAATCCTGGTTATAAGAGGTTTGTATGCTGGAGCTAAAAACAAAAAATGTGATCTGACCTGCCAAGATGGGGGGCAGGTGATGCTGTATAAGCATTTGCTATGTTGCAATAGACACGGTCCAATGTATTTCTCCCCCTAGTCTGTGTTGCTGGTATGTCCACACCACCTGTTCAGGTTTGGATCATGTGACCTTTACCTATCCCTATTTAGTCTGACTTTACCCATCACTCCTTGCTCTGGATTGGTTCATTTGGTTTTGGAAGAGCTGGAGTGTGGTTCTTGTTGAAGTCCTGTTCATCCATTATCCTCAGAAGTTAAGTGTTCCGCTTGTTGTGTTTTGCATCCCCCCCCCCTTTGTTGTTTACTAGGCCTCAGCGAGATGCTGGTTCCTTCACCAGGGGAGCAGCAGGTTGTCTCTGCCCTGTCTTTACCTTTAGGGCTTCTGAGGGCCACCAGGTTTTTCTAGGTTCCTGTGTTTGGGCATCTCTACCATTGAGAGGTGCCGATACGGATAGGAGTTAGGGCCAGGAGCAGGGTTTTATAGGTGGTGACCCTTTTCCTCCCCTAGTGGTGAGGTTTAGTGTCTTTTCCCTTCCTTCTTGTTGTCTTTTGGTTTCTCCCCTACTACATCCGTGACATTATCCAGAGCCAAATGCCGCCATTTTTGTTCTGATCTGTGCAGCTATGGATGCTATGTCTGCACTGGTCGAACAGCTGAAGAATTAGACTTTGGAGGTAGCAGACCTCCGTGCAACGGTTTTGCAAATTCAGAGTCCACAGGCTGCTGGTTTCGGTGGTGGGTCCCCGGCCTGCACCCTGAACCGAAGGTGGCTCTCCTGGACAGGTTTTCCGGGGGTAGTGACAATTTCATCTGTTTCAGGGAGTCATGTAAATTATACTTTAGGCTGCGTCCATACTCTTCTGGGGATGAGTGTCAACCTGTGGGTATGATTATTTTATTGCTTAAAAAGGACGCCCAATCTTGGGCTTTTTCTCTGCCGACCGGATCACCGTCCCTCCGGTCGGTAGATGAATTTGTTAGAGCCTTGGGTCTTATCTACGATGACCCAGATTGGATCTCTCAGGCCGAGACCAAGTTACGGGATTTGCGGCAGGGAGAACGTTCTGCGGAGACCTATTGCTCTGAATTTAGATGGGCTACCGATACAGAGTGGAACGATCCTGCTCTCCGTAGCCAATTCTGTCAGGGTCTCTCTGAAACGCATTGGCTTTTCATGAAAATCCTGAGTCATTGGAAGCAGCTATGTCCCTTGCTGTACGTCTTGATAGACGCCTGAGGGAGAGACCTAGGGGTCCTCACCTTCAGGACGTACTGTCCAATAAGGGTACTGCTTCCTTTGACACTTATGGTGGAGAGACACGGGTGGTTGTGCCTTGTGAGGAGCCTATGCAGTTAGTAGGAACCACTCCTGGAACTTCTGGCAAAAGCTTGGGTCATGTGAAAGGAGTCTGCTTTTGTTGTGGCAAGAAGAGACATTTTGTGAATATTTGTCCGTACTTGCAGCATCAAGATGTAAACAAAAAGGAATCGTTAATTTCTAACGATAATTTGTTTTCCCTTAGTCCTAACAGCAGCACACAAATATCCCACCCTAAATACATTTTGCTTGTTAAAAACACGGTGGGCTGGGGGGTGATCTCCTCCCTTTCAGGGAGCTGAAGATCGTTTATTGGTTCTTGGGCTCATTAAAAATTCCGCCGGTTCTACCAGTCCACAGGGGGCAGTTAACCCCATCTGTGCTGCTGTTAGGACTAAGGGAAAACAAATTATCGTTAGAAATTAATGATTCCCTTACGTCCTACCAGCAGCACAGATGGGGAGATAGCAAGAAGAATCCCCTAGGGAGGGTCCTCATGCCTGGCAGAACTCAGAACAGTCTGCCCAAAGGCCGGAAAACTCTGCCATCCTAGCATCTATCCTATAATGGGAGATGAAGGTTGACTCAGAGCTCCAGGAGGCCGACTTACAGATCAACTCTAAGGGAAGAAGTCTTCTCTCCGCAACAGAGGTGGAGACAGCCCTAGTAGAATGGGCTCTCACAAACTCCGGAGGATCTAGGGATTGGGAGACGAAAGCCTCCCTAATGGCCTCCTTGATCCAGCGACTAATGGTGGCTTTAGACGCTTTATGGCCTTTAGACTTACCGGCAAACAGGATAAGGAGATTTTCATCTATCCTGAATTCTCTGGATCTATCCACATAGACCTGGAGGCACCTTGAAATATCCAGCGGGTCTCTTGCTGGAGTATCAGAGGAGGAGGCTGACAACAAAACTGGTAAGGAGATTACCTGGTTGATATTTTGGAAGGTAGGCACCTTAGGCCTGAAGTAGGGTAAGAACTTCAGGAGTACTCTGTCCTGTAGGAAGATAATATAGGGGTGAATCGCAGAGAACGCCTGCAATTTAGAAATCCTTTTGGCTGAAGCTACAGCCAGAAGAAAAACCATCTTTAAAGTTAGAAATCTAAAATCGACCTCCTCCAAGGGCTCGAAGGGGGGAGATGCTAGCCCCCTGAGCACTACTGAAAGATCCCACTGGGGAATGGGTTTCAGTATAGTAGGCTTTAGTCTTTCAGCTCCCTTCAGGAAGCGTTTAATGAGTGGGTCCCGAGAATGCGGCCTGTTGAGACACGCCGAGATGGCACAAATCTGTACCTTCAAGGTAGCTGGAGAAAGACCTTTATCTAATCCATCTTGAAGAAATTGTAATATCGCAGGAAGGGGCGGATCTGCAGACGCCACCTGTTTGGAATCACACCATGACATGAAGATTCTCATGATCCTGGAGTAGGCCTTCTTCGTAGACTCTGCTCGGGAATGCAACAAAGTTCTCAGGACCGACTCAGAGAGCCCTTCTATGTTGGGAAGGGACTGATCAACCTCCAGGCTGTCAGGTTGAACCTGTGCAGATCTGGGCAGAGATGCGTGTCCCACGACACCAGGGTCTGATCCGGGGGGAGTCTCCAGTATTGTCCCCGACTCATCTGAATGAGCTGGGTAAACCAGGATCTCCTGGGCCAGAACGGTATGATGGCTATTACCGAGGCCTGATCTTGACGGATTTTCATCAATACCCTCGGTATCATGGAAAAGGGAGGGAAGATGTAAGCCAGCCTGAACCTCCATGGTATCGACAGAGCATCTATCGCCAGGGGGTTGTCTTCCCTGTACAGGGAACAGAACCTGGGCACCTTGGCGTTGAACCTGGTTGCCATGAGATCCACCTCTGGCATACCCCATCTGTGAACTAACTGCCTGAAGATCTCCGGATGCAGAGACCACTCCATGGTCGGTAATCCTCGACTTAAGCGGTCCGCTATCATATTGAGGGAGCCTCGAATATGAATGGCAGATAGATGGGAAAGGTTCGTCTCTGCCCACCGAAGAATTACCCCGATCTCTGACAGAAGGGGCAATGATCTTGTGCCTCCATGCTTGTTTATATAGAGAACCGCAGTCATATTGTCTGACTGGACTTTCACTGCTTTGCCCCGGATGTGAGAGGCGAAGTGAAGGAGGGCTAGCCGGATCCGTCCAGGTGAGCGCCCCAGCCTACAAGGGACGCGTCTGTAGTCAATATGACCCAAACTGGTTGGGTCATAGACTTCCCTGCTGGTAGCTGAAACCACCATCTGAGGGAATTCCGGGTTTGACCGGACAGGGAGCACAGGGAATCTAGCCCCGCAGGGCTGCCGTTCCATAAGTGTAAGACCTCCGACTGAAGAGGACGGAGGTGCCATAACGCCCAAGGGACTGCGTCCGCAGCCGCTGACATGAGCCCCAGCATCTTCATGAGAGTCCGGATACAGACTCGACGAGGGACAAAAAGGACTCTTGCTAGGTCCTGAATCCGCGCTCTCCTTTCTAGAGTCAACCGGAGGGACATCTCCACAGAGTCGACCACGAATCCTAAATAATGGATTGGAGTCGATGGGCTCACATTCGACTTCTGCCAGTTGATAATCCAGCCCAGGCGGAGGAGAAAGGAGATTGCGATCTGAAGATGGTGGGTAAGAATCGGAACTGAAGAGGCTACGAAAAGCCAATCGTCCAGATAAGGAATAATAGTCAGTCCTTGAAGTCTCAAGGCTGCCACCAACGACACCACAACCTTGGTGAAGATAAGGGGGGCGGAAGAGATTCCAAAGGGAAGCGCGGTGAACTGAAAGTGCCTGCGAACCCCTAACATCTGGACCGCGATCCTGAGGAATTTCCGGGAAACGGAATGGATCGGGATGTGAAGATACGCATCCTTGAGTTCCAGACTAGCCATGACGTCCCCAGGGTTGAGGACATGGCTGACTGACCTTATGGTTTCCATGCGAAACCTGGTTTTCCTTATGAATCGATTGAGGAATCTCAAATCGATGATCATCCGGAGATCTCCCGTCTTCTTGGGAACCAGGAACACTGGAGAATAAATCCCTAGGCCTCTCTCCCCTGCCGGCACCTCCTCTAGGGCTCCCTTGGAGATATAGTCCTGAATATAAGATTCTAGGATCTTTTGTTTGATAGACCCGAAGTTTCGCGTGGCGATGGATCTTTCTGGGGGGAGGGAGATAAGATCTACCCGGTACCCGGCCGAAACTATGTCCTGAACCCAGGGGTCTGTGATCAACTGGGCCCAAGGTTCTTTGAAATGGGAGAGACTGCCCCCACGGGAATCAGGGGGAGGGGTACGGGAAAGTTTAGAGGAGATACTGCAGGGGCAGCAGGGCTTATCCAAGAGCCCATAGTCAGGAGGGTTTTGCCTCCCTGGTGGGTTTGCGGGAGCGTCTCGAAAATTTACGAGAAGCCCCCCCCCATCTCTGCGCCTAGCCTGCTGCCCTGGACGGCCTCTGCCTTTGTTCTCTTGCCTAGGGCGTCCCCGAAAGGGCTGCTGGGGAGACTCTTCCCTTTCTTGTCGGAGAGTCCCTCCACAATCCTGTCTAATTCGGACCCGAACAGCCTATCCGGCTCGAAGGGGAGCCCACAAAGATTAAATTTGGACGCGTTGACCGCGATCCATGGCTTCAGCCAAAGCGGTCTGCGGGCAGCTGAAACTAGGGCCATAGTTTTGGCGGCCAGCTTCAGCTGCATCTGAGAGGAATCGACCAGGAAGTCCATAGCCAGATTGGCTGATTTGAAGGCTGCCAAGATGTCGTCTCTCGAAATGCTCTGGTCCACGTCCGTCTGGATCTGGTTGAGCTTAGAGCGTAGAAAGGAGGCTACCTCAGTGGCCGCAATTGAAGTTGATGCGGAGGCAGCAGCCGCCGCGTAAACCCCTTCTGAGGGTGCACTCTGCCCTCCGGTCTAGAGGGTCCTGCAGACTAGACCCATCGTCTGCAGGGACCAGAGTGCGCCTGGACAACTTGGCTATAGCCATGTCCACCTTGGGAACGGAACCCCACGATTCCACCAAGGGTTTAGCCATCGGGTACATGAGCTTAAATTTCCTGGTGAGGACTGGGCCTTTTTCAGGCTTTCTCCACTCTGTACGCATTACAGAGAGGAGGGTCTCATCCGCTCTAAAGACACGCTGTGTCCGTCCGGCGGGATCGGAGGACTCCCCCATGTCAACATCCTGGTCCCCCGACCTGATGGACTTCAACAACTTCTGCGTTTTCTCTGGAGGAAAAAAGCAAGAAGTTAATTCTTCTTCCTCAGAAGAAGACCCCACGGAACACGGGGTAGGTCTCTCGACCGGTGCAACCACCTCCATGGGAGTCTGAGAGGATCCTGGTAGTCTCTCATTAAGCAGACGCACCACTCCCTTAATGGAATCATCCACGTAGGTTTTTGTCCACTGGAACATTTCTTGCATCGTGGGTTCCGTGGATGCCGTGCGACAACTCTCACACCTGGAGTAAGGGCAGCTGTCGTCTAGAGGTGTGTTACACTCGTAACAGGCCAAATGCTTCCTCTTGGCCCCAGACTTCCGCGGATCCGAATCCTTAGGGGAAGCCATAATTCTGTAAAGAAAGAATAAACAGGTCATACCACCTACAAACACCAGGAGGAGGTGAAACAAGACCATCTGGGCGCCCACCAGCACTGAAGAAAATAGAGCTGTGGAAGAAGAAGAACAACCCAAGCAATATATCACTAGAATATATCAAGGCACAGGGAACTCTGGAGCTAGCTTGTGAAGCGATGCAACCAGAGCACTGAATGAGAGGCTCTGGGCGCTTAAAAGGAGGAAGCCCCGCCCCCTGGGCGGGCCCTCGATCGAGACCAGCCCAGAGAGGTAATAGAGCCCATACTGGCTCACTTAACCCTATGTGTCTCCCCCTGCTATCCATGGAAGTTGAGGATGTCCATAAGGAGACAAATAGAATAGAGCGGTGAGGTTTAGAACCTCACTGCATTGATACGAAAAAACCGGAAGTGACGTAGCGCACCTAGTGCGCGTCACTTCCGGAAGATGGCGGCGCCCACGGCGCGCACACATGCGGGAAATGTTGAGAGAACGGGACACCGCACCGGCAGCTGGCGAGGGACCCGACAGCAGAGAAGGGCGCGCAGCTGCCGCCTTGGGGGGACGCCGCGGCGCCGCACACATGCGGGACAACCGGGCGGCCTACAGCGGAAGAAGGGGGAGGGGAACACCCCCCCCCCCCAACGGTACCCTAGAGAAAAAAATTGCCGCAATAAGGCCTATAATAAAGGCAATGAGAGCAACAAAAAAAGGGCGATCCTTGGATTAAGGAATAAAAGAGCCCCTAAGCACTCTTCAGCTCCCTGAGGGGGAGCGACACGCCAGTCCACCTGTCCAAAGGACAGAAAAAAATATGGTGGGCTGGGGGGTGATCTCCTCCCTTTCAGGGAGCTGAGGATCGTTTATTGGTTCTTGGGCTCATTAAAAATTCTGCCGGTCCTACCAGTCCACAGGGGGCAGTTAACCCCATCTGTGCTGCTGGTAGGACGTAAGGGAAAAAAAAGTTTATTCCCAAAATTACTATTAGTAGTGTGGGTGGGGAGCAAGAAAACCTACTTTTGTTTTTTACTGGTAGTACCCGTTTTCTCCTGTCTGCCGAGGTGGCGCTAAAGTCCAAAACTGTGAAAATCAAAGCATTTATCGACAGTGGGGCAGGAGTTAATTTAATTGATGGACAGTTTGTACGCATTCACGGGTTGACTACTAATGCATTAGAGAAAAGTATTTCTGTCTTTGCAATTGACTCAGCACTAGAGTTGAGCGAACACCTGGATGTTCGGGTTCGAGAAGTTCGGCCGAACTTCCCGAAAATGTTCGGGTTCGGGATCCGAACCCGATCCGAACTTCGTCCCGAACCCGAACCCCATTGAAGTCAATGGGGACCCGAACTTTTCGGCACTAAAAAGGCTGTAAAACAGCCCAGGAAAGGGCTAGAGGGCTGCAAAAGGCAGCAACATGTAGGTAAATCCCCTGCAAACAAATGTGGATAGGGAAATGAATTAAAATAAAAATTAAATAAATAAAAATTAACCAAAATCAATTGGAGAGAGGTCCCATAGCAGAGAATCTGGCTTCCCGTCACCCACCACTGGAACAGTCCATTCTCAGATATTTAGGCCCCGGAACCCAGGCAGAGGAGAGAGGTCCCGTAACAGAGAATCTGGCTTCATGTCAGCAGAGAATTAGTCTGCATGTCATAGCAGAGAATGAGGCTTCACGTCAGCCACCACTGCAACAGTCCATTGGCATATATTTAGGCCCAGCACCCAGGCAGAGGAGAGAGGTCCCGTAACAGACAATCTGGCTTCATGTCAGCAGAGAATTAGTCTGCATGTCATAGCAGAGAATGAGGCTTCACGTCACCCACCACTGCAACAGTCCATTGGCATATATTTAGGCCCAGCACCCAGGCAGAGGAGAGAGGTCCCGTAACAGACAATCTGGCTTCATGTCAGCAGAGAATCAGTCTTCATATCATAGCAGAGAATCAGGCTTCACGTCACCCACCACTGTAAGAGTCCATTTTCATAAATTTAGGCCCAGCACCCAGGCAGAGGAGAGAGGTCCCGTAACAGAGGATCTGGCTTCATGTCAGCAGAGAATCATTCTGCATGTCATAGCAGAGAATCAGGCTTCACGTCACCCAACATTGGAACAGTCCATTGGCATATATTTAGGCCCCGGCACCCAGACAGAGGAGAGGTTCATTCAAATTTGGGTAGCCTCGCAATATAATGGTAAAATGAAAATAAAAATAGGATTGAATGAGGAAGTGCCCTGGAGTCCAATAATATATGGTTATGGGGAGGTAGTTAATGTCTAATCTGGACAAGGGACGGACAGATCCTGTGGGATCCATGCCTGGTTCATTTTTATGAACGTCAGCTTGTCCACATTGGCTGTAGACAGGCGGCTGCGTTTGTCTGTAATGACGCCCCCTGCCGTGCTGAATACACGTTCAGACAAAACGCTGGCCGCCGGGCAGGCCAGCACCTCCAAGGCATAAAAGGCTAGCTCTGGCCACGTGGACAATTTAGAGACCCAGAAGTTGAATGGGGCCGAACCATCAGTCAGTACGTGGAGGGGTGTGCACATGTACTGTTCCACCATGTTAGTGAAATGTTGCCTCCTGCTAACACGTTGCGTATCAGGTGGTGGTGCAGTTAGCTGTGGCGTGTTGACAAAACTTTTCCACATCTCTGCCATGCTAACCCTGCCCTCAAAGGAGCTGGCATTGACACAGCTGCCTTGGCGACCTCTTGCTCCTCCTCTGCCTTGGCCTTGGGCTTCCACTTGTTCCCCTGTGACATTTGGGAATGCTCTCAGTAGCGCGTCTACCAACGTGCGCTTGTACTCGCGCATCTTCCTATCACGCTCCAGTGCAGGAAGTAAGGTGGGCACATTGTCTTTGTAGCGTGGATCCAGCAGGGTGGCAACCCAGTAGTCCGCACAGGTTAAAATGTGGGCAACTCTGCTGTCGTTGCGCAGGCACTGCAGCATGTAGTCGCTCATGTGTGCCAGGCTGCCCAGGGGTAAGGACAAGCTGTCCTCTGTGGGAGGCGTATCGTCATCGTCCTGCCTTTCCCCCCAGCCACGCACCAGTGATGGACCCGAGCTGCGTTGGGTGCCACCCCGCTGTGACCATGCTTCATCCTCATCCTCCTCCACCTCCTCCTCATCCTCGTCCTCCTCGTCCTCCAGGAGTGGGCCCTGGCTGGCCACATTTGTACCTGGCCTCTGCTGTTGCAAAAAACCTCCCTCTGAGTCACTTCGAAGAGACTGGCCTGAAAGTGCTAAAAATGACCCCTCTTCCTCCTCCTCCTCCTCCTCCTCCTCCTCCTCCTGGGCCACCTCCTCTTGCATCATCGCCCTAAGTGTTTTCTCAAGGAGACATAGAAGTGGTATTGTAACGCTGATAACAGCGTCATCGCCACTGGCCATGTTGGTGGAGTACTCGAAACAGCGCAACAGGGCACACAGGTCTCGCATGGAGGCCCAGTCATTGGTGGTGAAGTGGTGCTGTTCCGCAGTATGACTGACCCGTGCGTGCTGCAGCTGAAACTCCACTATGGCCTGCTGCTGCTCACACAGTCTGTCCAGCATGTGCAAGGTGGAGTTCCACCTGGTGGGCACGTCGCATATGAGGCGGTGAGCGGGAAGGCCGAAGTTACGCTGTAGCGCAGACAGGCGAGCAGCAGCAGGATGTGAACGCCGGAAGCGCGAACAGACGGCCCGCACTTTATGCAGCAGCTCTGACATGTCGGGGTAGTTGTGTATGAACTTCTGCACCACCAAATTCAGCACATGCGCCAAGCAAGGGATGTGCGTCAAATTGGCTAGTCCCAGAGCTGCAACGAGATTTCGCCCATTATCACACACCACCAGGCCGGGCTTGAGGCTCACCGGCAGCAACCACTCGTCGGTCTGTTGTTCTATACCCCGCCACAACTCCTGTGCGGTGTGGGGCCTGTCCCCCAAACATATGAGTTTCAGAATGGCCTGCTGACGTTTACCCCGGGCTGTGCTGAAGTTGGTGGTGAAGGTGTGTGGCTGACTGGATGAGCAGGTGGAAGAAGAAGAGGAGGAAGCCGAGAAGGAGGAGGTGGCAACAGGAGGCAAAGAATGTTGCCCTGCGATCCTTGGCGGCGGAAGGACGTGCGCCAAACAGCTCTCCGCCTGGGGCCCAGCTGCCACTACATTTACCCAGTGTGCAGTTAGGGAGATATAGCGTCCCTGGCCGTGCTTACTGGTCCACGTATCTGTGGTTAGGTGGACCTTGCTACAGATGGCGTTGCACAGTGCACACTTGATTTTATCGGATACTTGGTTGTGCAGGGAAGGCACGGCTCTCTTGGAGAAGTAGTGGCGGCTGGGAACAACATACTGTGGGACAGCAAGCGACATGAGCTGTTTGAAGCTGTCTGTGTCCACCAGCCTAAATGACAGCATTTCATAGGCCAGTAGTTTAGAAATGCTGGCATTCAGGGCCAGGGATCGAGGGTGGCTAGGTGGGAATTTACGCTTTCTATCAAATGTTTGTGAGATGGAGAGCTGAACGCTGCCGTGTGACATGGTTGAGACGCTTGGTGACGGAGGTGGTGGTGGTGGTGTTGGTGGTACATCCCCTGTTTGCTGGGCGGCAGGTGCCAACGTTCCTCCAGAGGCGGAGGAAGAGGCCGAGGCGGCAGCAGCAGAAGAGGCCGAGGCGGCAGCAGCAGAAGAGGTAGCAGGGGGAGCCTGAGTGACTTCCTTGGTTTTAAGGTGTTTACTCCACTGCAGTTCATGCTTTGCATGCAGGTGCCTGGTCATGCAGGTTGTGCTCAGGTTCAGAACGTTAATGCCTCGCTTCAGGCTCTGATGGCACAGCGTGCAAACCACTCGGGTCTTGTCGTCAGCACATTGTTTGAAGAAGTGCCATGCCAGGGAACTCCTTGAAGCTGCCTTTGGGGTGCTCGGTCCCAGATGGCGGCGGTCAGTAGCAGGCGGAGTCTCTTGGCGGCGGGTGTTCTGCTTTTGCCCACTGCTCCCTCTTTTGCTACGCTGTTGGCTCGGTCTCACCACTGCCTCTTCCTCCGAACTGTGAAAGTCAGTGGCACGACCTTCATTCCATGTGGGGTCTAGGACCTCATCGTCCCCTGCATCGTCTTCCACCCAGTCTTGATCCCTGACCTCCTGTTCAGTCTGCACACTGCAGAAAGACGCAGCAGTTGGCACCTGTGTTTCGTCATCATCAGAGACATGCTGAGGTGGTATTCCCATGTCCTCATCATCAGGAAACATAAGTGGTTGTGCGTCAGTGCATTCTATGTCTTTCACCGCTGGGGAAGGGCTAGGTGGATGCCCTTGGGAAACCCTGCCAGCGGAGTCTTCAAACAGCATAAGAGACTGCTGCATAACTTGAGGCTGAGACAGTTTCCCTGGTATGCATGGGGGTGATGTGACAGACTGATGGGGTTGGTTTTCAGGCGCCATCTGTGCGCTTTCTGCAGAAGACTGGGTGGGAGATAATGTGAACGTGCTGGATCCACTGTCGGCCACCCAATTGACTAATGCCTGTACCTGCTCAGGCCTTACCATCCTTAGAACGGCATTGGGCCCCACCATATATCGCTTTAAATTCTGGCGGCTACTGGGACCTGAGGTAGTTGGTACACTAGGACGTGTGGATGTGGCAGAACGGCCACGTCCTCTCCCAGCACCAGAGGGTCCACTAACATCACCACGACCATGTCCGCGTCCCTTACTAGATGTTTTCCTCATTGTTATGGTTCACCACAACAACAAAAATATTATTTGGCCCAATGTATTGTATTCAAATTCAGCGGGATATAAATTTGAGGCCTAGTATTTAGGCGCTGGGTGACCGGTATGGATTTACTAACAGAATTGGACTTGGAAATGCACAGTAGCGTGTGTGTGAAGTTATTCAGAATGACCCTATGTGCACCTTGAATATTATATACCCTTTTAGGGATAGATTTCAAATAGCTCTGATATAGCAGAAACCACTAAATTATGAAATTGCTAAATTGGGAATTGTATTTCAACCCAGAACAAAAAATGTGCTTTGACGGACACTAAATAACTTTCCCAGCCACAACAGGACAGCGGTAACGAGAGATTTAGCGGGATATAAATTTGAGGCCTAGTATTTGGGCGCTGGGTGACCGGTATGGATTTACTAACAGAATTGGACTTGGAAATGCACAGTAGCGTGTGTGTGAAGTTATTCTGAATGACCCTATGTGCACCTTGAATATTATATACCCTTTTAGGGATAGATTTCAAATAGCTCTGATATAGCAGAAACCACTAAATTATGAAATTGCTAAATTGGGAATTGTATTTCAACCCAGAACAAAAAATGTGCTTTGACGGACACTAAATAACTTTCCCAGCCACAACAGGACAGCGGTAACGAGAGATTTAGCGGGATATAAATTTGAGGCCTAGTATTTGGGCGCTGGGTGACCGGTATGGATTTACTAACAGAATTGGACTTGGAAATGCACAGTAGCGTGTGTGTGAAGTTATTCTGAATGACCCTATGTGCACCTTGAATATTATATACCCTTTTAGGGATAGATTTCAAATAGCTCTGATATAGCAGAAACCACTAAATTATGAAATTGCTAAATTGGGAATTGTATTTCAACCCAGAACAAAAAATGTGCTTTGACGGACACTAAATAACTTTCCCAGCCACAACAGGACAGCGGTAACTAGAGATTTAGCGGGATATAAATTTGAGGCCTAGTATTTAGGCGCTGGGTGACCGGTATGGATTTACTAACAGAATTGGACTTGGAAATGCACAGTAGCGTGTGTGTGAAGTTATTCAGAATGACCCTATGTGCACCTTGAATATTATATACCCTTTTAGGGATAGATTTCAAATAGCTCTGATATAGCAGAAACCACTAAATTATGAAATTGCTAAATTGGGAATTGTATTTCAACCCAGAACAAAAAATGTGCTTTGACGGACACTAAATAACTTTCCCAGCCACAACAGGACAGCGGTAACGAGAGATTTAGCGGGATATAAATTTGAGGCCTAGTATTTGGGCGCTGGGTGACTGGTATGGATTTAGTGACAGAATTAGACTTGGAAATGCACAGTAGCGTGTGTGTGAAGTTATTCTGAATGACCCTATGTGCACCTTGAATATTATATACCCTTTTAGGGATAGATTTCAAATAGCTCTGATATAGCAGAAACCACTAAATTATGAAATTGCTAAATTGGGAATTGTATTTCAACCCAGAACAAAAAATGTGCTTTGACGGACACTAAATAACTTTCCCAGCCACAACAGGACAGCGGTAACGAGAGATTTAGCGGGATATAAATTTGAGGCCTAGTATTTGGGCGCTGGGTGACCGGTATGGATTTACTAACAGAATTGGACTTGGAAATGCACAGTAGCGTGTGTGTGAAGTTATTCTGAATGACCCTATGTGCACCTTGAATATTATATACCCTTTTAGGGATAGATTTCAAATAGCTCTGATATAGCAGAAACCACTAAATTATGAAATTGCTAAATTGGGAATTGTATTTCAACCCAGAACAAAAAATGTGCTTTGACGGACACTAAATAACTTTCCCAGCCACAACAGGACAGCGGTAACTAGAGATTTAGCGGGATATAAATTTGAGGCCTAGTATTTAGGCGCTGGGTGACCGGTATGGATTTACTAACAGAATTGGACTTGGAAATGCACAGTAGCGTGTGTGTGAAGTTATTCAGAATGACCCTATGTGCACCTTGAATATTATATACCCTTTTAGGGATAGATTTCAAATAGCTCTGATATAGCAGAAACCACTAAATTATGAAATTGCTAAATTGGGAATTGTATTTCAACCCAGAACAAAAAATGTGCTTTGACGGACACTAAATAACTTTCCCAGCCACAACAGGACAGCGGTAACGAGAGATTTAGCGGGATATAAATTTGAGGCCTAGTATTTAGGCGCTGGGTGACTGGTATGGATTTAGTGACAGAATTAGACTTGGAAATGCACAGTAGCGTGTGTGTGAAGTTATTCTGAATGACCCTATGTGCACCTTGAATATTATATACCCTTTTAGGGATAGATTTCAAATAGCTCTGATATAGCAGAAACCACTAAATTATGAAATTGCTAAATTGGGAATTGTATTTCAACCCAGAACAAAAAATGTGCTTTGACGGACACTAAATAACTTTCCCAGCCACAACAGGACAGCGGTAACGAGAGATTTAGCGGGATATAAATTTGAGGCCTAGTATTTGGGCGCTGGGTGACCGGTATGGATTTACTAACAGAATTGGACTTGGAAATGCACAGTAGCGTGTGTGTGAAGTTATTCTGAATGACCCTATGTGCACCTTGAATATTATATACCCTTTTAGGGATAGATTTCAAATAGCTCTGATATAGCAGAAACCACTAAATTATGAAATTGCTAAATTGGGAATTGTATTTCAACCCAGAACAAAAAATGTGCTTTGACGGACACTAAATAACTTTCCCAGCCACAACAGGACAGCGGTAACGAGAGATTTAGCGGGATATAAATTTGAGGCCTAGTATTTAGGCGCTGGGTGACCGGTATGGATTTACTAACAGAATTGGACTTGGAAATGCACAGTAGCGTGTGTGTGAAGTTATTCTGAATGACCCTATGTGCACCTTGAATATTATATACCCTTTTAGGGATAGATTTCAAATAGCTCTGATATAGCAGAAACCACTAAATTATGAAATTGCTAAATTGGGAATTGTATTTCAACCCAGAACAAAAAATGTACTTTGACGGACACTAAATAACTTTCCCAGCCACAACAGGACAGCGGTAACGAGAGATTTAGCGGGATATAAATTTGAGGCCTAGTATTTGGGCGCTGGGTGACCGGTATGGATTTACTAACAGAATTGGACTTGGAAATGCACAGTAGCGTGTGTGTGAAGTTATTCTGAATGACCCTATGTGCACCTTGAATATTATATACCCTTTTAGGGATAGATTTCAAATAGCTCTGATATAGCAGAAACCACTAAATTATGAAATTGCTAAATTGGGAATTGTATTTCAACCCAGAACAAAAAATGTGCTTTGACGGACACTAAATAACTTTCCCAGCCACAACAGGACAGCGGTAACGAGAGATTTAGCGGGATATAAATTTGAGGCCTAGTATTTAGGCGCTGGGTGACCGGTATGGATTTAGTGACAGAATTAGACTTGGAAATGCACAGTAGCGTGTGTGTGAAGTTATTCTGAATGACCCTATGTGCACCTTGAATATTATATACCCTTTTAGGGATAGATTTCAAATAGCTCTGATATAGCAGAAACCACTAAATTATGAAATTGCTAAATTGGGAATTGTACTTCAACCCAGAACAAAAAATGTGCTTTGACGGACACTAAATAACTTTCCCAGCCACAACAGGACGGCGGTAACGAGAGATTTAGCGGGATATAAATTTGAGGCCTAGTATTTAGGCGCTGGGTGACCGGTATGGATTTAGTGACAGAATTAGACTGGGATATGGCCAAAAAATAACCACACTATTGCTGGTTAAATGCACTTGGTGACGGGCGCAGCTTGCCCCTGATGTAGTATATGGCCAAAAAAATGAACAGACTATTGCTGGTTAAATGCACTTGGTGTCACAGCTTGACCAACCACACTACTGAGGGTTAAATGCACTTGGTGACGGGCGCAGCTTGCCCCTGATGTAGTATATGGCCAAAAAATGAACAGACTATTGCTGGTTAAATGCACTTGGTGACGGGCGCAGCTTGCCCCTGATGTAGTATATGGCCAAAAAATGAACAGACTATTGCTGGTTAAATGCACTTGGTGTGATAGCTTGACCAACCACACTACTGAGGGTTAAATGCACTTGGTGACGGGCGCAGCTTGCCCCTGATGTAGTATATGGCCAAAAAATGAACAGACTATTGCTGGTTAAATGCACTTGGTGACGGGCGCAGCTTGCCCCTGATTTAGTATATGGCCAAAAAATGAACAGACTATTGCTGGTTAAATGCACTTGGTGTCACAGCTTGACCAACCACACTACTGAGGGTTAAATGCACTTGGTGACGGGCGCAGCTTGCCCCTGATGTAGTATATGGCCAAAAAATGAACAGACTATTGCTGGTTAAATGCACTTGGTGTCACAGCTTGACCAACCACACTACTGAGGGTTAAATGCACTTGGTGACAGGCGCAGCTTGCCCCTGATGTAGTATATGGCCAAAAAATGAACAGACTATTGCTGGTTAAATGCACTTGGTGTGATAGCTTGACCAACCACACTACTGAGGGTTAAATGCACTTGGTGACGGGCGCAGCTTGCCCCTGATGTAGTATATGGCCAAAAAATGAACAGACTATTGCTGGTTAAATGCACTTGGTGACGGTCGCAGCTTGCCCCTGATTTAGTATATGGCCAAAAAATGAACAGACTATTGCTGGTTAAATGCACTTGGTGTGATAGCTTGACCAACCACACTACTGAGGGTTAAATGCACTTGGTGACGGGCGCAGCTTGCCCCTGATGTAGTATATGGCCAAAAAATGAACAGACTATTGCTGGTTAAATGCACTTGGTGTCACAGCTTGACCAACCACACTACTGAGGGTTAAATGCACTTGGTGACGGGCGCAGCTTGCCCCTGATGTAGTATATGGCCAAAAAATGAACAGACTATTGCTGGTTAAATGCACTTGGTGACGGTCGCAGCTTGCCCCTGATTTAGTATATGGCCAAAAAATGAACAGACTATTGCTGGTTAAATGCACTTGGTGTGATAGCTTGACCAACCACACTACTGAGGGTTAAATGCACTTGGTGACGGGCGCAGCTTGCCCCTGATGTAGTATATGGCCAAAAAATGAACAGACTATTGCTGGTTAAATGCACTTGGTGTCACAGCTTGACCAACCACACTACTGAGGGTTAAATGCACTTGGTGACGGGCGCAGCTTGCCCCTGATGTAGTATATGGCCAAAAAATGAACAGACTATTGCTGGTTAAATGCACTTGGTGACGGGCGCAGCTTGCCCCTGATTTAGTATATGGCCAAAAAATGAACAGACTATTGCTGGTTAAATGCACTTGGTGTGATAGCTTGACCAACCACACTACTGAGGGTTAAATGCACTTGGTGACGGGCGCAGCTTGCCCCTCATGTAGTATATGGCCAAAAAATGAACAGACTATTGCTGGTTAAATGCACTTGGTGACAGGCGCAGCTTGCCCCTGATGTAGTATATGGCCAAAAAATGAACAGACTATTGCTGGTTAAATGCACTTGGTGACGGGCGCAGCTTGCCCCTGATTTAGTATATGGCCAAAAAATGAACAGACTATTGCTGGTTAAATGCACTTGGTGTGATAGCTTGACCAACCACACTACTGAGGGTTAAATGCACTTGGTGACGGGCGCAGCTTGCCCCTGATGTAGTATATGGCCAAAAAATAAACAGACTATTGCTGGTTAAATGCACTTGGTGTGACAGCTTCACCCTGATGTAGGCTTTAGCCAAAAAACAACCACACCATTGAGGGTTAAATGCACTTGGTCGCAGCTTGTGCTGGCGCACCACAAGACACAAAATGGCCGCCGATCACCCCAGAAAAATGTGACTGACAAACGGTCTGGGCAGCCTAAAAACAGTGAGCAATTGAGTATCAGCAGCTCAATGATCCACAGCTGCAGATCGATCAATTAATCAAGTACTTTGGAGGAGTTAATCTGCCTAATCTCGCCCTACTGTCGCAGCCGCAACCTCTCCCTACGCTAATCAGAGCAGAGTGACGGGCGGCGCTATGTGACTCCAGCTTAAATAGAGGCTGGGTCACATGGTGCTCTGGCCAATCACAGCCATGCCAATAGTAGGCATGGCTGTGATGGCCTCTTGGGGCAAGTAGTATGACGCTTGTTGATTGGCTGCTTTGCAGCCTTTCAAAAAGCGCCAAGAAAGCGTCACAAAAGCGCCAAGAAAGCGACGAACACCGAACCCGAACCCGGACTTTTACGAAAATGTACGGGTTCGGGTCCGTGTCACGGACACCCCAAAATTCGGTACGAACCCGAACTATACAGTTCGAGTTCGCTCATCTCTACTCAGCACCTCTCGCCCAAAAATGCCTGTCGCAGGTAGTGAATGACATTCATTTAAGAGTGGCTGAGTTGCATCAGGAATCTATCTCCTGTTATTTGTTGGAGGGTCTTCCTCCTCCGTTGGTGTTGGGCTTACCATGGTTAAGCAAACATAAACCTAACATCGATTGGCAAGTGAGACAGATTCTCGATTGGAGTGATTTTTGCATGGACAACTGTCCATGCAAAACTGTACCCTCGTTCATTTCAGAATTTTCTGATGTGTTTTCTGAGAGTGGTAATCAGGAGTTGCCTCCACACCGGGAGTATGACTGTCCCGTCAATCTTATTCCCGGAGCTAAGTTGCCCAAATCTCGGTTGTATAATCTTTCGGAACCCGAAAGAAAGGCTATGCGAGAGTATATCACCGAGAGTTTGGCAAAGGGACATATTAGACCATCCAAGTCCCTAGTGACTGCTGGATTTTTCTTTGTAAAGAAAAAGGATGGTACCCTGAGACCATGTCTGGACCTCCGTGAGCTTAATCGTATTATCGTCCGTGATCCTTACCCTCTTACTTTGATTCCGGATTTGTTTAGTCAGATTGTTGGTGCCAAGGTGTTCTCCAAATTGGATCTGAAGGGGGCGTATAATCTGGTAAGGATCAAGGAGGCGGATGAGTGGAAGACCGCATTTAATACCCCTGAGGGTCATTTTGAAAACCTGGTCATGCCCTTTGGGTTAACCAATGCTCCTGCAGCTTTTCAACACTTTGTCAATGACATCTTTCATCATCTGGTGGGGAGGTTTGTCGTTGTATACCTTGATGACATACTAATTTATTCGCCTAATATGGAGGCTCATCAGGATCATGTGAGACAGGTGTTACAGATCCTAAGAGAGAATAAGTTATATGCTAAGATGGAAAAGTGTGTATTTGCTGTACAGGAAGTGCAATTTCTGGGTTACCTGCTTTTATCCTCAGGTTTTCGTATGGATCCCGAGAAGGTCCGTGCTGTGTTGGACTTGGATCGACCCAAAAATCTGAAAGCGCTTATGCGTTTTTTGGGTGTTTACCAGCTACTACCGTAAATTTATCTTGAACTATTCATCGGTGGTTAAACCTTTAACAGACATGACTAGGAAGGGTGCTGATAGTTCTATCTGGTCTGATGGGGCATTACAGGCCTTTTCTGCTATGAAAGAATGTTTTGCTTCGGCCCCTATTCTGGTGCAACTGGATGTGTCTCAGCCATTTATTGTTGAGGTTGACGCGTCTGAGGTAGGGGTAGGAGCAATCTTGTTGCAGGGTCCTTTACTCAGTAAATGGCGCCCATGTGCAATTTTCTCTAAAAAAACTCTCGACTGCTGAAAAGAATTATGATGTGGGGAATAGGGAATTGCTGGCCATTAAGTTGGCGTTCGAGGAATGGCGGCATTGGTTGGAAGGAGAAATTCACCCTATTACGGTAATTACGGATCACAAGAATCTGGCCTACCTGGAGTCGGCTAAGCGACTGAACCCAAGGCAGGCCAGATGGTCCTTGTTTTTCACCAGATTTAACTTTATCGTCACTTACCGCCATGGGGTTAAGAACGTCAAGGCGGATGCTTTGTCACGTAGCTTTCCTGGGGGTGGGGGGTGAGTCTAATGACCCTAGTCCCATTTTATCTGAAGGGGTAGTCATATCCGCTCTTTATCCTAATCTCAAGGCCAGGGTGTTGGAGGCACAGGAGGATGCTCCAGACTCTTGTCCTCAGGGGAAATTGTTTGTTCCCTCCAAATTACATCACAATGTGTTCGAGGAGCAACATCACTGTACAGTGCTTGCTGGGCAATCTGGGAGCAGATCGACTGTCGATCTCATCTCTCGCAGATTCTGGTGGCCGGGGTTGCGTAAGTGCGTTGAGGAGTATGTGTCAGCCTGTGGTACCTGTGCTAAGGTGACACTTACTCGGCCTTCCGGATCTCTGCTTCCATTGCCCAACCCGTCCAGACCTTGGACCCATTTGTCCATAAATTTTATCACGGATTTACTGAATTCTTCGGGAAAAAACATGATTCTGGTGGTTGTCGATCGTTTTAGTAAAATGGCACACTTTATTGTATTACCTAGTCTAGCCAATGCTAAAACTCTTGCGCAGGTGTTTGTCGACAACATCATGAAACTACATGGCATTCCCTCTGATGTGGTGTCCGATAGAGGGACTCAGTTTGTTTCCAGATTCTGAACAGCGTTCTGTATTCGTCTGGGTGTAAAATTGTTCTTCTGTTTGGCTTTTCATCCTCAGTCGGACGGAGTGACGGAGCGCGCGAATCAGAATCTGGAGACTTACTTGAGATGTTTTGTTTCAGAGAATCAGGAAGAGTGGTCTTCATTTTTGTCGTTAGCCAAGTTTGCTATAAATAACCGTAAACAGGAATCCACTGATAAGTCACCGTTTTTGGGGGCATATGGGTTCCATCCACAGTTTGGTACATCTGGTGCTCAAAATTCCGGCATTCCTGAGGAGGAACGATTTTCCTTTTCTTTGTCTTCTATTTGGCGGAAAATCCAAAATAACCTGAAAAAGATGGGCAACAGGTATAGGCGTGCGGCTGACAGGAGACGTATCAGTGATCCGGACCTGAGAGTGTGTGATTCTGTGTGGCTGTCCACAAGAAACATTAAACTTAAGGTATCTTCTTGGAAGTTGGGCCCAAGATTTAATCGTCCATATAAGATCACTGCCATTGTTAACCCTGTAGCCTTCCATCTTGAACTTCCTCAGGCATTGAAAATCCATAACGTATTTCATAAATCGTTGTTAAAGAAATGTGTTGAACCTGTTGAGCTGTCCTCCTTACCTTCCGCTCCTGTCATGGTGGACGGCAATTTTATAATTTCAGATCAGGATTGTGGACTCCCGACTTCTCCGGAGATCCCTACAGTATCTCGTTCATTGGAGAGGTTACAGACCAGAGGAGAGGATGTGGGTTCCAGCAACCAATGTTAATGCTAGTCGTCTGCTGAGAGCATTCCACAGAGCTCATCCTGAAGGTCACCCGTAGAAGGGTGGGTACTGTCACACCGGTGATAGGTTTTATAAGGTCTGAAAGATTATCTGCACATTAGTGATCTGACAGCCTCTTTTGGTTTCACTTTGTCTGTGTGTTGCTGGTATGTCCACACCTCCTGTTCAGGTGTGGATCATGTGACCTTTATCTATCCCTATTTAGTCTGACTTTACCCATCACTCCTTGCTCTGGATAGATTCATTTGGTTTTGGAAGAGCTGGAGTGTGGTTCTTGTTGAAGTCCTGTTCATCCATCATCCTCAGAAGTTAAGTGTTCCACTTGTTGTGTTTTGTATCCCCCCCCCTTTCTTGTTTACTAGGCCTCAGCGAGATGCTGGTTCCTTCACCAGGGAAGGAGCGGGTTGTCTTTGCCCTGTCATTACCTTTAGGGCATCCGAGGGCCCCAGGGTTTTCTAGGTTCCTGTGTATGGGCATCTCTACCATCGAGAGGTGCCCATACCGATAGGAGTTAGGGCCAGGAGCAGGGTTTTATAGGTAGTGACCCTTTTCCTCCCCTATCGGTGAGGCCTAGTGTCTTTTGATGTTCTCACCTACTACATCCATGACACTCCCATCTTTCTTCCACTCCAAGACTACTGGAGCAGCCCAAGGACTTTGACTCTCCTGGACCACCTGGTTTTCCAACATGCTGGCCACCATATCCTTCACCTCCTGGTACATTTTAGATGGGATTTGCCGGTAACGTTTCCTGATCGGTGCAGCATCGCCGGTGGGGATTTCGTGTTCAATGGCGGAAGCACACCCGAAGTCCTCATCATGTCTCGAGAATGCCTCCTGAAATTCCCAAAGAGTGTCTTCCAGCAACTTCTGTTGTCCTGGAGTCAGGGTCTTGCAGTCCACCCCTACATCCAGGCCATGATCACTCAACCGCTCCACTCCGCTTACAGCATAGGTGTCCAGGCTGATCTCCTATCTGGCTGTAGCATGAAGCTCCTTTGTCAAGGAATATCCCCTTCGGACAGAGACTTTGGCCAGCAAGGTATTCCCAAGAATGGTTAACTCGCAGTCTTCAACATTGAGGCAGTGTACAGGCACACATCCATCTTTCACAATAGCGAGGCCCTGGGCTACCAGTGGGCGAGTCTGCATTTCCTCTTGGTAAGCAGGCTCAATCAGGACCTCCAGTTCATTCAATTGTCATCCAGCCCCCACTGGCAGCATCAATATTTGTTCTTGTCAAGGTGGGATCTTCATCGGGGTCCACCACAGCACCCTCACGTGTCCAATGGGCAGACCGGACATGTTGCCTTTTCGCAGACTACAGCTCCTCACCATCTGCTGTAGAACCTTCTGGGTTGGCCGGTATGTGGTGTTCCGCTGCCAATAGTTCAGCCCTTCTTTGGCATAGAGTTGATGGTCTAGGTTTCTCAGCACGTTCATACCTAGTGTCACGTCCATCCCTCTCCGGGATGAATGGTCCACCAGCACAACCCCCTTTTTTCTGACGTCTTGTCCAAACAGCCGGACCCGCATCCAGACTATCCCTCGGACAACCGTCTCTCTGTTATTGGCAGCCGTCAGCCTGATGATGCTCCTGTCTTCCGTCTCCATCATATGTCCAAAGTGTCTTTCGAACTCCAGAGGCATAAGGGTGCACTCTGACCCTGTATCAACGAGGCAATGTACCTTCTGACCTTCCAACTCGGCTTTCATAACGGCGCTGCTGGCACACAGGTCGTGTTCCTCACGCATAGTGCTTAGCTTCTGGTGTACCGCCGCAGGACGCCCAGCTACTGCGACAGTCGGAAGTCCGAACGGCTCGGACTTCATCTGTTCTGGGCACTCTCTGGCCATATGACTGAATTGTTGACAATCCCAACAGAGGGGCCCTCCTTTGACATGCCCGTGCGCCTGACTTATCCTGGGTGGAGTGGTGCAGGGTGCTATGGTCATTTCAAGAGACAGGGGAGATTCTGCCTTCATCTGGTACACTTCCAGCCGAAGTTCTCTCAATTATGTCCACAGGACCTGGACCACATCCTTTAAGGACTCTGAGTCTTCAGATACAGACCGACCTCCTGTAGCATGGGTACTACTCACTACTCTCGCCGCCACAGGCATGTACTCTTTCTCTCTCTCCACGGTGGCTAGGTAGACATTGTAGAATATCATGTCACGCGTCGTCCGGGTCATCTCTTGCAATTTGTCCTGTAAGAATTTGTTGGAGAGCCACACGTTGAACTGGTCTCGTAGTAGCCGGTCCACCTCCCGGAAAGCTCCCTTGTGCAATGAGCAGTATATGGGGTACGCTGACGCCACTTATTCAGTGGGTCAGGATATGTGTAGATAATAGTTTGTAGTTTTTTCGTGACGCCAATTGCAGCGTGCGCAGGGTACTATCACAAAGCCCTTCCAAGGTGTTATAACGCACGTCCCAGGTTAGGAATGCCAAAGTGGTGTAATGGCCTATAATGTCTCTATAGGTGGTGATAATTGTGTCAAAGGTGTCTCCTACCTGGGTACGGCTGGACTCCTGGCTCCTGGCTCACTTGCAATAAATTGAGTGTAGTGATAGTAGGAGTAATTTTGCAGCAGAAATTATGTCCAGACCTTTAGATGATGTTCAAACTTTTCTTTATTGATGATAACTTGAATCCAAACAGAATACAGCTTTGGTCTTTGGTCCCAACGGGTTTTGGCAATGGTTGGCAGGAATAAATCTTCTGCACTATAAATATGGAGCTTGCAGGAAAAGACGTCTGCTTCTGTGGCAGGAATTTAGCTTCTGCACTTCCCTTTATCTTCTGCTGTATGGGGACTGACTAGCTGAGGAGAAATATGGCTTCTCCTAGGTTTCTGGACTTTACTCAAAGATAGGCTCACAGGGAATGCTTCCGTCCTGGAACTCTGGAGATTGTCTGCTTTCTTCATCCAGCCAAGGCTGAGGGTTCTCAGGCTGGGGAGGGGATCAATGTCTCAGCCGAGACAAGATCCTGGCTTTCTTCCCTATGCAGGGGGGACTCCTGAACTCTATCACACAGCCTTCCCTAACAGGGGTGGCTGGAACACTGCCATAACTTCCTTCTCCACCCAAGTGCAGGATGTGGGAACAGTCCACACCTCTACAGAGGGGGAGCTAAGCTGGAATGAACCATTCCAGCCTATATATTCTAAACTGTAACTAGTTCCTTACCAATCCATTGCTGCTACCTGCTGGTGAACATGGAAAATGACAAGGAAATTTACATTTAACATACTTTTAAATGCACAATTGTGAAGACATGACAAAATAATATCAGATGAAAATGTAAAGGCTCTTAACAGATAGTAGTGGGGTAGAGGCGTGTAGTAACACAACTCTGGGGGTTACACATGGCCTCTGGATCTCGCCATTGTATTTCATTGAGCATCTCCTGTAGGGCATTGGAGTACTGCTTCAAGGTCTGCAGCTGCACTAATTTAGCACGCTACCCCATGGGCTCTCTCCAGCAGGGAGAATATTTTCTCTAAGTTGTCTCTCTCAGATTCGGACCTTACCATTACTGTCCATGTGATGTTACCCTCTAGAGCCCCCAATGCAACCTCTGCCTGCAGCTGGGGGGTCAGGTTACACATTCTAACCGCACTTCGCACCCTTTCAGTCCAGTCCTGCAACTTCATATTTTTACCATCAAATTTTGGCAGATGACGCAACAGCGCCCCTACAGGGATGTACCCTACTTGTACAGGCATGGCGGGGGCAAGCTGTATCAGTGGTGTTGGGGCATGTTGGTCTTGCACTGGCGTACCCTGAGCTGGGTCCTGGACCGGTGCCATTGGCGCCTGGGAAAGATCTCCCGCCGTGTTCCCGTCCATACCCGTCGCTGTATCCTACCGACTATGCCACGATGTAAGCCATGTACCGGGGTGGGCTCCCCAGGATACAGCAAAGTCACGAACGAGGAAAACAACCTCAACACAAGCTTTTGCCAAAACTGAATTTTACTTAAATATGTAAGTAGTTATTAATAGGCACTTTATCATCTGGAGTTGTACTTAGTAGTATAATTTATTAAGCAAATACAGCAATTCAACAAAAATAGAAATGAGTAAAAATATTAATAAAAATAAAAAATAGAATAAAAATCTAGAATAAAATAATAATAAGATTTGCATATAAAATACAAAGGATAAATGTAGAGAATGGAGTATAGAGATATAAGCACAGAAGGAATATGTTAGTATATCTTTTAATACTGGTCTGCCGAAGTAAAAAATGTCCTGTGCTTCGTGCTGTCTCTTATAGTTACATTCACCTGTTCCAAATAATGATTCTGTATCCAAATGTCAATTCATCAAAATATCAATTCATTAGAATATCATATCGCTTTAAATTCTGTTCACGATTGTATAGATTGTATAATAATTCTGGGAATCCCGTGATTGTTCTCAATTCATAAATATATAGATCATTAGTTGATCTCAATTCATTAATTGTGAATTATGAATTTTTGTCCATGATCATGTATATATACACTCACCTAAAGAATTATTAGGAACACCATACTAATACGGTGTTGGACCCCCTTTTGCCTTCAGAACTGCCTTAATTCTACGTGGCATTGATTCAACAAGGTGCTGATAGCATTCTTTAGAAATGTTGGCCCATATTGATAGGATAGCATCTTGCAGTTGATGGAGAGTTGAGGGATGCACATCCAGGGCACAAAGCTCCTGTTCCACCACATCCCAAAGATGCTCTATTGGGTTAAGATCTGGTGACTCTGGGGGCCATTTTAGTACAGTGAACTCATTGTCATGTTCAAGAAACCAATTTGAAATGATTCGAGCTTTGTGACATGGTGCATTATCCTGCTGGAAGTAGCCATCAGAGGATGGGTACATGGTGGTCATGAAGGGATGGACATGGTCAGAAACAATGCTCAGGTATCCCGTGGCATTTAAACGATGGCCAATTGGCACTAAGGGGCCTAAAGTGTGCCCAGAAAACATCCCCCACACCATTACACCACCACCACCAGCCTGCACAGTGGTAACAAGGCATGATGGATACATGTTCTCATTCTGTTTACGCCAAATTCGGACTCTACCATTTGAATGTCTCAACAGAAATCGAGACTCATCAGACCAGGCAACATTTTTCCAGTCTTCAACAGTCCAATTTTGGTGAGCTCGTGCAAATTGTAGCCTCTTTTTCCTATTTGTAGTGGAGATGAGTGGTACCCAGTGGGGTCTTCTGCTGTTGTAGCCCACCTTTCTTTCCCATTCTGACATTCAGTTTGGAGTTCAGGAGATTGTCTTGACCAGGACCACAACCCTACATGCATTGAAGCAACTGCCATGTGATTGGTTGACTAGACAATCGCATTAATGAGAAATAGAACAGGTGTTCCTAATAATTCTTTAGGTGAGTGTATATTTAATCATTGTTTTTCGCTATTCATGATTGGTTCAAGTTATATCTCTTTCAGTCTTTGCATATGATTAATGGACCATAATATACCTCACAATCTCGGTTAGTTGAATTTAGTTGGGTTTCACCGTATTGATGGCTTCTGGGGAGGAGAGCTCCACAACTGGAGCGCTCGTAACTCACTCCCCGATAGAGGCTCCTGCTCACTGTGTCGCGGTCTGCAAACTGCCTGTGTTCGGCGTGTCACGTGTAGTCCGGCGTGTCACATGGCGGACTGTAACTCCTCCTCTCTCATGAATATGGAGATATATATGCAGTCTGTAGCTGTGTTAGGAAACAGCGGCATCTAGTGGCAGAATGTCAGTCCAGAACATTTAATTTAATCCACACAGTGTTCAAGCAATGAGAGCTGTTTTCCCATCTCACACAGACAGAAACAGAATTAGTTAAGTTAACCTTCTAACCCTTTAAATGGGGTTAGCCAGATGTCCCCCTGCAACAATACCTCTTGCACTAGAGGAATCTGCTGCCCGGCAGAGCGGATGCCGACTGAGATCGCGCTGCAATCTAAAAGATTTATGCCTGGAATCTAACGAGAGCTAAGGCGTTAGTGTGGCTGGTCTCGCTCTACTACATAGAACACAGAGTGGGCGGGTGCACTAACTTACCAGTCCTCTTCATCACACACTGAAACCTTGCAACCCGAAGCACCAGCTCACAGAAAGCAGGGTAGGAGACCAGAGGTTTCACCTGATAAACAAACAAACTGCTTGTGTCAGGCATATGCTATCAGGGCAAGTTTTGGCTGACGGACAAGAGCACCTCTTGTAAACCAGCACGCTTTATCTAAAGTTTTGCCATGCCATGAGGGACTAGTGACACCACTAGTATACAGGCCACCTAAATCCATGTCACTGCTTGAGGAGAAGAAAAAAAAACATGGTCTTGTCTTGTGTGCAACCCTTTAAAGGCACCAAAAGAGGATGGGCCAAAGTGGTTAATTGTTTGCATATTTAATTAATATTGCTGATTAACATGTCTTCTGCTTTGAGTAGGGGTCAATCGAGTTAACCCATTATGTGCTGCCGTAGGACGTCCAGGAAGTCTTATATTTTCCACTTCTGAAACAAGAGATTTCCTGGTTTCAGGCAAAAATTGCTATTTGATAGAAATACAGAAAGTTCCTATAGATCTGCCAGTGGTAAAATATTGTATATGTCAGGCTTGCCAAATTACCAGTCCACCTTCATGTAGTAGATGTTAATTGTAGTGTCCTCCAACCTGTAACTACAACTCTCATCATGCCTCAACACACTCAGGGTTGAATAAATGCATCTAAATGTACAAGGCACAGAGTGTGGCAGCTCTTACTGCCTTATTGGTATTCATTGTCAGGTTCCTACTGTAATGCAGAAAGCGACATAGTCAGTGTAGAGTAATACACAGGAGGGATTTCAAGTTCAGGCTTGCTACCTGCTGACAGGTACCATAGTGGAAAACAATTATGAAAATTACTGTGCTGTAAAGTGGAAAATATTCAAATGTCATGAAATGAATATGATTATAAGTTCTGTGTTAGGCTAGTTTCACGCTAGTGGCAAGGAACTCCTAGTGCGCGCGTGCCTCTGGACTACCACTCGGAGGCGGAGTTCCGGCGGCAGCTCCACCAATTGTCACCATGTAAAATTTTCAATATTTTATGTACTTGTACAAAAACTGGATAATAAGCAGCTCCTGTGAAGGCTTTCTACCCCCGCTGCCAAATACAGTTGTGATCCCTCCCACCTTCAGTATGACATAACTGTTCCTCTTTCTCTCTGTAAACGTATACACAGCCTATGTGATCTTTACCTCTTTACCCTTCAGACTGCTATGCCTGTGTAATCTGTAAGCCGTGAACCGGGGTGGGCTCCCCAGGATACAGCGAAGTCACTAACGAGGAAAGCAACACCGACGCCAGCTTTTGCCAAAACAGAAATTTACTAACACGTGGTACTGAACACAACCACAAATAAAATAAATTTACATACACCCAGCCCAAAGGCTGAGACCTGTCAAGGAACCATGAACCAGACGTACAACAAGAGATAGTGAAAATAAGAAGGCTTTATTGAAAGTCAAGCCGTAAGGCAAAAGTCCAAGCGGATGGCTAAACCGAAGCAGGGTCTTGCGAAGCCAGAAGTCGGGAACCAGAAGGGTAGTCAGACGAAGCCTGGAACAGGAACCAGCAGGGTAGTCAGACGAGGCCTGGATCAGGAACCAGCAGGGTAGTCAGACGAAGCCAGGATCAGGAACCAGAAGGGTAGTCAGACGAAGCCAGGATCAGGAACCAGAAGGGTAGTCAGACGAAGCCAGGATCAGGAACCAGAAGCAGCAGCAGTCTTAGAAGCATGTGAACACAGGAGGACCAAGCAGGGAACTGAAGCCACAGACCTCCTATATATATGAGCTGGGCATCCAGCTCCTCCCAGTGGGAAGGAGAAGCCGCAGGGTGGGAGGCTACAAGAAACCCAGAAACCAAGATGGCCGCCAGCACATGTCAAACGAAGGAGGACAGCAAGAAGGTAAGACCATGACAGTACCTCCCCCTCAAGGGCCCCTCCTCCGCGGAGTAAAGAACGGTTTCTGAGGGAAGTGTGCGTGGAAGGCTCGGAGCAAGGCAGGAGCATGGACATCTGCGGAGGGAACCCAGGAACGCTCCTCTGGACCATAACCACGCCAATGGACCAAAAACTGCACCCGACCGCGGACCAGGCGTGAGTCCAGGATATTGCTCACCTCATACTCCTCACGATTGCCCACTTGGACCGGACGAGGCCGAGGAACCGAGGAAGTGAAACGATTACACACCAGTGGCTTCAACAGGGAGACATGAAACACGTTGGAGATCCGCATGCCAGGAGGAAGCGCGAGGGCATAGGCTACCGGGTTTACCCTGCGAAGCACTCGGAAGGGACCAACAAAGCGAGGCGCCAGCTTGGGAGTGGGCACTCGAAGGTTGAGGTTGCGGGTGGACAACCATACGCGGTCTCCGACCTGGTAGGAAGGAGCGGGCGCTCGTCTGCGATCAGCCTGGAGTCTCTGGCGCTGCGCAGAGACCTCAAGGGACCTCTGGATCTGTACCCAAGAAGCACGTAGGACGGAAAGGTGATCCTCCACAGCCGGAATATCCTGGGGAGAGAATACCTCCGGTAACACGGCAGGTTGGAACCCATAATTGGCCATGAAGGGAGACGTCCCAGAGGAAGAGTTCACCGCCGTGTTCCTGGCAAACTCAGCCCAAGGCAGGAGGTCAACCCAATTGTCTTGGTGATCGGAGACATAGCAACGAAGGAATTGCTCCAAGGCCTGATTGGATCGTTCTGCGGCCCCATTGGACTGAGGGTGGTAGGCCGAGGAGAAAGAGAGATGAATCCCCAACTGGGAGCAAAAGGCGCGCCAGAACCTGGACACAAACTGACTCCCCCGATCCGACACAATCTCCTTGGGCAAACCGTGCAACCGGAAGACCTCCCTGGCAAAAATCGAGGCCAACTCTTGTGCAGAGGGTAACTTCTTGAGAGGAACACAGTGGCACATTTTGGAAAACCGATCCACAATCATGAGAATGACCGTATGGCCTCGGGATGCAGGGAGGTCCACAATGAAATCCATCCCCAGGTGTGACCATGGACGCTCCCCGGTGGCTATGGGTTGCAAAAGGCCCAACGGAAGGTGCCGAGGGGACTTACTCTGGGCACAAACGGAGCATGCCGCTACATATGCGGCGATGTCAGAACGTAGAGAAGGCCACCAGAACAGACGTGAAACAGCCCAGGACAGCTGATTCTTTCCAGGATGCCCCGCGGCCTTGGAGTTATGGTAGGTTCGCAACAACCGAGTGCGCAACTCCTCAGGCACAAAACATCTGCCGTTGGGTCTCCCAGAGGGAGCACCAGATTGAGCCGCCAAAATCTGCTCACCCAGGGGAGAGGTCAGGCTGGTGCGAATAGCGGCCAGGATCTGATTCGGAGGTATGACCGAAGTCGGAATCGACTCCTCCCCGGACAGCTCGGAGTACTGCCGTGATAAGGCATCCGCTCTGATGTTCTTGGAACCGGGTAGGTAGGAGACCACGTAATTAAAACGTGACAAGAACAGAGCCCATCTGGCCTGACGTGGTGTCAATCTCTTGGCCTCAGAGAGGTAGGTCAGATTCTTGTGGTCCGTCAGGATGAGAACCGGAACCACCGAGCCCTCGAGCAAGTGCCTCCATTCTTTAAGGGCCTGCACGATGGCCAATAACTCCCTGTCACCAATCTGATAGTTGCACTCCGCGGAAGACAGTTTCCGGGAGTAAAACCCACAAGGAAGCAGAGGACCCTCTGGTGTTCTACGCTGAGACAGGAGGGCGCCTACTCCCGTCTCAGACGCGTCCACCTCGAGGACAAAAGGCAACCCAGGGTTGGGATGCGACAGAATCGGAGCCGACACAAAGGCGGACTTTAGAGCCTCAAAAGCTCGGATGGCCTCGAGTGGCCAGACCTGGGGATTACTGCCCTTCCTGGTCAGATCCGTGAGAGGCTTGGCTAGCATGGAAAAGTCCCTGATGAACTTCCGATAATAATTGGCGAAGCCCAAAAAGCGCTGCAGGGCACGAAGCCCACTGGGCTGGGGCCACTGTAAGACAGCCGAAACCTTCTCAGGATCCATGGAGAACCCCTCAGCGGAAATGATGTAACCTAAGAAGGTTACCTGGGATCGGTGAAATTCGCATTTCTCAAGCTTACCGAACAGCTTGTTCTCTCGTAAGCGTTGCAACACTCGTCTGACATCCAGAATGTGGGCCTCCATGGATTCAGAATATACCAAGATGTCATCCAAATAGACCACCACACACTGCTGCAACAGGTCACGGAAAACATCGTTGATGAATTCCTGGAAGACTGCGGGCGCATTGCACAACCCAAAGGGCATAACCAAGGATTCATAATGACCAGTCCTGGTGTTAAACGCGGTCTTCCACTCATCGCCCGCCTTGATCCTTACCAGGTTATATGCCGCCCTCAGGTCGAGTTTGGTAAAGACCGTGGCCCCTTTGAGGCGATCGAACAGCTCGGAAATCAAGGGTATCGGGTAAGCGTTCTTGATCGTGATGCGATTGAGACCCCTGTAGTCGATGCAAGGCCTCAACTCACCGCCCTTCTTTTTCACAAAGAAAAATCCAGCCCCTGCCGGGGACGAGGATTTGCGAATGTGTCCGCATGAAAGCGCCTCCCTCACGTACTCCTCCGTGGCCTCATTCTCCGCTACCGACAGTGGATAGACTTTGCCACGAGGAGGAACGGCACCAGATTGTAACTCTATAGCACAATCGTATGGGCGGTGCGGAGGTAGGGCAACCGCACGCACCTTATCGAATACATCCCGGTACTCCTCGTATTCAGGAGGCAACAGAGAGTCCGAGGAAGTACACAGCAACTTGACAGGCCCATGGATGCAACTAGCCCCAACTGCGGTGACCACGAGAGGATCTCGGCCGATCCCCAATCGAAAGTCGGATTATGCTTCTGGAGCCAGGGGTACCCCAAGACCACCGAGTAGTGTGGAGACGAAATAACCTGGAGACAGACCGACTCTCTGTGAACGGCACCAATGGCCAACCCCACTGGAAGGGTCTCCTGAGTCACGTGTGGCGGCAGAAGGGGTCTGCCGTCTATCGCCTCAAGAGCCAGTCGCCTCAGAGTCCACCAACGCCTGGGTCGTCACCGAGCCCCCGACCCAGGAGAGGACAACAGTAATCAGTGGTTTGTCAACACGGGAAACCGGGGACGAGGAGACTCCACCCAAGATCTGCCCCCGACAGGATCTCAGGTGCGAGCGTTTCCCGGACGGTTCGGGCATGCCAACCGAAAATGCCCACCGAGACCACAGTACATGCATCGGCCCTCGCGTCTCCGGAGTACCCTCTCCCCCTCGGACAGGCGAGCAAACCCCAGCTGCATGGGTTCACCCCCAGACAAGTCATCCCCAGGAGGCGGGGGAGGAGAGGGAGGCACGGGTGGGACAGCAAACGTAGGCGCCAATCTGTTAGAAGACCTCCGCAGGCTCTCCTTAAAGGAAGGTCTCTCCCTGAGTCTGGTGTCAATCAAAATCAGGAAAGAAATAAGGGACTCGAGCTCCACTGGTAGGTCCTTAGCTGCAACCTCATCCTTCAAGGCATCCGAGAGACCATGAGAGAAAGCAGCGACCAGAGCCTCATTATTCCAGCCCACCTCTGCTGCCAGGGTACGAAACTCAATGGCGTATTCAGCTACGGATCGTGAACCCTGTCTGATGGACATAAGGAGCTTCGCAGCAGAGGCAGCACGAGCCGGCACATCGAATACCTTCCGAAGAGAAGCAACAAAACCGGAAAACTCGGCAACCACCGGATTGTTGTTCTCCCATAAAGGACTGGCCCAGGCCAAGGCCTTGTCCGAGAGCAGCGAGATCAAGAATCCCACCTTTGATCTCTCAGTAGGAAAGGCATGTGGCAGCAACTCGAAATAAATGCCCACCTGGTTAAGGAAACCTCGGCACTGAGTTGGCTCTCCCCCAAAGCGCTGTGGAAGGGGGGCAGAACCGGTCATACCCCGAAACACCGCAGGCGCAGCAACAGGTGTCGGGGTAGACTCTGGCGCAACAACCGGAGCGGCAGTAGGAGCGGGCCCAGGAGCGACAACCGACCCATCGGCAACGGAAGCTAAATGAGCCGTGCGTTCAAGCAGGGTTTGCAACGCCACAGCGAACCGACCCAACAGGTGATCCTGCTGATCAAGTCTGGCAACCAGCGTAGGTAGCGAGGATGGCCCTGTACCGTCAGAATTCATGGCTTGGTCCTAATGTCAAGGAACCATGAACCAGACGTACAACAAGAGATAGTGAAAATAAGAAGGCTTTATTGAAAGTCAAGCCGTAAGGCAAAAGTCTAAGCGGATGGCTAAACCGAAGCAGGGTCTTGCGAAGCCAGAAGTCGGGAACCAGAAGGGTAGTCAGACGAAGCCTGGAACAGGAACCAGCAGGGTAGTCAGACGAGGCCTGGATCAGGAACCAGCAGGGTAGTCAGACGAAGCCAGGATCAGGAACCAGAAGGGTAGTCAGACGAAGCCAGGATCAGGAACCAGAAGGGTAGTCAGACGAAGCCAGGATCAGGAACCAGAAGCAGCAGCAGTCTTAGAAGCATGTGAACACAGGAGGACCAAGCAGGGAACTGAAGCCACAGACCTCCTATATATATGAGCTGGGCATCCAGCTCCTCCCAGTGGGAAGGAGAAGCCGCAGGGTGGGAGGCTACAAGAAACCCAGAAACCAAGATGGCCGCCAGCACATGTCAAACGAAGGAGGACAGCAAGAAGGTAAGACCATGACAAGACCCCTGTGTTGCACAGCATGGCGCCCTCTGATGGATGCTGGAGGAAATTTTGTGGTAATTTATATACTGGCGGGCAGAACAAAAACTGCCTCGCCGTACTTATTATTACCCTAAAGCAAACACAAACAATTGTTTGGGTGCTTATTACGGGCTAGCCTGCAGTGCAACACAACAGTTTACAATCTTACCGTGCTCTATAGTATTCTCCCTCCCATAACTAGTCTGGTGGCACGTGCCTGATTATTACTGCTGAGCAAAACGCTGAACTGGATAGAGTTCGTGGGGGGTGTTTATCAGCTCTCCAATGTGCAATGTCCCTTTAAGTAATGGAGTCCTTGTAGTAATAGTAGCAACACTTTAGGCCCGACTCAAATCAGAGACCCTAACTAGCTAACTGCAGGCCGGGTCTCAGTCTCTAGGCGCCAACTCTGCAATGAGGTGCGTGCACGATCTTACTGACCCGGGTCTGCTCTTTATCCGCTGATAACTCTGAACCGAACAACCAGTCTCTCCAGCTTGTTCCTCAGCTCTTATCAGCCTTCCTGGAAACATTCCTCCTTTCCCTGGACAGGATCTGGGTCTTGGACAACGATTAGCTTCACTCAGCTGCATCTGTGGTCACTGAGGGGTCCTCTCACTCTTGGATCCATCAGATTCTCTGCTCACACACGGTTCCTCAGTCTCAGCTCAGCTCCTAAGATGGCTGCTGTCTCTCTGCTAGCAGGTTCTCAAAACCCCACCTCCTTAAATATTCAAATATCTGCAGACTGTTAGCTGTGTTTAAGAAACAGCGGCATCTTGTGACCAAACAGCAGAATGTCAATCCATAAC
Source organism: Bufo gargarizans (assembly GCF_014858855.1). Taxonomy (NCBI): domain Eukaryota; kingdom Metazoa; phylum Chordata; class Amphibia; order Anura; family Bufonidae; genus Bufo; species Bufo gargarizans. The sequence continues at coordinate 7,973,017 of NC_058080.1, forward strand.
AATTAATTTAATCCACACAGTGTTCAAACAATGAGAGCTGTTTCCCATCTCAAAAATCTACCCTCCCTGAAAAATTAGTTGCGTCTGGCCTTATACTTCAATACTACATTTCCACTGCACCAATCCCCAGAAAGCAATGGCCTGAGGGAGTACACCATGACACAACACCTCATCAGGGCCACTACGACCAACATCCTCTACACCGGCTCCTCAGGGGCACTTTCTGCAACAGTGATGACAAAGCTGCTAGATGAAGGACATATACATGCTCTACCATAGCAAAATGGTAGCAAATTATTAAAAAAGACTAATTAGAAAATTACTTTGAATTTAGGAAACAAATGAAAAAAATAATGCAAAGGGGTCCACAACCTTTAATGTGCCCTTAATTTTTACTTCCTGTCTTACGCCTGCTTTTCAAGCAATATTACAGTCCCTGTAAAGTCTAAAGAAAACCAATTAAACATTTTGTTGTAGCTGAATATTCAGAGGATCCTTGATAAGTTCATACATATTACAATATCTATTTGTGGTGTAAAGGCCATTCATTAATAGGTCATGTTTCTTTAATTCTCTGGGTCAGTAAGATGGTACCAAATATATGGCTAATTTAACATTTGACTATTTGCACTATTTCAGCACATCATGCAAAAAAATTAAAATTATATAGTTTATGTTACAGCCTCCCGAGAGCCATCATTTATTTTTTATTTTTTGCATCAATGCACCCATATGAGGGCTTAGCTTTTCTGCTTGAAGAGCTGTAGATTATATTGGAAACATAGCTCTCATTGCTTCCCATTGTTGAGGGAATGGGGGAAAAAAACAATCATGCCGTTGTCTTTAGCCCGTTTTAATTTTTTTTATTCCATTCACTGTAACAGTTATCGACCATACTATCTAGGAGAGAAACCGCAGGCATCTGAGTCATTTCCGATCCCGGCGGTTAAAGCAGAACCCAGCTGTCAATCAATGTATTTCATGGAGATTTAATGGGTTAAAAGCAGTTAAAGGGGTTGTGCCACCATTGCATGATATTTTAATATACACAGTCACATTATTATCACCACCAGAGTAAGTGTCGTGTGCAGCACGGGCAGCAGCTAGACAGGCTCGGAGTGAATCAATAAGGTACCGGTAGGTTGTCACCGGTATCTGGAGCCATGCTGACTGCACCCCACAGCTGCTGGAGGATACATAGAGCAAATATGATGATCAAGGTGGGTCCACAGATGCTCAATTGGGCTTATGTCTGGGGAATCTGTGGGTAGTACTTGGAAGTCTTGGTCATGCTCTTCCAGCCAATGTGATACACTTCTACCTGTGTGACATGTCACATTGTCTTCCTAGAACATCCCATCCACCCCAGGGAAGACAATCATCATATATGGGTGTACCTGATCTGCAAGGATGGATTCATACACAAATCAGTGCCTTCCACATGGATTAGTTAACCAAAATAATGGCAGGAAAACATTCCCCAGACCATAACCCTGCCACCACCAGCTTGTGTTCTTCCAGCAGTGGTTGCAGGTTGCTTGTTCTCTGATGTTTCTGATCTGACATGCCAACGTCCATACATTCGTTGAAGCAGAAAATGCGACTCATCATAGGGGGGCAACCCTTTGCCAATCAGCAGAGGTCCAATTCCAATGGCACGTGGTTCTTCGCAGTTTTCATGTCACCTATTCCCAATGGTGCCATTTGTCCACACAATACACTTTCACCACAGCAGACAAGAACAGTTCACACTGCGCAGTTTCAAAAATACTGCAACCTCTGGCCCGAAAGCCAATAATCATTCATTTTTAAAACTCTGATAAATCGCCCCTTTTACCCATGACAGCAATGAGGGATGTGTGTGCAGACCACCTATCGCAGACCCTATATACCAACCAAGCCAGCTCATCACACGTGACGTCCTTCATATGTTACATGCTGCCGATGTCAAAAGTAGGAAGTGGTCATAATAATGGGGCTCGACTGCATACTTCAGTATGATAAACTACTTACTTTTGTAATGTACTTTCTGCTACATAAATGTTTCAATGTTTATTCTCTTTTCTCTGTTATTAATAGCACCCCCTTGTGTTTAATCTGTATAGTAATGTGAATGTCCACCTACTGAGGAGGCCACACATGATCAGTTCCATCCTTCAACTGCCACCAGCCATATCTACTATCGGAAGATGTGACAGTTTTACTGGAAGAGAGCTGTGGTGGAAAGGACAACCCCCCTGAGAAAGGACACGCCCCCTAGGCTGCCAGCCTGAAGAGAATCTAGCGGAGCAACTGGAGCAGTGAATGGGGAGATCTCTGGATCCATGTGAGGTACAGGGCTGGTTCTAGCTGCGTTAGAAGGAGATTGTCATGTACTTTATTTTTTATTTTATACATTAGTTATAGCACAAGCCCTTGGAGCTTGATTAGTAATGATGACATATAATTTCTTATATGATTTTCACAAAGTATTCCGAGTTTTTGTATTGCTCTTCTACTGCAGTTGAATATTTCTTCATTTTCATTCCCGGGACCAGCAGTCAGTGTAAATGCAGACTATTTTGCATGTGGGAAGCAGTATGTGGGCACACAAATTTATTACAGACGTGGTTCAGATGAATGTAGAGTGATGACATCTAGTGTTGATCACGAATATTCGAATTTCAAATTTTTATTGCGAATATAGGTACTTCGAAAATTCGCGAATATTTTGAATATAGTTATATATATTCGTAATTTCGAATAATCAGTACACATGATCCCTCCCTGCTTCTAGCTTGTGGGCCAATAAGAAGGCTGCAATATACTTGACTTTAGGAGTAGTAGTGTTTGCGAATTTTGCTCTATATTTGTTTTTTTCGAATATTCGCTATATTGCTATATATTCTTGTTTTAGAATATTACGAATATTCGAAAAAACGAAGTTATAGCAATATAGCGAATATTCGAAAAAAACGAATATAGAGCAATTTAGCTAATATAGTGCTATAATCTTCTTTTGTAATTTTGTTTGAAAAATTCGAATCGCATTACGAAAATTCGAATTACGGAAATTTGCATATTACACAATCATTACCTTGCCGATTTTTCGAGTAAAAAAAATCGTATAATATAACGAATATTCGAATTTGCGAATATTCGATGAATATATTATACAAAATATTCGCGAAATATTGCGAATTCGAATATGACCCCTGCCGCTTATCACTAATGACATCATAGAGCTCGTAGCTTCCCATGCGTCTTTGAATTATCCACTTTACCATTCTTCTATAAGTATACAACAGCCATATGCTTTGCAACCTTTGTGACCTCTTACTATTTGGTAGCGGAGTCCACTTTGTCCTCATTGGAAGGCATTGGTCCCTTGCTAATCACTACTCCGGGATGGCACATTACATCAGAACACGGATGACATCATTACATCCGCTTTGTAACTTGGATCTGCAGCACCCTGATCGATGGAATCCCAGCAGTTGTGTCACCACCTATCACACATTTAGGGCAAATTCTAATGATATGTCATATAGGTCTATTGATGAAATACCCCTTAAAGGGGTTATCCGAGGCTGTAAATGCCCCCCCCTACTACCCGGGGCCCTCAAACTGATTCTACTTACCTGGCTCCCCGCTCCCTGCGTTGCTTCTGGTCCCCGCACGGCCGCTGCTGCTTCTCCCCGTGTGTGGGTGAAAACATCAGTGTGAGGAGCCCGGGCAGTAGGGGAGGCATTTCCAGCCTTGGATAACCCCTTTAAAGGTTCAAGTCCTTTAAGGGGACTAGAAAAAGCTTTTAAACGTTAAAAAACAGAAATGCTAAAAATTTAAAAAACCTTTTCCCATTATATATATGCAGTGTCCCACTGTTACGGCAGTGTTCCCATACAAAAGTGTTTAATGTGCATTTCTTGTGAGTACACAGCAAAAAGGATTAACCATGTGTTTTCTGATGTATTTATGCATTTTCCTGTGTAAAAGGGCAGTATGGAGTTGCAGTGTCCCACTCGTTATCGTGGGCACCGCAAACTAGTTTTATTGTGTTTTATTGTCATATATTATGCCTGTATGCTGTACTTCATCTCATGTCATATTCTCCCATGTCACTATGTGATTTTATATGTAAGATCCTTTACACAGGCCTATTTTGGGTGCACTACACTAGTTTCTCCACTAGTTGGGGCAGTGTTACAGTGTATATATAGCTTAGCTGAGGCCTAGTTAGGCAGTGTCTAGAAAAGTCTAGTCAGTGAGCAGCCATGATGTAGCTGCCTGCTGGCGGGAGGCCTCCTGCCTCTCTGCTCTCTCCCTGTTGGCTCCACAGTCCAGGGTTAAAGCCTACAAGGTGAGAAATCGACTTCTATAGCTCGCTCCTCCGGGGTGACCAGTGACAAGCTGCAAACAGCATGTATTCAAGGGGATTAGAATATTTTATTCAAGTCAAAGGATAGCAAACAAAAGGCTTCCCAGGCACCTTTGCAATTAGGTGTAGGACACAGCTTCCGGCATCCACACCTCCAGTTTAAATCCTGAGGACGGTTAGGCCATCTGTCAGAAAAGCACTGGAAATAGAGGTTCAAGGATTCTGAAAAACACCTTTAATTCAGGTTGGAATAAGGCGAGAGTTAATACCAGCCTAAGACTTTTATACTTCAAAAGCCTAGTCTGAAGCAGTAGCTTTCATATATATAAACAGAAAAAGAGTCTGTTTTACCTGATGACTTACAATATCTCACCCCCGTATGCATGAGAGACTGTATTTCATATCTGGATGCACTACAGACTGTTTTATACTTGGATATAACCGTTATCAGGAGAAACATTCAGTAAAAGTTATAAGCTGGATTGCACCATCCTTGTCTCAGTCTCCAATTCCTCAGTTAACACTACAGTAAATGGTTGTACCACCATAAAAGGTACTGGCGTCACGACTACAAGGGACCTTGCCATAGGCACATTAATACAGACCATCAAGGGCACCTCGAACCACCATCTGGCGTGTGTCCTATACACCAGAGAATTCCTATGCCGTTCTCCTCTTAACCGTGAGTAACCACAACTGTATTTACCTCGGCCCACCTAATGCTCACACCGTGACCTCACGTATAATTCCCCTGTCGGGCTGGCATACTGCAGAGTTAACAGGCCATAACATCCAGTTGCTAGGTGAGGCTGTGCATCTCCCCCCGTAGGTAGGAGCTGGATCAGAGCAGTGAGACAGGAGGAGGCTGCTAGAACACAGCCCTGGAGTGTGAACCAGCCAGAAAAGCAAAAATATAGAGGAAAGAGCAAAAGAGACAGCAAGTCAGTGTTGAGAGGAGGTGTGAGTATATGCTCTGTGGAGAAAAGCTGTCTGAACAAGAATCTGGGAGTCTCCATAGCTAAATGTTCAGGAGATTTAAGTCTTATAGTACCTGGACATACTTTACAAGCTCACTGCCGAAGTTATTAAAGATCCACATTCTGCCAAAGACATTGTGGGAACATGTATTGTGAGTATAGCAGCCTGTATAAAAGGTACAAAACTTAGTCTGTCTCTGGGATCCACCCATGGATCATAGTGAAAAGTGATGCACCCCCATTTCTAAATGCTTAGGCTTGAGACAAAAGTGCAGTGTGAGTAAAGTTACTTCATGGCAAGACCTGGGCCTGTTAACTACTTCTGCAGGTGTGTAACCAGTGAGATCTGTGGAATTTGCACATTGAAGGCCATTTATCAAGATCAGTGTTCCCTTTGGGCCGGAGTAAGATGATCCTAATTTATTAAGAGGTGGATCCCTCATAATAAATTAGTTGCATCCCCGGCAGTCCGTGCGTCAGAAACTGAACTTGAGTGTGAAGCCCGCCCCTGCCCCCAAACCCCACCGCTTTTCTTGCCGCTCTTGAAAATAAAATATGCCATAATTTGTGACTTTTTTACAAGACTATTGTGGCTCAAAGACATTGATAAATGTCCTCCTTTCTGTTAGAACTGCCAGTCCATGCATGCTGAGAACTGAGATTTGATGATGGCGATGGAAATGATTTCTGTAATCTACTTTAATTATTTTTTTTTTACTTTTCCTAGCAAAATATGCACCTGAAGATCACATTCCTGTTACACTTTATAATCTGTACTCTTGTACAGTGCTGTGTAAGGGAGTTCAGACTCCCCTCTGGTCGCACTGTGCACTTACAGGCCAGAGCATTGCTGCTCCTGCCTGTACCAGTGTTGCGTTAAAGGGGTTGTTCAGAGTTGAACCCGGACATATCCCCTTCTTCACCCAGGCAGCCCTTCTGAGATGAGCAGCAGAGCAGCATTTCATGCTCCGATGCTCTTCGTTGCCATGTGCCGTATCGCGCAGGGCAAGGGTTTTTTTGTTTTTCATTTTTACACTGCTAGGCCGAGGCTTCTGCCTAGCAGTGTTCCCGGTGATGTCACCGGCACTAATAGGCGGGCTGTAGTGCTGCCCTAGCCTTTTACAGGTTAGGACAGCGCTAAAGCCTGCTCATTAGTGCCAGTGACATCACCGGGAACAGTGCTAGGGGGAAGCCTCCGCCTAGCAAGCAGATACCTGATACGTCACCGGATCTGCTAAAAAAGCCCTTACTCTACGCGATTCAGTACAGGGCAAGGAAATGCTCCGATGCTTTTTTCAGAAGGGCTGCCTGGGTGAAGAAGGGGTTATATTTGGGTTCTGCTCTGAACCAGGACGATTCCTTTAAGAATCCCAAAAACTCGGACTACATTTTAAGAATTCTGCGAACTTGATTAGCCTCACTCCTCCATAATATGAGCAATTAATTCCAATCTGAGAAGTATCTCTAGATTTCTCACTTCCGTAACATTTCAGCCGCAAGGTAATTGTATTTTTATCTCAGCCAAAATATCTAATAATTATATTTTCAAGTACGCTCTCAGGAACGAGCGCTGAAGGACATGCTTGGCAATCACTGTAAAATTACTGTTTTAAAATCGATGTCTCGCCAGCTCCAGTGTTTTATTCCTATTTTCTTTTCTCTGGCGTTCCCATAAGCATGGAGGGGAGGAGGAGGTTGAAGGAAAACACGGGTGGCACATTTACTAATCCTTCCTAATAGATTAAAAAAAACATGATAACTAAGGCGCATGGAATGTGCATGAGTTCTGGCTCATTGAGATTCATAAATCTGCCGCTCTGTCTGTGGCAGAAGTACAATTAAAATAGTATAATATCATTCAGAGCCACTTTGAGCTTGAATGGCCAATAATCTTTCATTAAAGAATCAATAGCTCAAGCAAATATAAGTGACTTTGTAGCGCCTCTTTCTCCAGCTCTTCTCTACTACAATCCCTGATTAGGCAGCTCATCTATAAGGCCCCTTTCACACGGGCGAGTATTCCGCGCGGATGCGATGCGTGAGTTGAACGTATTGCATCCGCACTGAATCCTGACCCATTCATTTCTATGGGGCTGTGCACACGAGCTGTGATTTTCACGCATCACTTGTGCGTTGCGTGAAAATCGCAGCATGCTCCTCTTTGTGCGTTTTTCGCGTAACGCAGGCCCCATAGAAATGAATGGGGTTGCGTGAAAATCGCAAGCAAGTGCGGATGCAGTGCGATTTTCACGCACGGTTGCTAGGAGACGATCGGGATGGAGACCCGATCATTATTATTTTCCCTTATAACATGGGTTATAAGGGAAAATAATAGCATTCTGAATACAGAATGCATAGTAAAATAGCGCTAGAGGGGTTAAAAAAAAATAAAAAAATAATTAAACTCACCTTAATCCACTTGCTCGCGCAGCCCGGCTTCTCTTCTGTCTTCTTTTTTTCTGTGTGCAGGAAAAGGACCTGTGGTGATGTCAATCCGGTCATCACATGGTCCGTCACATGATCTTTTGCCATGGTGATGGGTCATGTGATGACCGGAGTGACGTCACCACAGGTCCTTTTCCTGCACACAGCAAAAAAAGAAGACAGAAGAGAAGCCGGGCTGCGCAAGCAAGTGGATTAAGGTGAGTTTAATTTTTTTTAATTTTTTTTTAACCCCTCCAGCGCTATTTTACTATGCATTCTGTATTCAGAATGCTATTATTTTCCCTTATAACCCATGTTATAAGGGAAAATAATACAATGTACAGAACACCGATCCCAAGCCCGAACCTCTGTGAAGAAGTTCGGGTTTGGGTACCAAACATGCCGATTTTTCTCACGCTCGTGCAAAACGCATTACAATGTTTTGCACTCGCTCGCAAAAATCGTGCATGTTCCCGCAACGCACCCGCACCTTTTCCCACAATGCCCGTGTGAAAGAGGCCTAAATGTGTATTAAAGAGGAGCTGTCATCACTCCTGACATGCCTGTTTTAATAGCTTCATGCATTCCCTATGTAATAACAATTCTGGAGCATCTATTCTCATGGCTCTATGTTGTGCCATTCCTTTATTATTTCTACTAGAAGTTGTGAATAAATTGCTAGCAGTCTGCAGTAAGGGTCTCTTTTGGGAAATTAAACCCTAGACCTTCTACAAGACAAGCAGCAAGTTTACTTCTATGCTACAAAACTACACTGATAGAAGGACAGGATTTTCTGTGCCTAAAAAGTAATGTACAAAATAGTATCACTGTTTAGTAGCTTTTTAGGCACTTTTACTTCTCAGCTTTTCCATTTTCTGCCATAAAGTTTACTAGAGTGGAGCCCCATACCTTCTGTATGGAAACAAGAAGGTTTAGCACTACTCTATAGTACATACAGGTGAAACTCAAAAAATTTGAATATCGTGCAAAAGCCCATTTATTTCAGTAATGCAAATTAAAAGGAATTGCATTACTGCAGCTTAAAATTAGAATTTAGTGAAAAGGTTCAATATTCTAGGCTCAAAGTGTCACACGCTAGTCAGCTAATTAATCCGTACCCCCTGAGCAAAGGGGACCTGAGATTGTGACTTTGGGGTTTCATAAGCTATAAGCCGTAATCATCCAAATTATAACAAATAAAGGCTTGAAATATCTCGCTTTGCCTGTAATGAGTCTCATATGTTAGTTTCAACTTTTAAGTTGCATTACTGAAATAACTGAACTTTGCACAATATTCAAATTTTTCGAGTTTCACCTGTATAACTTCACTATTGTAAGGATAGGATTTTCTGTTCCTAAAAGCTAACAGAATAATATTACTGTTTTCTTTACAGGCATAATATATAGGGGAACATTTATTAAGACACCGGTCTCAAGACCCTCTGCCCTAGCAGTTGGCAAAGTTATGTAGAGGCGCAGGCCGTGCGACAGACTTAGCTCTATGCCAGCCCTCTTTGTGGCGTAGATTTAAGCCATTTTCCACACTGTGAAAAATTTTAAATGACCCGAGCCTGCAGGCCTGCCCGCTTCCCCACCCACGCCATGCCTCCTTTTCTTGCCACTTTGGAAAAGTTTTTTTTTTTACTTTCCAGCTTTTCTTTCACCATTGAAGAAAATCAGGAAAGTAAAAGTTCAATTTTTCTGCCCTAACCTTTACTAAACAAATTATTTTAGAGGTCGTGGTTGGAATTGAACCACAGACCTTCCGTGAAGACAGCAGTAATACTATTTTGCAGCTTTTCAAGCAGTGTGGTGGTAAACCTGCGGCATGTCACGCAGAAGGTCTATGGTTAAATTCCAACCGAGACCTCTAAAATATATTTGTTTATTGAGATGAACGAAGTATTATAAAGTAATATTCGGCGAATATTACAAAAAAATTTGCTTCGTGACAAATTACTTCATCACGAAGCACATTTCTTTGTAAGTAGTGGGTACAATGACAGGGAGTGGCGATTGCTCTGCCCCCGTCATTGTACTCCTCAGATGTCCGCGCTCATATATGATCGTGGCATTTGATAGCAATAACCGGGTGTGAAATACTTATCTTATCTATTTGCTCACAACGGGCCGGCCACTGCCATCTTGCTTGAAGATCTGGCGCGAACTCTCACACAGCCTGAGATGACTTCTAGAGATGTCCCGAACTATTCGCCGGTGAACAGTTCCCGGCGAACATAGCTTGTTCGCATTCGCCTCAGCGGGCGAACATATGCGATGTGCGGTCCGCCTCCTATACATCATCATTAAATAAACTTTGACCCTGTACCTCACAGTCAGCAGACACATTCCAGCCAATCAGCAGCATACCCTCCCTCCCAGACCCTCCCACCTCCTGGACAGCATCCATTTTAGATTCATTCGGAAGCTGCATTCTTAGTGAGAGGAGGGACAGTGTAGCTGCTGCTGATTTAATAGGGAAATCGATAGCTAGGGCATTGTTCTGTGTCCACTACAGTCCTGAAAGACTCATCTGATCTCTGCTGTAAGGACAGCACCCCAAAAAGCCCTTTTTAGGGCTAGAACATCAGTCTGCTTTTTTTTTTTTCTGTGTAATCAAATTGCAGTTGCCTGCCTGCCAGCGTGTGTGTCAGGCTCACAGCCCTGCAAGTGCATAGTGTCACCAGCGCAACTCATATCTGGTGTCACATTCGATTCCATTTAAAGAAAAAAAAACAATGTTGACTGAATAAATAGCAGTCAGTTACACACGTGTTTGTGTGTTTAAGGGCCAGTGCAGTGCATAGTGTCACTTCAGCGCCATTCATATCTGGTGTCACAGTAGCTTGCACGCATAGTGCCCCGCAGGGGCCGTCGTGGTCGTGGTGCTGTGATTCCCTTTGGCCCTAGACTAATGCCCAGTGTTCAGAGGCCATGTACCCTGAACCCAAAAAGTTCTGAGGACATAGTTGACTGGCTAACACAGGACACCCAATCTTTTACAGCTTCAACTAGGAACCTTGAGGCACCATCCTCCTCCAGCTCAGCTTCGAGCACCTCTCAAGTTACCACTCGCCCGCCTGCCGCCACCACCAGCACTAGCACCACAGCTGCTTCACTTGATCTGTCAGAGGAATTATTTACACATCAGTTGGAAGAAATGAGTGATGCGCAACCATTATTGCCAGAGGATGTGGATAATAGGGATATATCTCAGTCAGGCAGGTGTGATGATGATGATGTTGTACCCGCTGCTGCTTCCTTTGCTGAGTTGTCAGATACAAGTGAAGCAGTTGATAATGACGATGTGTCTGTGGATGTCACGTGGGTGCCCGCTCGAAGAGAAGAAGAACAGGGGGAAATTTCAGATGGGGAGAAAGAAAGGAGGCGGAGACGAGTTGGAAGCAGGAAGAGGTCGTTGCAAGGAGCTAGTGGCACAGTCAGACAGCATGTATCGGCACCCGGGGCCAGCCAGAACGCACGCCAATCAACGCATGCTGTTGCCACCACCAGAATGCCGTCATTGCGAAGCTCAGCAGTGTGGCATTTTTTGTGTGTGTCTGCATCTGATAACAGCGATGCCATTTGCAACCTGTGCCAAAAGAAACTGAGTTGTGGGAAGTCCAACACCCACCTAGGTACAACTGCTTTGCGAAGGCACATGATCTCACATCACAAACTCAAAGCCACCACCCTCCTCCTGGTCCAGCATTTTCAGCCACTTCAACCACTGCTGTCCTCCTTGCCCCCTCTCAACCACCCGCCACTCCGCCTCTCGCCTTGAGCAGTTCCTGCTCATCTGCCCACAGTCAGGTGTCTGTCAAGGACATGTTTGAGCGTAAGAATTCAATGTCACAAAGTCACCCCCTTGCCCGGCGTCTGACAGCTAGCTTGTCTGAACTCTTAGCCCGCCAGCTTTTGCCATACAAGCTGGTGAAGTCTGAGGCCTTCAAAAAATTTGTAGCTATTGGGACACCGCAGTGGAAGGTACCCGGCCGAAATTTCTTTTCACAAAAGGCAATCCCCAACCTGTACTCTATTGTGCTAAAGGAAGTCATTGCATGTCTGTCACACAGTGTTGGGGCAAGGGTCCATCTGACCACTGATACCTGGTCTGCAAAGCACGGTCAGGGCAGGTATATAACCTACACTGGGTAAATCTGCTGATGGCTGCCAAGCATGGAAGGGGTGGCTCTGCAGAGTAGTTGGTGACACCGCCACGACTTGCAGGCAGGTCTGCTGCCACCTCCTCTACTCCTCCTACTCCATCCTCTTTGCTAACCTCCTCGGGTGAGTCCACTTCTGCTGCTGCGTCTTGCTCCACATCAACTGCATCCCCCCAGCTCCCCAGGGGCTATTCCACATCCCGGATACGACAGTGTCACGCCGTCTTGGGGTTGACTTGCCTGAAAGCAGAGAGTCAAACTGGACCAGCACTCCTGTCCGCCCTGAACGCACAGGTGGATCAGTGGCTGACTCCGCACCAACTGGAGATCGGCAAAGTGGTGTGTGTGACAACGGAAGCAATTTGTTGGCGACATTGAATTTGGGCAAGTTGACACATGTGCCGTGCATGGCACATGTGTGTAATCTGATTGTACAGCGGTTTGTGCATAAGTACCCAGGCTTACAGGACATCCTTAAGCAGGCCAGTAAGGTGTGTGGCCATTTCAGGCGTTCCTGAAAGAGGAATCAGAGGAGGAATGTGGCTTTGAGGAGGAGGAAGACCAACCACAGCAGGCATCCCAGGGTGCTCGTTGTCACCTATCTGGTACCCGTGGTGTTGCACGTGGCTGGGGGGGAAGAACAGACCTTCAGTGAGATCAGTGAGGACAAGGAACAGGACATGAGTAGCTCGGCATCCAACCTTGTGCAAATGGGGTCTTTCATGCTGTCGTGCCTGTTGAGGGACCCTCGTATAAAAAGGCTGAAGGAGAACAACCTGTACTGGGTGGCCACGCTACTAGACCACCGGTATAAGCAGAAAGTGCCTTAAATGTGACTGAATTACCGGAAGTCGGAAAGGATGCAGCAGTTCCAAAATAAATTAAAAAGTATGCTTTCCAACATATAAGGGTGATGTCACAGCACAACAGGAATCTAACAGGGGAAGAGGTGAAAGTAATCCTCCTCCAACCTTGTGCAAATGGACTGTTTGCGGTTGTTTGCGATGCGTTAAACAGGGAGTGAGAGAAATATCTCAGCAAAAGACAACTTTTCCCATTTTTTTATACAAAGTTGGCATTTGACCAAGATATTTATCTCACCCAGCATGGGTATATGTAAAAAGACACCCCAAAACACATTCCCCAACTTCTCCTGAGTACAACGATACCACATGTGTGACACTTTTTTGCAGCCTAGGTGGGCAAAGGGGCACACATTCCAAAGAGCACCTTTCGGATTTCACCGGTCATTTTTTACAGATTTTGATTGCAAACTACTTCTCACGCATATGGGCCCCTAAAATGCCAGGGCAGTATAACTACCCCACAAGTGACCCCATTTTGGAAAGAAGACACCCCAAGGTATTCCGTGAGGGGCATGGCAAGTTCCTAGAATTTTTTATTTTTTGTCACAAGTTAGCGGAAAATGATGATTTATTATAATTTTTTTTATTACAAAGTCTCATATTCCACTAACTTGTGACAAAAAATAAAAAATTCTATGAACTCGCCATGCCCCTCATGGAATACCTTGGGGTGTCTTCTTTCCAAAATGGGGTCACTTGTGGTGTAGTTATACTGCCCTGGCATTTTAGGGGCCCAAATGATTGCAAAGTAGTTTGCAATCAAAATCTGTAAAAAATGGGCTGTGAAATCCAAAAGGTGCTCTTTGGAATGTGGGCCCCTTTGCCCACCTAGGCGGCATAAAAATGTCACACATGTGGTATCGCCGTACTCAGGAGAAGTTGAGGAATGTGTTTTGGGGTGTCATTTTACATATACCCATGCTGGGTGAGAGAAATATCTCGGCAAAAGACAACTTTTCCAATTTTTTTATACAAAGTTGGCACTTGACCAAGATATTTGTCTCACCCAGCATGGGTATATGTAAAATGACACCCCAAAACACATTCCCCAACTTCTCCTGAGTTCGGCGATACCACATGTGTGACACTTTTTTGCCGCCTAGGTGGGCAAAGGGGCCCACATTCCAAAGAAATTGATTTATTTATTTATTTTCTCACAAAGTCTCACTTTCCGCTAACTTGAGACAAAAATTTCAATCTTTCATGGACTCACTATGCCCCTCAGCGAATACCTTGGGGTGTCTTCTTTCCAAAATGGGGTCATTTGTGGGGTGTTTGTACTGCCCTGGCATTTGAGGGTCTCCGCAATCATTACATGTATGGCCAGCATTAGGAGTTTCTGCTATTCTCAATATATTGAGCATACATTATATTGAGATATTTTTTTTTCCGTTTAGCCTCTGGGCTGAAAGAAAAAAATGAACGGCACAGATTTCTTCATTCGCATCGATCAATGTGGATGAAAAAATCTCTGCCCAAAAAAAAAAAAGGAGGGGAAAAGCGTCTGCTAGGACATAGAAGCTCCGCCCAACATCCATATCCACTTAGCTCGTATGCCCTGGCAAACCCGTTTTCTCCATTCACATCAATCGATGTGGGTGAATAAATCATTGCCGGGATTTTTATTTTTTATATACAAAATGTTTGCCAAAGCATATGAACACCGCCGCCTCCTCAGCTCATATGCCTCGGCAAACGTATCTTTTACTGCAGAGGAGAAATCATGTCTTACACCGACTTTTGTGTAATCTGACAGCAGCGCACTGCTTCTGTCAGAATGCACATCAGTGCTGCAGCTAGTCAATCGGTTGGTCCATCTGGAAGGTACAAAAACAAAACAAAAAAGAAAAAAACAGGCAGCAACGCAATACATTTTATTAACTTTATAATAACCTTTGAACAGAACATATAAACTTTATTTAACTTTTGGAACTGAACGTTAACTTTTTTGCTAAATGGTGTTTTTTTTTTGTTGTTTTTTTTTACCTTTATAGGACAAACCTCTCCTTCCCCATGGGACAATGTGCAAAGCGCAAATCGCCCAAAGATGTAGCGAAGTACATTATGCACTTTGTTCCAGGTGAAAGGAGAGGTTTGCAGCAGCTCTGTGTGAATGGGCCCTAATAGCCCTGTGTGCCTGTCCTGTGAGATGCAATCCCTATGCTAAGTGTACCTGTGTGTGGTACTTCCGGAAACACTCCCCTAAGCATAGGGCAGGGTGGTCAGGGCAGTCAGGACAGAAATAGCGGGTGTCACGCCTTATTACACTCCTGCTACAGACACGACATCTTTTTCGGGGTGACGGTTGGGTTAAGGTACCAGCAACGACATTGGGGAAATGTCGCTCGTGTAGATGGCTAACTACACTGGTGGATGGGGCCACGGAACCTCCTGGATACAGGAGGTTCTCGATGATCTCTTCCTGAAATTTGAGGAAGGATCCTGTTCTCCCAGCCTTACTGTAGAGAACAAAACTATATGCAGCCAATTGAATCAAATATACAGACACCTTCTTATACCAGCGTCTGGTGCGTCGGGAAACTAAATACGGAGCCAACATCTGGTCATTAAGGTCCACCCCTCCCATGTGAAGGTTATAGTCGTGGACTGAGAGGGGCTTTTCAATGACACTGGTTGCTCGCTCAATTTAGATTGTTGTGTCTGCGTGAATGGAGGGTGCATGTAAACGTCACGCTTGTCTCTCCATTTCACCGCGAGCAGTTCTTGGGTACACAAGGCAGCCCTCTCCCCCCTTGCAAGACGGGTGGTAACGAGCCATTGGGGAAAGCCCGCGCGACTAGTTTGCGCGGTGCCACAGCAGCCAATCTGTTCTAGGAACAAATGCCTGAAGAGGGCCACACTTGTGTAGAAATTGTCCACATAAAGATGGTACCCCTTGCCAAATAAGGGTGACACCAAGTCCCAGACTGTCTTCCCACTGCTCCCCAGGTAGTCAGGGCAACCGACCGGCTCCAGGGTCTGATCTTTTCCCTCATAGATTCGAAATTTGTGGGTATAGCCTGTGGCCCTTTCACAGAGCTTATACAATTTGACCCCATACCGGGCGCGCTTGCTTGGGATGTATTGTTTGAAGCCAAGGCGCCCGGTAAAATGTATTAGGGACTCATCTACACAGATGTTTTGCTCTGGGGTATACAAATCTGCAAATTTCTGGTTGGAGTGGTCTATGAGGAGCCGAATTTTGTGGAGCCGGTCAAAAGCTGGGTGGTCTCTGGGATGGGAGGTGGTGTTGTCGCTAAAGTGCAGGAAACGCAGGATGGTCTTAAATCGTGTCCTGGACAATATGACCGCAATTCATGCTTTTTGGTTAGACCCATGTTGAGGAGAAGGCCCAGAAAAATTTGAATTTCGGAAACTTGGACTGGTTTCCACCGGAAAGGCTGGGCATAAAAGCTACCCCGGGTTGGCGGATATAAATTGAGTGGCATACCGATTTGTTTCTGCCACAACTAAGTCCAAGAGCTCCGCAGTCAAGAACAGCTCAAAAAATCCCAGGGCCGAACCGATCTGAGCTGTCTCAACCCGAACTCCAGACTGGGCGGTGAAAGGGGGAACTACAGGTGCGGCTGAAGTTGGGGACTGCCAATCAGGGTTTGTCAGCACCTCTGGGATTCTAGGGGGTCTACGGGCTCGTCTTTGTGGTGGCTGCGACGGGGTAACTAATGCACGTGCCACCATACCAGCTTCAACTGCCCTTCTGGTGCTCGCCACTTCACCATGTTGTACGGCAGTGCTGGTACTAGGTCCAGGATGGGCTGCGCTGCTGGTGTATGCCTCACCACGTAATCCGACAGCGCCAGCCCCACTCTGCTGCCCTTAAAGCGGATCCTGCGCAACCTGTGGTCTAGCGACACGGGGTCGGGTACGCCTGGTGCTATCAGGGACCTCAACCTCCTCGTCCGAACTTTGGGTCAGACTGCCACTGCTTTCTACAGATTCATATTCTGACCCGCTAGATTCATCAGATGAGGGTTCCTATTCCTCATCCGACTGGGTCAGAAGCCTGTAGGCCTCTTCAGAAGAATACCCCCTGTTTGACATTTGGGCTACAAAATTTAGGGGTATTCCCTGAGACTACCCAAGAAAAAAAGCAAGCCTGTCTTACAAATGGGAGGCTAGCGAAGTACCGGAAGCTTCTGCGGTTGATAAAAATATTGTAAAGTGATTGTAAAGTGATTGTGCAGTGATCAAAAAATATATATTTTTTGTCACTGCGGCGGGGCGGGCATGGGTGAACGCACGTGTGGGCGACCAATCAGGCCTGATCGGGCAAACACTGCGTTTTGGGTGGAGGGCGAGCTAAGGTGACACTAATACTATTATAGATCTGACTGTGATCAGTTTTGATCACTTACAGATACTATAAAAGTACAAATGCTGATTAGCGATACGCTAATCAGCGAATAAGTGACTGCGGTGCGGTGGGCTGGGCGCTAAACAATCGCTAAACTACCTAACCAAGGGGCCTAAACTATCCCTAAAACCTAACAGTCAATACCAGTGAAAAAAAAAAGTGACAGTTTACACTGATCACTTTTTTCCCTTTCACTAGTGATTGACAGGGGCATGTCTAGGATGCGTCTAGGAGGAATGAATCGACCACCTCCAGGATGCATCCGTGCGTTAGGCGGTCCAGAGGAGGTTAAAACCCAGAAAATTATTGTTGTATTTCTAGCTTAAATTGCACACTGACAAATGCTACAAAGGCACCAGATGTAGGATATTGCCAAAAATGTGTGTTTTTTTAAACCCAAATTATTATTGCAGTATTTCACATGTCACAAAAGCACAGATACAGTGCTGGTGCACTAAACTTACATAAAATGGCCGCTGCCGCCGCCCACCTAACTAACAGACGGATAAAAGTTATTTTTCTGTGTCACTGGGCTCAGGGCAGGGTAAAAAGATTGTGCACTGCACCCACAAAACTAAATTTAGGTAGATCGCTGAGTTAACAAACAGATTCTGTCCTAATCTCTCCCTCACAGCAGCAGCATTCTCTCCCTACACTAGTAACAGCAGAGTGACGGGCGGCGCTACGTGACTCTAGCTTATATAGAGGCTGGGTCACATGCTGCACTGGCCAATCACAGCCATGTGTAGGCATGGTTGTGATGGCTTCTAAGGGCACAGAGTTAAACGTTTGTTGATTGGCTACTCTGCAGCATTTCAAAAAGCGCCATAAAATACACCGAACCCGACCTTTTACTGAAATGTTTGGGTTCCAAAAATCATAAAGTTCGGTACGAACCCGAACTTTACAAATCGAGTTCGCTCAACCCTAGGGTACCATTCTTGCAGGATGAGATGACGGTTTGATTGGCACTATTTTGGGGTGCATATGACTTTTTGATCGCTTGCTATTACACTTTTTGTGATGTAAGGTGACAAAAAGTAGCTTTTTTTTTACACAGTTTTTATTTAAAAAATACGATGTTCATCTGAGGGATTAGCTCATGTGATATTTTTATAGAGCAGGTTCTTACGGACGCGGAGATACCTAATATGTATACTTTTTTATTTACTTAAGTTTTACACAATAACAGCATTTTTAAAACAAAACAAAAAAAACTATGTTTTAGTGTCTCGATATTCTGAGGCATTTATTTTTTATTTTTTGGGCGATTGTCTTAGGTATGGGCTCATTTTTTGCGGGATGAGGTGACGGTTAGATTGGTACTATTTTGGCAGGCATATGCCTTTTTGATCGCTTGGTGTTGTACTTTTAGTGATGTAAGGTGACAAATTTTTTTTAATTTAGCACATTATTATTTTATTTTTTTACGTTGTTCATCTGAGGGGTTAGGTCATGTGATATGTTTATAGAGCCGGTCGATACGGACGTGGCCATTCCTAATATGTCTACTTTTCTTTTTTTTCCCCTATATTTTAGAAAAAAATAATTACTTTATTTGTGGAAAATGAAGTGTTTTTTTTACTTAAAACTTTTAATTTGGGGGGGGGGGACTTTATTTTTTCAACTTTTTTTCACTTTCTTTTTTGTCCCACTTTGGGACTTCAACTTTTGGGGGTATGATCCCCTTTACAATGCATTCCAATACTTCTGTTTCTTTGAGATCCAAGACTCTCGCCAAAAGTAACCAGTCAGCTTTGCAATTGTATCTCACAGAGATTGTATATGAGTTTACATATAGCATACATCTGTTTTTGGACACCCAATCTGTGACATTCATTATTTATTCAGTTATTCATTTATTCAATAAGGGTGGCGTCAATGCAGTTGAATAAAGCTTGGGGTTATAACATACTCTTTGTACTCTAGGACCACATTCTTATGTAGTGCTGTATTCAGGAGAACCAGGATTACTGAGGTGGTCCCATTCGTACAAGCTAGGAAAACAGTTGTTTGCCGCCTTCTTCTGAGCCAGATCTGTGAGTGCTTTGTCTGTGATGAGTCAAATCTTTTGATTTTATGTTTTAATTAGTTAGAAAAATGTTAAGAAAATGGGCAAACTAAACTGATAAGAGTGAGAAGGTCTAATCAGGCCGGTGCAAACGAGCGCCAATGGATGATTTTCATTAACACCGAAGATAGAACAGTTTACCACCCGAAAAGGTCCTATTACACCTACAGATAATCGCTAACAAGCGTTTGTATGAACGCTCAGTAGCAATGATCTGGCATTGTAATTTAGCCGCCAATTACCCAATAAAGTGTTTGTTCATTGGGTAATTGGAGTCTTTCAACATGTTTAATAATAAACGTTCTCCGGCGGCAGATCGTGCCGGGTAATCAGCACTCTGCTGCCAGCAAACAATGATTGAGTATGGGAACAACCGATGGCATTAACGATCGCTGGTCCCCATACTGTGGAGGAGATCGCTACATGTCCCCATAAGTGATTGCTGGGAAGGAACTCTTCTCTCCCGACAATTGCTTGCAGAATCTGTAGGTGTAAAGGGCCCTTAAGGGTTGTAGTAACGCTCATTAGTGATCATCTGGCAGTCTAAGGCCTCTTTCAGATGGGCGTTGCGGGAAAATGTGCGTTGCGGGAACACACAGAATCTGGCTTCATGTCAGCAGAGAATCAGTCTGCATGTCATAGCAGAGAATCAGGCTTCACGTCACCCACCACTGTAACAGTCCATTGTCATAAATTTAGGCCCTGGCACCCAGGCAGAGGAGAGAGGTCCCGTAACAGACAATCTGGCTTCATGTCAGCAGAGAATCAGTCTGCATGTCATAGCAGAGAATCAGGCTTCACGTCACCCACCACTGTAACAGTCCATTTTCATAAATTTAGGCCCAGCACACAGGCAGAGGAGAGAGGTTCCGTAACACAGAATCTGGCTATATGTCACCAGAGAATCAGTCTTCATGTCATAGCAGAGAATCAGGCTTCACGTCAGCCACCACTGCAACAGTCCATTGTCATATATTTAGGCCCAGCACCCAGGCAGAGGAGAGAGGTCCCTTAACAGAGAATCTGGCTTCATGTCAGCAGAGAATCAGTCTTCATGTCATAGCAGAGAATCAGGCTTCACGTCACCCACCACTGTAACAGTCCATTTTCATAAATTTAGGCCCAGCACCCAGGCAGAGGAGAGAGGTCCCGTAACAGACAATCTGGCTTCATGTCAGCAGAGAATCAGTCTTCATGTCATAGCAGAGAATCAGGCTTCACGTCACCCACCACTGTAACAGTCCATTGTCATAAATTTAGGCCCAGCACCCAGGCAGAGGAGAGAGGTTCCGTAACACAGAAACTGGCTTCATGTCACCAGAGAATCAGTCTTCATGTCATAGCAGAGAATCAGGCTTCACGTCAGCCACCACTGCAACAGTCCATTTTCATAAATTTAGGCCCAGCACCCAGGCAGAGGAGAGAGGTTCCGTAACACAGAATCTGGCTTCATGTCACCAGAGAATCAGTCTTCATGTCATAGCAGAGAATCAGGCTTCACGCCACCCACCACTGTAACAGTCCATTTTCATAAATTTAGGCCCAGCACCCAGGCAGAGGAGAGAGGTCCCGTAACAGACAATCTGGCTTCATGTCAGCAGAGAATCAGTCTGCATGTCATAGCAGAGAATCAGGCTTCACGTCACCCACCACTGTAACAGTCCATTGTCATATATTTAGGCCCCGGCACCCAGACAGAGGAGAGGTTCATTCAACTTTGGGTAGCCTTGCAATATAATGGCAAAATGAAAATAAAAATAGGATTGAATGAGGAAGTGCCCTGGAGTCCAATAATATATGGTTAAGGGGAGGTAGTTAATGTCTAATCTGCACAAGGGATGGACAGGTCCTGTGGGATCCATGCCTGGTTAATTTTTATGAACGTCAGCTTGTCCACATTGGCTGTAGACAGGCGGCTGCGTTTGTCTGTAATGACGCCCCCTGCCGTGCTGAATACACGTTCAGACAAAACGCTGGCTGCCGGGCAGGCCAGCACCTCCAAGGCATAAAAGGCTAGCTCTGGCCACGTAGACAATTTAGAGACCCAGAAGTTGAATGGGGCCGAACCATCAGTCAGTACGTGGAGGGGTGTGCACACGTACTGTTCCACCATGTTAGTGAAATGTTGCCTCCTGCTAACACGTTGCGTATCAGGTGGTGGTGCAGTTAGCTGTGGCGTGTTGACAAAAGTTTTCCACATCTCTGCCATGCTAACCCTGCCCTCAGAGGAGCTGGCCGTGACACAGCTGCCTTGGCGACCTCTTGCTCCTCCTCTGCCTTGGCCTTGGGCTTCCACTTGTTCCCCTGTCACATTTGGGAATGCTCTCAGTAGCGCGTCTACCAACGTGCGCTTGTACTCGCGCATCTTCTTATCACGCTCCAGTGCAGGAAGTAAGGTGGGCACATTGTCTTTGTACCGTGGATCCAGCAGGGTGGCAACCCAGTAGTCCGCACACGTTAAAATGTGGGCAACTCTGCTGTCGTTGCGCAGGCACTGCAGCATGTAGTCGCTCATGTGTGCCAGGCTGCCCAGGGGTAAGGACAAGCTGTCCTCTGTGGGAGGCGTATCGTCATTGTCCTGCCTTTCCCCCCAGACACGCACCAATGATGGGCCCGAGCTGCGTTGGGTGCCACCCCGCTGTGACCATGCTTCATCCTCATCCTCCTCCATCTCCTCCTCATCCTCGTCCTCCTCGTCCTCCAGTAGTGGGCCCTGGCTGGCCACATTTGTACCTGGCCTCTGCTGTTGAAATAAACCTCCCTCTGAGTCACTTCGAAGAGACTGGCCTGAAAGTGCTAAAAATGACCCCTCTTCCTCCTCCTCCTCCTCCTCCTGGGCCACCTCCTCTTCCATCATCGCCCTAAGTGTTTTCTCAAGGAGACATAGAAGTGGTATTGTAACGCTGATAACGGCGTCATCGCCACTGGCCATGTTGGTGGAGTACTTGAAACAGCGCAACAGGGCACACAGGTCTCGCATGGAGGCCCAGTCATTGGTGGTGAAGTGGTGCTGTTCCGTAGCGCGACTGACCCGTGCGTGCTACAGCTGAAACTCCACTATGGTCTGCTGCTGCTCGCACAGTCTGTCCAGCATGTGCAAGGTGGAGTTCCACCTGGTGGGCACGTCGCATATGAGGCGGTGAGCGGGAAGGCCGAAGTTACGCTGTAGCGCAGACAGGCGAGCAGCGGCAGGATGTGAACGCCGGAAGCGCGCACAGACGGCCCGCACTTTATGCAGCAGGTCTGACATGTCGGGGTAGTTGTGAATGAACTTCTGCACCACCAAATTCAGCACATGCGCCAAGCAAGGGATGTGCTGAAGTTGGTGGTGAAGGTGTGTGGCTGACTGGATGAGCAGGTGGAAGAAGAGGAGGAGGAAGCCGAGAAGGAGGAGGTGGCAACAGGAGGCAAAGAATGTTGCCCTGCGATCCTTGGCGGCGGAAGGACGTGCGCTAAACAGCTCTCCGCCTGGGGCCCAGCTGCCACTACATTTACCCAGTGTGCAGTTAGGGAGATATAGCGTCCCTGGCCGTGCTTACTGGTCCACGTATCTGTGGTTAGGTGGACCTTGCTACAGATGGCGTTGCGCAGTGCACACTTGATTTTATCGGATACTTGGTTGTGCAGGGAAGGCACGGCTCTCTTGGAGAAGTAGTGGCGGCTGGGAACAACATACTGTGGGACAGCAAGCGACATGAGCTGTTTGAAGCTGTCTGTGTCCACCAGCCTAAATGACAGCATTTCATAGGCCAGTAGTTTAGAAATGCTGGCATTCAGGGCCAGGGATCGAGGGTGGCTAGGTGGGAATTTACGCTTTCTCTCAAATGTTTGTGAGATGGAGAGCTGAACGCTGCCGTGTGACATGGTTGAGATGCTTGGTGACGGAGGTGGTGTTGGTGGTACATCCCCTGTTTGCTGGGCGGCAGGTGCCAACGTTCCTCCAGAGGCGGAGGAAGAGGCCGAGGCGGCAGCAGCAGAAGAGGCCGAGGCGGCAGCAGCAGAAGAGGCCGAGGCGGCAGCAGCAGAATAGGTAGCAGGGGGAGCCTGAGTGACTTCCTTGGTTTTAAGGTGTTTACTCCACTGCAGTTCATGCTTTGCATGCAGGTGCCTGGTCATGCAGGTTGTGCTAAGGTTCAGAACGTTAATGCCTCGCTTCAGGCTCTGATGGCACAGCGTGCAAACCACTCGGGTCTTGTCGTCAGCACATTGTTTAAAGAAGTGCCATGCCAGGGAACTCCTTGAAGCTGCCTTTGGGGTGCTCGGTCCAAGATGGCGGCGGTCAGTAGCAGGCGGAGTCTCTTGGCGGCGGGTGTTCTGCTTTTGCCCACTGCTCCCTCTTTTGCTACGCTGTTGGCTCGGTCTCACCACTGCCTCTTCCTCCGAACTGTGAAAGTCAGTGGCACGACCTTCATTCCATGTGGGGTCTAGGACCTCATCGTCCCCTGCATCGTCTTCCACCCAGTCTTGATCCCTGACCTCCTGTTCAGTCTGCACACTGCAGAAAGACGCAGCAGTTGGCACCTGTGTTTCGTCATCATCAGAGACATGCTGAGGTGGTATTCCCATGTCCTCATCATCAGGAAACATAAGTGGTTGTGCGTCAGTGCATTCTATGTCTTTTACCGCTGGGGAAGGGCTAGGTGGATGCCCTTGGGAAACCCTGCCAGTAGAGTCTTCAAACAGCATAAGAGACTGCTGCATAACTTGAGGCTGAGACAGTTTCCCTGGTATGCATGGGGGTGATGTGACAGACTGATGGGGTTGGTTTTCAGGCGCCATCTGTGCGCTTTCTGCAGAAGACTGGGTGGGAGATAATGTGAACGTGCTGGATCCACTGTCGGCCACCCAATTGACTAATGCCTGTACCTGCTCAGGCCTTACCATCCTTAGAACGGCATTGGGCCCCACCATATATCGCTGTAAATTCTGGCGGCTACTGGGACCTGAGGTAGTTGGTACACTAGGACGTATGGCTGTGGCAGAACGGCCACGTCCTCTCCCAGCACCAGAGGGTCCACTAACACCACCACGACCATTTCCGCGTCCCTTACTAGATGTTTTCCTCATTGTTATCGTTCACCACAACAACAGAAATATTATTTGGCCCAATGTATTGTATTCAAATTCAGCTGGATATAAATTTGAGGCCTAGTATTTAGGCGCTGGGTGACAGGTATGGGTTTAGTGACAGAATTAGACTTGGAAATGCACAGTAGCGTGTGTGTGAAGTTATTCTGAATGTCCCTATGTGCACCTTCAATATGATCTACCCTTTTAGGGATAGATTTCAAATAGCTCTGATACAGCAGAAACCACTACATTTTTAAATTGCTAAATTGGGAATTGTATTTCAACCCAGAACAAGAAATGTGCTTGAACGGACACTAAATAACTCGCCCAGCTACAGCACTAACGACAGATTTAGCTGGATATAAATTTGAGGCCTAGTATTTAGGCGCTGGGTGACAGGTATAGATTTACTGACAGAATTAGACTGGGATATGGCCAAAAAATAACCACACTATTGCTGGTTAAATGCACTTGGTGTGACAGCTTGACCAACCACACTACTGAGGGTTAAATGCACTTGGTGACAGGCGCAGCTTGCCCCTGATGTAGTATATGGCCAAAAAATGAACAGACTATTGCTGGTTAAATGCACTTGGTGTGACAGCTTCACCCTGATGTAGGCTTTAGCCAAAAAACAACCACACCATTGAGGGTTAAATGCACTTGGTGACGGGCGCAGCTTGCCCCTGATGTAGTATATGGCCAAAAAATAAACAGACTATTGCTGGTTAAATGCACTTGGTGTGACAGCTTCACCCTGATGTAGGCTTTAGCCAAAAAACAACCACACCATTGAGGGTTAAATGCACTTGGTGACGGGCGCAGCTTGCCCCTGATGTAGTATATGGCCAAAAAATAAACAGACTATTGCTGGTTAAATGCACTTGGTGTGACAGCTTCACCCTGATGTAGGCTTTAGCCAAAAAACAACCACACCATTGAGGGTTAAATGCACTTGGTGACGGGCGCAGCTTGCCCCTGATGTAGTATATGGCCAAAAAATAAACAGACTATTGCTGGTTAAATGCACTTGGTGTGACAGCTTCACCCTGATGTAGGCTTTAGCCAAAAAACAACCACACCATTGAGGGTTAAATGCACTTGGTGACAGGCGCAGCTTGCCCCTGATGTAGTATATGGCCAAAAAATAAACAGACTATTGCTGGTTAAATGCACTTGGTGTGACAGCTTCACCCTGATGTAGGCTTTAGCCAAAAAACAACCACACCATTGAGGGTTAAATGCACTTGGTCGCAGCTTGTGCTGGCGCACCACAAGACACAAAATGGCCGCCGATCACCCCAGAAAAAAGTGACTGACAAGCGGTCTGGGCAGCCTAAAAACAGTGAGCAATTGAGTATCAGCAGCTGAATGACCCACAGCTGCAGATCGATCAATAATCAAGTCCTTTGGAGGAGTTAATCTGCCTAATCTCGCCCTACTGTCGCAGCCGCAACCTCTCCCTACGCTAATCAGAGCAGAGTGACGGGCGGCGCTATGTGACTCCAGCTTAAATAGAGGCTGGGTCACATGGTGCTCTGGCCAATCACAGCCATGCCAATAGTAGGCATGGCTGTGATGGCCTCTTGGGGCAAGTAGTATGACGCTTGTTGATTGGCTGCTTTGCAGCCTTTCAAAAAGGGCCAAGAAAGCGTCACAAAAGCGCCAAGAAAGCGACGAACACCGAACCCGAACCCGGACTTTTACGAAAATGTCCGGGTTCGGGTCCGTGTCACGGACACCCCAAAATTCGGTACGAACCCGAACTATACAGTCCGGGTTCGCTCATCCCTAGTTATAAGGGAAAATAATAGCATTCTGAATACAGAATGCATAATAAAATAGCGCTGGAGGGGTTAAAAGTAAATAAAAAATAATTTAACTCACCTTAGTCCACTTGCTCACGTAGCCGGCATCTCCTTCTGTCTTCATCTTAGCTTTGTGTAGCAACAGGACCTGTGGTGACGTCACTCCGGTCATCACATGATCCATCACCATGGTAAAAGATCATGTGATGGATCATGTGATGACTGTGACGTCACCAAAGGTCCTTGTTGCTACACAGAGCTAAGATCAAGACAGAAGGAGATGCCGGGCTGCGCGAGCAAGTGGACTAAGGTGAGTTAAATTATTTTTTATTTATTTTTAACCCCTCCAGCGCTATTTTACTATGCATACTGTATTCAGAATGCTATTATTTTCCCTTATAACCATGTTATAAGGGAAAATAATAATGATCGTGTCTCCATCCCGATCGTCTCCTAGCAACCGTGCGTGAAAATTGCACCGCATCCGCACTTGCTTGCGATTTTCACGCAACCCCATTCACTTCTATGGGGCCTGCGTTGCATGAAAAACGCACAAAGAGGAGCATGCTGCGATTTTCACGCAACGCACAAGTGATGCGTGAAAATCACCACTCATGTGAACAGCCCCATAGAAATGAATGGGTCAGGATTCAGTGCGGGTGCAATGTGTTCACTTCACGCATTGCACCCGTGTGGAATACTCGCCCGTGTGAAAGGGGCCTAATACTGCCACCAATTGCCCAAAGAGCGAGCAAATGCTCGTTCATTGTGCAACCTAAATCTTTTGACAAAAAGAGAAAAGGGTCCAGCTCGATTAAAATGTTACCTTTATTTTTTAGTGCAGATAAAAGCCAGTTACACTCCAGTGGACATTTTAATCAAGCTGGACCCTTTTCTCTTTTTACTCAAGTAACGCCGTGGTTCCTGGTCTGGTCCGTGCTCGGTGTGACAGGGTTTGAGCACGCCTACATTTTTTCTCTAAATCTTTTGACAGGTTGAAAAATTATCGTTTGCAGGCGACAGATCATGGTGTCTAATCACACTCTGCTGCCGGCAAACAATGATTCAGCATAGGGAAGAGCATGTAATAGCAGCGGTCTGATATTTGATTGCACGTACCAGAAATGTGTAGTTCTAATCGCCATTGTGTATTTCGAGGCAGTGGATTACCCCCTGATGCCATGTAGATGACATATAGGTAGACATTGGTGAGACTGCAGCACTCTCATGAGCATGCTGCCCTTTCAAACAGAGGGATTGTGAAGTCAGAATTCTCTTAGATACTGGGCCAGATAGGGATTCATGAGAGAAGCCTAGAAGAATCAACTTCTATCTAGGAGCAGCGTCAGACTGAGGAGCCTAGGGCCCACAAGTGGACTTTATTCTGGGGAAAAACCATACAGATACAAGAAAATATTTCCTCTTCATTTCATTTATGGTGCCTGTCTGTTGGTGCCTCTTACAATGTCTAGCTGTACGTACCTTGTATAATGTCTGCCTGTACGTTTAAATATGTGTAATATCCCTAGTCATAGCCTTATATTTGCACTATGCCTGGTTTTACTTGTGCACTTTTACTTGTGCTTACCTCTCACCAACTCTCATGATCTGAAACCTTAAGAAGCTGCTTCTTGTAGGAGAAGGTCCCTGGAGGTGTAACTCCATTCAGCAGATAGTATGTGGTTGCCAGGCTCCTGCAATTGTTGTGCCTCACCATTCTGGTCATGCAGGGCAGGCCATAACAAGTGTATGACCACTGTTTTTATACTGCAGGAGAGGGACCAAAAATGTTGCCATGCAGGAAGGCTCCTTAAATTATTTGGGCTGCCCAACCTTTAGAAATAGTATGGCTGGTACTTAGTGTTAGCATCATAGGGTATTGAATAAGATGTGAAGAATATCCTCAGACGCTGTATTACTGGACGACCGGCACACCAGCCTCCACTGCGGACTTGTCTTCTCCTGATCAGGTTGATTTCGGCCTGATTGTGAATATGGCCTAAAGAAGAACTCCAGACAGAGCTCAGTGGAGCCCCCTATTGGAAATCCCTTCCTGTGCTCTGCCCGGATCACTGATTTCTATGGGGTTATCTGTGCTACTGTTTAGATTCCCAAAAAAGTGGAGACTGTAGGCAGGAAGGATCTAGACAATAATTAGTGAACAGAAAATGTTTTATTTTTGTTGAAGAAACACAATATAGCAGATGATGTGTGACTGTTGTGCATTGGGCTCCTGTGTCTTCACCATCATTTCTGTTGGTATCATATTAGGATCCACAATGGACGTCGCTGTATAGAGACATTGGGGACAATAGGATCAGAGATTGCTTTTTTCAGGTTGCACTCTCAGCTACAACTGTATTACATCATGTCCTCGCAATAATGGAAAACAGCTAGGAAGGAGGTGGCTTCTTTCTAGCTTCTGTATTACCATCAATCTTGGATATAGACGGAGGAATGGAGGTATGATATGGCAGGCTTATCCAGCCCAATGGCAGCGGCGTTCATCCAGGGGCTCACCACTCCAGGGCTATATTCTTCATGACATAAGAAGGCTCTGGCTGTGGTGCCATGTGTGATGGCTCCAAAGCTTCTTAGATACTTGTAGACCTGTGGGTAGAGGAGCAGGTTACATGGGAAGTGCGAAGCATTTATACAGAATTGTGGAAATGTATTACCAGTTTCAAGATTCCCAGATAAACCTAAAACTGCACATAGATCCCTATAATTATGTCTCTAAACAGGTCATCATTAAAAGAGTTGTCACACTGCAGCAACTTATCTCCTAACCACAGGATAGGGGACAAGTGTCTGACCGGAGTGGGTCTGACCACTGGAGACCCAACCAATCACTAGTTTAAAATGTAGCGGCATTCACATTGCTACTCCATTCAGCTGCCGGAGATAGCTGAGTGCTTGAATGCTATCTCCAGCAGTCTACCAGAGTTGAATGAAGCAGTAGCACACATGTATGTCCACCACTCTATTTAAACAGCAGAACATGGATCTAGTGATCAGCAGGGCCCCAGCGCATGGACCCCACTGAGCAGACCTATACCCAATCCTGTGGATAGTGGATTAGTTGTTGTAATGGAACTTCAAAAAATCCTAAGTGCGATGGGTTTGTTTCCATATGTCCTATTTATTATGATTAAGGCTAAAATCAAACATTTGCCACTTTTCCAATAAAAATGGGAGTTGCGTCCCCTTTTGCTTTATGAATTATTGAGGCTCCCAGTGGTCACCAATGACTTTTATGACGTGTCTAATTAACAGCCCATAATGATATATAAGTAGAAAACCCCTTTTACATATATCAAATGTATTCCTATAAGAGGATAAGACATGAGAAGACCTCTGGGCAAACAGAGTAACATAGGCTTTCCCAAAAATATATCTGTTACCCTAAGTTCACACCTGAGCGTTTTACAGCGCGTTCAAACTCGCTGTAAAACGCTCAACACGTGAAAACCAATGCTTCCCTATGGCACTGGTTCACACTTGAGCGTTTTACAGCGCGTTTTACAGCGCGTTTGAACGCGCTGTAAAACGCCAGACGCATAAACAAGTTCTTGAGCTTTTTTTTGGGCGTTTGTCGCGCGTTTTGGCCATAGACTCATTGGACAACACTGCAGTCAATCACACAAACGCGCGTCAAACGCGCGTTTACTATTGCAAAAAACGCGCATAAAAATGCGCGACAAATACGCGCGTAAAACGCGCGTCTCAGAAACGCTCAGGTGTGAACCCAGGGTTAGTGTATATAAATACATATACGACAACATATAAATTCTTCCAAATTTTCTCATACCTTATCAGATGGATACTGTAGGTGATGTCACTTCTCTACAGGTACATATGTCTATCAAACACTGATGACTTATTCTTGGGGCAATATGTAATATTCCTCCTCCATGTAATTAGTTAATGAGTTAATTTCTTTAACTGGAGCTTTAAGGCTGATAAGTCTTTAGGCTGTAGATACTTAGCCAGCATTGCATCCAGTCTGGGGTGTGCAGCTAGCATGCCCAAGATATTCCTGCCATACATCCTGGCTTGTGGGCAGCTATCCTGCACAGCTTTGGCTACAGCTGGTATTGCCCTATCTGTGATGCCCTTTCTTCCAGAAAGGAAAAACTCTGGTCCCATTCTATCCACCAGACCGGCAAGATGTTTCACTGTGGTGGATCTCACCATGGTGTTCTTGTGGCAGAGTCCTCCTTCTGTCAGGGCTGTGAGAGCGCGGCCAGGGCTGACATTCTCCACCATTGATGTTAGAGAGCTGTTCACTGCCTCCCGGATAAAGGAGCTGGAATCCCCGGCCTTGTGTAATAACACAGTGACTGTCTGCTGGAGGTTGTAGTCCATGTGTGTCTGCACTGCGGAGAACATTGTGTCTAGGCATTTGATAGCTGCAAGTGACACGGCTGATCTTAGGTTGGTCACTTCTTTTATTACAGCGGTCCTCAGTTCTCGTACGGATGGTAGAGCAGCTTCAGTATGGCAGGATATCAGGGAGACGATGATTTTAATCCCTTGGATCTTTTTTTCCCAGTTCTCTTTATCCA
The DNA here is from genome assembly GCF_014858855.1 of Bufo gargarizans. NCBI lineage: Eukaryota > Metazoa > Chordata > Amphibia > Anura > Bufonidae > Bufo > Bufo gargarizans. The sequence goes on from NC_058080.1 coordinate 8,003,699, forward strand.
GCAGGCTCAGGGCCTCAGCAGCCGCCGTATTGGGCTGGGACAGTTCCTTTAGGGGTTTGTTAGGGGTAGCTTTCTGGGTTTTTAGAGCATGATGACTCGGTGATGTTCTTATAGGTGGTAATGCTGATGTCTTTGTCTTGGGTGCAGGAGGTTCATCATGCTGGTCCCTTGGATGTAGCTGGGAATTCTTATACTGCACCGTATTCACAGATGTTATTTTTGGCAACGGTCTTGATGGATATGCCTGGCAAGAATTCTCCTCGTAGATCTTTTTCTTGAGGGAGTCCAGGGTCTTTGTCGCTGCTGCTAAATAATTATGTATTTGGTCAAGGTCCTTAATGACTTCTTTTGCAGTGGCTCCTTTTGGCCATCTTGGTGATTCCGATGTCATAGGAATATTCCATCCTGGTGTTTTTTCATAGCCACTAGATGATGGGGGTCTCTCAGGGTTTCTCAGTTGAGTATTACTGGTCAGTCTGGACAGTACTCTCTGAGCCGCCGTGTCCCTGTATTCAGTGTAGTTGTCACCTAGGCGGTATTTAGATGGTAGTGTCGGCTTCATGCCATACTGATTGGAAGATGAGAAGTCTGAGAGGTCAGACTCTGAGCTAGATGTTACTGATCTATAGTCAAATGAGTCTGACTCCCACATCTTCCAAAATTCCTAAAATTCTCCTAATCACTCGATGCGCTCACCAATATCACTGCTGCTCCATTGAAAGAAAGTCAACAATCTACAGAACACTGAGTGAGCCAGGTTCTAATCCAATCTTCTCACAATGCCGCGGTTATGACATCAGCACCACGTGTAGAATGTTCAACTTAAAGGGCCACTGACTCCAAAATAGAGAATATATATAATATGGTTCATACAGAAATGCACATAACTCCCTGTGTGTTGGCTTAAATGTTTCAGTTTGTGTTTCATTTTGTGACACACTTTAATTATGGTTAAACTCACATTTTATTTGCACGAAGGCTATTGTTACCTGTTATCAACCATTTCAGATAAACAGAGGTCAAAATATCTTATCTTAATATTCAACATTTCCAGTTTAATCATTTCTTTACTATTAAATATTTAGGGCACAGTTTTTGTATCATCACCGAGGTGACTTTTGGTTTTACCATGTCATCAGCAGGAAGAACTCATTGGCTAAACCCTATGAATGTTTACACTGTAAAATGTCGGGGAGGAAGTCTCAGTAATAACTAAAAGATGGGACTGAACATGAAGGGATGTGGGTGACTTTGACAGTTGGTACCAGGAGAAACTGAGAGGCAGTTGAGAAGGATAACTGATAGAATATGGCTGGAGGCTGAGTACAGAGAAATCTCAATGCTGATCTAAACATTAAGAAAACTTTAAAGGCTATGTACACCTACGGAAACAATTTTTTACGTGTATGATTGAATTGTACTAATTTTGGGGTAAAAATAATTTTTTTATTGGTCTTTATTAAAAATATGGAGCTGATCTGTCACAAAGGGTTAACTGTTTGTTTAGCTGTGTGACTGGTACTTTCACCTTCACTTTGTGCTGTAATAACCCTTAGCTTTAAGTTACTTAAAGGGGTTTTCACATCTCAGACAATGGGGGTATATTGTTAGGATATGCCCCCATTCCTAGGGCCCACAAGTAAAATTTATTTTGGGGGCCCACCATACGGATACATTCAAATATTACTTGGTCACACAGCAGCAAGATGCTACCAGATGATTGAATATGGGGGTCCCTGCAGCAACTTTGAGAAGGTAGGTCCTGGGGAGAAGAGGACACTGGTAGCTTTCCTCTCTACCTAGAAGTCATCTCAGCTCTGATCGTGTCTATAATAATAAACTGGGGAGTTTCTTTAATAATCTGTCAAGTTTTTTATATAAACATAGGCTGTTGAGGAGCAGAGATGTCCCGAACTATTCGCCGGCGAACATAGCTTGTTCGCGTTCGCTGCGGCGGGCGAACATATGCGATGTTCGGTCCGCCACCTATTCGTCATCATTGAGCAAACTTTGACCCTGTACCTCACAGTCAGCAGACACATTCCAGCCAATCAGCAGCAGACCCTCCCTCCCAGACCCTCCCACCTCCTGGACAGCATCCATTTTAGATTCATTTGGAAGCTGCATTCTTAGTGAGAGGAGGGACAGTGCTGCTGCTGCTGATTTAATAGGGAAATCGATAGCTAGGCTAGTGTATTCAGTGTCCACTCCAGTCCTGAAAGACTCATCTGATCTCTGCTGTAAGGACAGCACCCCAAAAAGCCCTTTTTAGGGCTAGTACATCAGTCTGCTTTTTTTTTATCCTCTGTAATCTAATTGCAGTTACCAGCCAGAGTGTGTGTCAGGCTCACAGCGTATACTGTGCCCACTTGCCCAGTGCCACCACTCATATCTGGTGTCACACACAGTAGCTTGCAATAAAATATAAATAAATTTGGACTGTAATATAATAGCAGTTACTTTTCTGCAAGCGTGTGTGTTAGGCCTACAGCGTCTGCTCTGCCAACTACTGCCAGTGCCACTCATATCTGGTGTCACAGTAGCTTGCACGCATAGTACAACTAATCTAAAAAAAATTACAGGCAGAGGCAGGCCACCCCGCAGGGGCCGTCGTGGTCGTGGTGCTGTGTTTCCCTTTGGCCCTAGAATAATGCCCAGTGTTCAGAGGCCACGTACCCTGAACTCGAAAAGTTCTGAGGACATAGTTGACTGGCTAACACAGGACACCCAAATTTCTACAGCTTCCGCTCGGAACCTTGACGCACCATCCTCCTCCAGCTCAGCTTCGGGCACCTCTCAAGTTACCACTCGCCCGCCTGCCGCCACCACCAACACTAGCACCACAGCCACCACAGCCGCTTCACTTGATCTGTCAGAGGAGTTATTTACACATCAGTTGGAAGAAATGAGTGATGCGCAACCATTATTGCGAGAGGATGTAGATAACAGGGATATGTCTCAGTCAGGCAGCATTACACACATGAACGTACAGTGTGATGATGATGATGATGATGTTGTACCCGCTGCTGCTTCCTTTGCTGAGTTGTCAGATACAAGTGAAGCGGTTGATGATGACGATGTGTCCGTGGATGTCACATGGGTGCCCGCTCGAAGAGAAGAACACGGGGAAAGTTCAGATGGGGAGACAGAGAGGAGGAGGAGTTGGAAGCAGGGGGAGGTCGTCGCAAGGAGCTAGTGGCACAGTCAGACAGCATGTATCGGCACCTGGGGTCAGCCAGACAGCACGCCAATCAACGCATGCTGTTGCCACTGTCGGACCATGAACCGGGCAGGGACCCCCAGGATACAGTGAAGTCATGGAATAAGGAAAGCGACACGGACACCAGCTCCTGATGCAAAAAAAGTAACTTTACTGAACAGTAGTATTAACAGAAATAACAATAACACTAGTTACAGAGAGTATAGATCACGTATATATCAAATACAATGAAAACAACATGTCACATTCCTTTCTCTTGCCCCCAAATGACACTGTTCACGTGCCCTGAATACTCCCAGCCTGGACGCTGGAGTGGCCTTGGAGTGTAGCAACAACGGAGTGTCCAGAACACCCTATACCCCAGGCTCAGAGTCACGGTACCAGCCCAAAAGTAAAAACCGTACCCAAAGCGGCATACACAGCAGAGCACGCAAGTCGATACTGTGCCACAGGATAAAGGACCTGACCGCTGGCGTACACGGCAGAGCCTGCAAGTCAATAACCGTGCCGCTAAGTCCCTGACCTGGGTATGTCCTGTGTTTACTGGTTGCTCCAGACTGACAGCAAGTCCCTGCCACAACATGTTACCCTGCAGAACCTGTACTCTGACCCTCTGTTCCGATCAGTTTCCTGACGCCGATACTCATTCCTGCGAACAGAATCCGGATCCACACGGTTCTCTCATGCAGCTCACAAAATGGCTGACTTATTCTTCTTCAAGCTGAGCAACTCCACCTCTCCTGGTAACTCCAACCGTTCCACGGCTCTTCCAGCCTTCCGGGACCCAGTCCTCTCTCTCTCTCTCTGGGAAGCCTTCTGGATCGCTGACCCTGGCCTGGTCCTTATCCGATGGGGACTTACACCAACTCGCAGGTCCTTACATCCACCATGAGGCCTCACAGGGTCTTTAACCACGTTCCACGGTCCAACTGACCTTCCGGGAACCGATCCTTTCTCCCTTGGCAACATCTGCATTGCTGACAGGCATCAGTCACTTCTGACAGTCACTTTGACCACTCCAAGTCCCACAGACCTGAGGATGGCACTGGATCCTGTATTCAGACTCAGCACAAGCATGTCTCCTCATGTCACCATTTCATGCTCAGTCTGGCACACAGCAGCATGAGTCATCAGCATGAGTCATCATCTGTTTTGCATATCTAGATCCGGCAGTAACTTCGCTGTGTGGGGAAACAGCAGCCTCTTGTGGCAGAAAAACGGAATGACAGTCTCAGAAACAGCATTCGAGAATCAGTGGCTGTTTCTCCATCTTACACCACCACCAGAATGCCCTCATTGCAAAGCTCAGCAGTGTGGCATTTTTTTTGTGTGTCTGCCTCTGATAACAGCGATGCCATTTGCAACCTGTGCCAAAAGAAACTGAGTCATGGGAAGTCCAACACCGACCTAGGTACAACTGCTTTGCGAAGGCACATGATCTCACATCACAAACGCCTATGGGATCAACACATGAGTACAAGCAGCACACAAACTCAAAGCCACCATTCTCCTCCTGGTCCAGCATCTTCAGCCACATCAACCACTGCTGTCCTCCTTGCCACCTCTCAACCACCCGCCACTCCGCCTCTCGCCTTGAACAGTTCCTGCTCATCTGCCCACAGTCAGGTGTCTGTCAAGGACATGTTTGAGCGTAAGAATTCAATGTCACAAAGTCACCCCCTTGCCCGGCGTCTGACAGCTGGCTTGTCTGAACTCTTAGCCCACCAGCTGTTACCATACAAGTTGGTGAAGTCTGAGACCTTCAAAAAATTTGTAGCTATTGGGACACCGCAGTGGAAGGTACCCGGCCGAAATTTCTTTTCACAAATGGCAATCCCCAACCTGTACTCTATTGTGCAAAAGGAAGTCATGGCATGTCTGGCACACAGTGTTGGGGCACGGGTCCATCTGACCACTGATACCTGGTCTGCAAAGCACGGTCAGGGCAGGTATATCACCTACACTGCGCATTGGGTAAATCTGCTGACGGCTGCCAAGCATGGAAGGGGTGGCTCTGGAGAGGAGTTGGTGACACCGCCACGACTTGCAGGCAGGCCTGCTGCCACCTCCTCTACTCCTCTTACTCCATCCTCTTCGCTAACCTCCTCGGCTGAGTCCTCTTCTGCTGCTGCGTCTTGCTCCACATCAACTGCACCCCCCAAGCTCCCCAGGGGCTATTCCACATCCCTATCACGCCGTCTTGGGGTTGACTTGCCTGAAAGCAGAGAGTCAAACTGGACCAGCCCTCCTGTACGCCCTGAACGCACAGGTGGATCAGTGGCTGACTCTGCACCAACTGGAGATTGGCAAAGTGGTGTGTGACAACGGAAGCAATTTGTTGGCGGCATAGAATTTTGGCAAGTTGACACATGTGCCGTGCATGGCACATGTGTGTAATCTGATCGTACAACGCTTTGTGCATAAGTACCCAGGCTTACAGGACATCCTCAAGCAGGCCAGTATGGTGTGTGGCCATTTCAGGCGTTCCTACACGGCCATGGCGCACTTTTCAGATATCCAGCGGCGAAACAACATGCCAGTCCGACACGTTGGAATTCAACACTCCTAATGTTCGACCGCCTGCTCCAACAAGAAAAAGCCGCCAACAAGTATTTGTATGACCAGGGTGCTAGGACAGCCTCTGCGGAGCTGGGAATTTTTTTGCCACGTTACTGGACACTCATACGCAATGCCTGTAGGCTCATGCGTCCTTTTGAGATGGTGACAAACCTAGTCATTCGCACTGAAGGCACCATCAGCGACATCATCCCATTTGTTTTCTTCCTGGAGCGTGCCCTGCGAAGAGTGCTGGTTCAGGCTGTAGATGAGCGTGAAGAGGAAGAGGAAGAGTTGTGGTCACCATCATCACCACCAGAAACAGCCTTATCAGCATCGCTTGCTGGACCTGCGGCAACGCTGGAAGAGGAGTCTGAGGAAGAGGAGTCAGAGGAGGAATGTGGCTTTGAGGAGGAAGAAGACCAACCACAGCAGGCATCCCAGGGTACTCGTTGTCACCTATCTGGTACCCGTGGTGTTGTACGTGGCTGGGGGGAAGAACAGACCTTCAGTGAGATCAGTGAGGACAAGGAACAGGATATGAGTAGCTCGGCATCCAACCTTGTGCAAATGGGGTCTTTCATGCTGTCGTGCCTGTTGAGGGACCCTCGTATAAAAAGGCTGAAGGAGAACGACCTGTACTGGGTGGCCACGCTACTAGACCCCCGGTATAAGCAGAAAGTGCGTGAAATGTTACCGAATTACCGGAAGTCGGAAAGGATGCAGCAGTTCCAAAATAAATTAAAAAGTATGCTTTACGCAGCGTATAAGGAGGATGTCACAGCACAACGGGAATCTAACAGGGGAAGAGGTGAAAGTAATCCTCCTCCTACCACGACCACGCCGGCAAGGACAGGACGCTTTACAGACGTGTTGTTGATGGAGGACATGCAGAGCTTTTTAAGTCCTACGCATCGCCACAGCCCTTCGGGGTCCACCCTCAGAGAACGACTCGACCGACAGGTAGCAGACTACCTTGCCTTAACTGCAGATATCGACACTCTGAGGAGCGATGAACCCCTTGACTACTGGGTGTGCAGGCTTGACCTGTGGCCTGAGCTATCCCAATTTGCAATAGAACTTCTGGCCTGCCCCGCTTCAAGTGTCCTGTCAAAAAGGACCTTCAGTGCAGCAGGAGGTATTGTCACTGAGAAGAGAAGTCGCCTAGGTCCAAAAAGTCTAGATTACCTCACCTTTATTAAGATGAATGAGGCATGGATTCCGAAGGGACTGACAGTGGGCGATACATTTGACTAAAAAAGGCCTGATGACTGAGATGAGCTGCCTTGGGCTAAAAATGGTCCACACGCTGCTGTATTTTATCTCTGAATGCCGGATGACTTGCGTGACTTATCCGCCACCAACCAGGGTTCAAGCCGCAATGTTTTAGGGCACTTTCTGCCTGGAAAACATCAATTTTTCTGGCCGCTGCTACAGCAGCGGCTGCAACAATACCTAGTTTTTCAGGCAGGTGCACATGCCAAATTTTTCTGGCCTCTGGTGCTGCACTGTGACTGCAAAAACAAAACAAAAAAAAAGGCACATGTGTCAATTCCCCTTCGTGATCGTTACCTTGTTGTGGTGAAGGGGCTTGCGTATCACAATGAAGTGACCACCTCTATGAGTGTGTTGGCAATGGCAATGTTGGCATACCCCAGATGATAAGGTCGTTGCTTCATTGTGAACAGACCAAAAGCGATCGGCTGGATAATTTTGCATAGAAAAAACATGAATTTTCTTTGTGATCATCTAAAGTGATCATTAAAGCCTACTAGGCCAACAATGGGCCCAAACTGCAGAATCATTGCTTTCTGGGTCACTTAACTGTCACTGAACTACCTCAGCACGGCCATAGGCTTTGAAAAAACCCCATCACCTGCAATCTCCCAAACGTGCGCACGAGCACATTCATCATCACTACATCAAGATTGATGCATAGAGGAATAAAATTTATGTCATGAGTGTGTCAACTATTGACAACTCTTTGCGGTTGTCTAAAATCTATTCCATACACGTCCCCTGATAGGGGACGTAACAGGGATTAAACTGATAGGAATAGTACTACTTAACACACCACTCATATCTGGTGGCACAGTACATTGCAAGGCGTACGTGCAGCGCCCCAAAGTGGAAGTAGGAGGATCAACCAAGCATCTTTTTCCATCTCCCGGTTCCTAAAATCTATTCCATACACGTCCCCTGATAGGGGACGTAACAGAGACTAAGCTGATAGGAATAGTACTACTTAAACACACCACTCATAGCTGGTGGCACAGTACATTGCAAGCCGTACGCGCAGTGCCCCAAATTGGAAGTAAGAGGACCGACCAAGCATCTTTTTCCATCTCCCAGTTCCTAAAATCTATTCCATACACCGGCCCCTGATAGGGGACAAAACAGAGATTAAACTGTTAAGAACATTTTTTTTTTTTTTTTTTTTTAAAAGAGGACAGCCTCTGCGGAGCTGGGTATTTTTTGGCAGCGTTACTGACCGCTCATGCACAATGGCTGTAGGCTCATGCGTCCTTTTGCGGAGGTGACAAACCTGGTCAGTCAAACCCAAGGCAACATCATCGACCTCATCCCATATGCGTTTTTTTCTGGAGCGTGCCCTGCGAAGAGTGCTGGATCAGGCCGTAGATGAGCGTGAAGAGGAAGAGTTGTGGTCACCATCACCACCAGAAGCAGCCTTGTCATCGTCGATTGCTGGACCTGCAGCAACGTAGAGAGAGGAGTCTGAAGAAGAGGAGTCAGAGGAGGAAGGTGGCTTTGAGGAGGTGGAAGACCAACCACAGCAGGCGTCCCAGGGGGCCTGTTGTCACCTTTCGGGGACCCTTGGTGTTGCACGTGGCTGGGTGGAGGAAGAGACCTTCAATGACGTCAGTGAGGACAAGGAACGGGACATGGCTACCTTGGTATCCAACCTTGTGCAAATGGGGAGTTTGTGGTTGTGCAAATGGACTGTTTGCGGTTGCGTGCGGTTGTTTGCGGTGCGTTAAACGGGGAGTTTGGTCTGTCAGAGTTTCGTCTGTCACTGTGAAGCGGGCGTAACCCTTATACTACCTGATCGATACAACATCATACCTGATGTTTTAAAGCACGTTATTTCAAACAATTTAGGAATGTTAGGTGATTTATGCCCTTTATGGATTTAAACCTGACTGCGTCAACTACGTAATTTTCCATGGGAGTTTTGCCATGGACCCCCCTCCGGCATGCCACAGTCCAGGTGTTAGTCCCCTTGAAACAACTTTTCCATTACTATTGTGACCAGAAAGAGTCCCTGTGGGTTTTAAAATTCGCCTGCCTATTGAAGTCTATGGCGGTTCGCCCGTTCATGAACATTTGCGAAAATTCGCGTTCGCCATTCGCGAACGGAAAATTTTATGTTCGCGACATCTCTAATGACTTCATCACGGCCGACGTAGTGACGTCATACGTCACAGCACATGGGATTTCATGTGAGATCTTCAAGCAAGTTGACGGTAGCCGGCCTGTTGCGAGTAAATGGAAAGTGTGATTTTTGTAAAAGTTTTTTACACTATTTCAGGTGAAATTAATTCTCTACCACAAAGTTGAAGGAAATTCGGCTTTACGTCAAATCAAATTTTTCCTGAAATTTGGGGATTTGCTCTAGTTATGGCAAAAAAATTGAACATTTGTTTTTTATTTTTTTATGGTAAAAAGAAAATCAGAGGAGTAAATGCTACATTAATGTTACAATAAAAATAATGAAGCTAGAGACATTACAATAAATACACTTTTGTAACATACTGTTAAATATTACAAAAACAGTATTTGGTATCCCTGTGTTCCTGATAACAATATAGTGAACACATTAATTATGGTGATTTACAGTGTAAATAAAAATGGCCCAAGAGTTTTTTTTTCCCTTTATTTAACCCAGAAGAAATGCTGATATAAATTAAAATTTTACTTATGTGTATGGCAAAATGGCCTGATGCAAAAAAAGTTCTGACTGTTATGGCTATGAATGTGCGAAGGGGGGGGGGGGGGCAGTGAAATTTCAGGGCCCATATGGTTTGCCTTGAAATTCCTGACAGCAGCCCTGATGCAGACTGACAGATTTACAATATTTTATGCAAGAAGCTGGCATCAATTATTTAAAAAATGTACACCAGAGCACAGAGTTTAGCTTGAACTGCCAAGACGATACTCCAAATTTAATAAGTGTCCTGCTCTTCTAAATAATTTTGACATTTCTGACTCCAGCACATTTATTGTTGAGATTTACTAATCAAAAGGTGTCACAATTCTAAAACAATTTGCGTCCATTCCTTGTATCATGTTTACTTAGTGTATTGGATTCTTTTTTTGTGCTTTGCCCAAGGAGGGTAGCTTAGTGGGAAAAGGGTGTGGCTTCTTGGTAAGTGCATGGCTTACGATGTGCCAATGTGTGCCAAAATTGCACCAAAAATTGGTAGTATAAACGTAGGGTAGACAGTCGAGCAATATTTCTCATTCAGCATGGCAAAATTGGTGTGAAATATGACCCCTGTCACAACAATGGACCACACATGCCCTGCCACGGGTCCTATATTGTATTGAGTAGTGACACGTTTTGATGGCCTATGAGTAGTTGAATTGACCTTGTACCCCCCATCCCCTCAAGGTGATCTAAGATCAGCAGATGGTGATGTGAATTGTGGTCACCGTTGAAGCCAGAAAAGGACCAACGATGGAACATGTGAGGTGTGCAAATGTGAACGATGCCCTCGACAATTTTGCTTTACAGATCTGTTATTGTATTTTGTTTCTAACTTCTTGCTGTTTTTCATAAAAACTTCCCATACATACATTGCTTGATGCACAATAAAACAACCTTAGTGGCATATATTATTTAATACTGAACTCCAATCACATGAAGCCCCCGAGGGAGGTTTGTTTTTCAGAGCAGTCCCCGTATGTAGCCTACAGAACCAACAGAGGACAGATTTAATGAGGTCCATAAATAAAAGCAGTCTGCAAAGAGGAGAATTGGATTTAAAAAAAAATAATCTGCTACCCATTGGAAAGACAAGCAAGGGAAACATCAAACCTCGCTCAGAATTTCGTTCAATATTCTTTGGAAGTGATGATAAATCAGCAGCAGCTTTGGAGGCTTCCAGGCTGATGACCCCCAGTTAAATTGACCCTCCTGGGTTTTTGGCTGGCAGAATGGCCAGGGTTGAAAACATATCAAACGCATTGTGACAGTATCTAACATTGACTAATATAGAAGAGAGAACATCAAAAGCCTTATATCTGTGTAAAGCATCAGTGGGAGAAAAATATAAGACATAAGAGCATCATATTCCCAATCTGCAGTTGGAAATGTAACTGCTTCCTGGATAATTTTGATTCTACAAATTAGGAATGTCGTCTTCTTTGGTGAAATCTCCTTTGGCTGACCTTTTCTTACTCTCTTTCAGGATTCATGAGCCAATTGTTTGCAAGTATTATATGTATTCTTCAATAAGACCGTAGATGGACATGGTTGACTTAACTTATGAAAGGAAATATCAAGAAAAAAACACATCTTTTTATCAAAGATCTACCTAAATTTTCATCAAAACATCTTAAAAGGGTATATCAGGAGTTCAATGTTGACGACCTATCCTCAGGATAGGCCATCAATATTTGATAGGTAGGAGATGGACTCCGAGAATCCCCAGCTGTTTGAAGGGATCACAAAGCTCAGGCAAGTGCTGCAGCCTTTTTGCATTCCAAGAATAGCCCATTAGCTATGCTTGATATCTAGAATAGTGATGAGCGGCAGGGGTCATATTTGAATTCGCGATATTTTGCAAATATTTTGTAGAATATTTGTGGAATATTCGCGAATTCGAATATTCGTTAGGAGTAGTGTTGATTGCGAATTTTCTTAATACGAATTTTCGCAATGAGAATTTTCATGATGCAAATTTTCGTAATGAGAATCAATGAGATCGTGAAAACTCTGATGCGATGGTCTATTCTAACCCTGATGGATTCCCATGGTGACGGGGACGCTTGTCGGGGAGGAGTATGCCAAAGTGGAACAACTGTACAGATTTAAAAAAAATAAAGAAAAGACGAATATTCTAGAAAACTAATATATTTGTTTTTTAGAATATTCGTAATATTCAAATACAAGAATCTATAGCAATATAGTGAATATTCAAAAAAAAAAGAATATAGAGCAATTTAGCTAATATAGTGCTATAATCTTGTTTGTCTAATTGTTGTAATTTTTTTCTCATCTGAAGTTTAGATTGGAAAAAAATTACAACTATTAAAAAAAAAGATTATAGCACTATTGTGATGGTAACGTACACTACACACAGGGGGGAGGATAGTGACCACTGCGCTCCACCCTCACCCCTGGCCCTGCCTACTTGCCTCGCAAGTCCTAATGACAGGGGACAACTAGACGGCAGTCCCTAACTTAGGATACGCGCTGGGAAGACAGACAAGACAAATAACGGAACGTGAACAGACCGGGTCAATACCTAGAGACCTACGCAGTACTAAGGAATGAGCAGAGAATAGTCAGGAAAAGCCGAGGTCAAATACCAGGAGAGAAACGAAGTGCAACAGGAGTCCACAAAGAATCGTCAGGTGGAAGCCGGAGTCAGGATACCAGGAGAGACGCGCAGTACAGGAGGAGCAGGCAAAGGATAGTCAGGGAACAGCGTCAGGTAGTATTCAGTAGTCCAACAAATAGCCAGGAACCTAGAATTAACAGGCAACCTGTGGCCAGCAGGCTGCCTGTATTTATAGTGGGGTCTGAGGGTCATGTGACCTGGCCAGCGTCACATGACCGACAGACAGACAAGTCGAGCACCGAGTGATCAGCTCGGCGCTCAAGGCAGACCTAGGAGCAGGGAGCCTCCCAGCTAGCAAAGCCGCCCTGGGAACGAGGCCCAACACAGATCCTCGCTCCCGAAGCTAAGCAGCTTTAAAATCTGTACAGTTGTTCCACTTTGGCATACTCCTCCCCGACAAGAGTCCCCGTCACCATGGGAACGCCTGGGGGTTAGAATATACTATCGGATCTGAGTTTTCACGATCTCATTGATTCTCATTACGAAAATTCACATTACGAAAATTCGCAATCAACACTACTTCTAAAGTCAAAGATATTGAAGCCTTCTCCTTGGCCCACAATTGTACTGATTAAAGAAAAATCTTGAGTATTCGAAATCACGAATATATATCACTATATTCTAAATATTGGCGAATTCTCGAAGTGCCGATATTCGCGATAAAAATTTGCAATTCGAATATTCGTGATCAACACTAATCTAGAAGTAGATTTTGGGGCATATAGATTAACAGTGATATAACTGTTTATTAATTAAAGGGTATTGTCCCATGAAAAATATTCTACAGTTTGCAAACCAGACCCTGGATCTGAATACCTTTGTAATTGCATGTTTGTGCTTTTTCTTACTTCTTTTTCCGTCTCAATGAGAAGGCCGCACATGCTCAGTTTCATTCTTCAATTCCCTCCTGAGCTGTAATAGAGAGAGAGCTGCTGAAGAAAGGACACGTCCCCTGAGCTGCAGCAGAAAGGTGGCCGGACAGGGTGGATGGATCAAACATGGCCAGTGCATTATTGCAGTAACACTGTCCCTAGCGCATGAGCACTTGCCACGTCTCTCCCTACGCTCAGCTCCCAGGACAATGGCGGCTACTACACGGGATGAAGCTTTTATAGGGTTGTCACATCACAGGGGATGGCTATCTGCTAATTGGCTGTCTGCAGTCTGCACAACATTATGAGTGATCTTGTGTTCCCAGGCTTCTTACTTTCACTTTGTAACACGTGCAGCCGCCATTTTAAGAAAAACTGATTCGTTACCATGAAGCGCAAGGAAATTTGGATTTGTGTCGAATTGAAGTTTTCCTAAACTTCTAACCAAATTCTGCTTCGGATGCTTTGATTCGCTCAACACTAGTTTATGCAAAGAGCGGACTGTCATTGACTCCTACACCTGAGTACACATCTTCATTTACAGTGTGTAGTCAAAAACTTACAGAAATGTTACCGTGAAGAACATATGTCTTCTGCCATATTCTTACATTGTATCAAAAGAGGAGCCATCTAGCTAAAAAGAAAATTAAATTTCAGTTTTCAATTAGTGTAAAGTGGCCTCAATGTCTGTACAAGTTCCTAAAAACTGTGTAATCTCCTGGCTGCAGTGTAACAGAGGATCCCCCAGCTAGCTCCTGTCATAAATGACGGATTGTAACATGGGTCCGTAGAGAAGGCAGCAGCAAAAATAACTTTTCTCAAACTCAGACAGGAGAATAATAACTGCATTAGGTGGAACATTCAGTGAATGGACAAATAAGTCACATCTGGGGGAAGCAGAGAGGGAGATGGAGAGTTTAATCTCATCCTACCGGCATACTGAGTTCTAGACACAATACATTAGCGTAGATCAGACTGCATAGGGGACTCTTATTTTGCTATCTCTCATAAACCAAAATTACTAAAGAAAAATTCTAAATGATTTTGTTGTATCAATTTTTTTTTAACGGCTATGGCCTCCTTTGGAGCAATTTTTATTTCATGAAATAAAAATCATTTGTACAATCGTTTGTTTGTTTTTTTTAAATTAAAGGGATGACCTACTTCCTACTTCCTAACCTTGTGGGCACTAGCCTAGGAAACAGGGGCGGACTGGGAACTTAAAGTGGCCCTGGAAAAAAAACAGATACTACAGTGCAGCACAAAATACTGCCTAATTTGTGGCTGCGAGCATCAGATCTTTTGGTACCTGGCTTTTGGCTAAGAGGATGGTTTAGGTGGCCCTCTGGGGATCGGCCCACTGGGAAATTTCCCTGTAGGGTCTATGGCCAGTCCACCTCTGCTAGGAAACCCCAAGGTCCCTCATGTCTGAGCACCCTGATTTAGTGTTGCCCAGTGTCCATATTCATGGCAATGAAGATTGCAGCAGCCACATGATTTACCCAAGTGACCGCTACGCTGGACATATCCTCTTCTGCGCTTGCATTGAAAGCATTAAGCATATGCGCAGATGCAGCAGCTTCTGCTGAATGTGTCTGACCATGTGCTGAATGTTTTCCAGGGCAGTAGTTTCATGAATAAATCATGTAATGACCACCATCGTGATGGACGCATGGACGCAACGTCTGCTAGCGTGCAATGTTTAGGAACCAGATCTATTGGCAACAGAGGACCCTGAACGGGGTGTCCAGGTAATACATGAGAGGATTTCGGGTTTCCTTGGCTAGTGCCCATACCCGTTCCCGCTAAGCAGAATCTAAATCTTCGCCAGCAAACCCAGAAATGAATGAAAAAAATAAAAAATAATCGCATCTTAAGCTTGTTCCTTTTATATACAGTACATTCTTGTCTTATTAATTTCCTCCTGTTTTTTGGTTGGTAGACATCTCAGGAAGCAGTGGCTTATTTGTAGGTGGGGCTTATTCTTCCTGTTCTCCTGTTACAGAAAAAGCGGTAGGAGAGGGCTTCTGCTGCAGCCAGTTGCCTTACAGCCACAGACAAGCATGTGAGAAATGGATATGGCTGATCTAGTCTGACTTAGTCTCTGCTTACACCTCATTTTAAGCCTATGTTGAAGCTATACACTGGGAGGTACATTGAGAGTGCTGTGGCCTCTTTCTAAGCCATGTGAAATCACTTTCATTGGTCACATTTCCGAGACGCAGCTCAGTCCCTCCTAGTTAGGGTGGCTATGCTACGATACCAAGCATAGCCGCTATGACACAGAGTCCTGTGCTTAGTAAGCTGTGAGGATGTTGTGGTGTTCATAGTAGCTCCAGTGAGCGCTGTGCCAGGAGTCATACACCCCTTCCATCTAGATCTCATATTGATAACCTATCCTGATGATCGACCATCAATATGAAAATCCCAGAAAATTTCTAGACTGCACCTCAGAGCTGTCATAGATTCTAGTCTTCACTTACATCAGAGCACTGACGTAAAACAAGATAAATATTAGAGACCTGCTGGAGTTGAGGGCACCAGGGGCACAAATAAACCTGACTGACCTGGCATTTACACTAGGCTATGGACTAACCACAATGATTAAACTAGACTGCGGAGCATGCGTGCGGTCGTCTGACGTGGCGTGAGTCACTTCCTCCCAGGCTACAGACCTCCGCCGGCGTGAGCTGCGGAATGATTGGGGGCACCTCAGGATGATGTGGGGCCTCTGTGAGGAAAGCCCTGGGACTCTATTATCGGACTGATCCTGGAGGAAAGCAGAGGTGGTAACGGCTATACTCACGGTAACTGTGGAGTGGACGGTGGTGGTGAAAGTTGCGTCGGGAGACGGAGGACACTGAAAGAGCTCGTGCCACGAGGAAAGCCGCCCATGATGAGGGGATCTGTTGATTTCCATTTGCGAGTTGGAGTAACAGCCGAAGAATACCAAATAACATCTAATTTTCTAAAACACTATCTGGGCTAATTTTTGTAAATAACTGAAGGGCATATACAGCTACAGCCACAGTTACAGCTAACCGATGCATCAGAATAAGGACCTGGCTATGATTAGTGAGCGTTACTACTAATACTAACAATTTAACCAGCATTGACTGTGTCCTAACCTAAACTGTTTAGGATTAACCGCTATATGAAATTAACTGAGGAATAGGCTCCTGAATGAGCGATGTGTCCTGGGGAGGGGGTCTGGATGAAGTATGAAGTATTGCTGGTGACTCAGTGACTGTAGGTTGTCCCCATCGGGACTGACCGATGTCAACGGGCGGAGCTGTTGGGGGTGATGTGATGTTTGTTTCGGGAAATGAGGACTGTACACTATTGCGCATTTTTGGGTGTGCACTATCTACCAGTGCCTTGATTAGTACCAGCTGCTCTCTTTTTTCCAACATATAATGAGGGGCGTCTGGCTCGTGGACACTTGATCGCGGAAATTGGCGCTTGATGGTGTGGTATACCAGCTGGGGAGGAGAAAGGGAGAGTTTTTCCCTTTTTTTCCCCTCTCCTTTAAGTCTGGATACACTCTGGAACTGATATGCAAGGCTTGTGATATGTTATATAATTTAACGCCAGAAAATGTAAAGTATTGGGAACACGCCTGCCCTCTCCTTTTTGTGTACATGATTAACTGACATTCTCGATTTTAATCGAATAAGCCTGACTTTATTGAAGGGATGATAGTTTGATGGGCATTGATATATATAATTTGAGAAACCTGGCACCTGGTTGAGACCCTCATTTGATGGGGAGTGAAAAAAAAGGTGGCTCTCAATCAAGAATATACCTCTGAACTGTTTTCTAGAGTCGCCATTAATGCCCGTAACCCCAAGAGAATACAGAGATAATAAAGTGTGTAAAGACAGAAATAGTCCCCCCGCTGTTACATCTGGGAATATTAATCCCAGAACATATATATTCGGAATAAATAAAAAAAATAAGAATAATAGCCAAGCAAATGTTGGGTAAGAGGGGAAAGACACAAATTAATCTGGACACCTCTATCTCTCCAGGGAGTAGAAGGGTTGACCGTTCGAGGCAACAATTAATAACTACAATGGCTAGACATACCATATCTCCCCAAAACTCCCAAAATAAAAAAGGATAGAATACACCAAGATAAGGTGGAACGGTCGATCCAAGGTGAAGAAGAGACCCCTGAGATAGTTGGAGAGGGAATGAGGGAGGAATTCCCATCTGGTAGGGGAGATCAAAGGGAAAAAAAATTAATGACAGAAGAAGGCAAAGAAGCAGAGGGTGTGCAAACCCCCAGTCTGTAAGATATATCTCTAAAAATAAAAAAAATGCAATTCAGCAATAACTGATCTCTCTCTCCAGGTGGGAAATATAAAAGAGTCAGTGGGCTTTCTCCGAGCAGATACGCTAAAATATAAAAATAGATTGGATAAAGCTGAAAAAAGAGTATTGGATGTAGAAGACCTGACACAGAAAATAACCAGGGAACAGGCTAGAACAACTTCTGAAAACAAAGAAATAAAAAATAAATTACTAGACATAGAATATAGATCTAGAAGGGCGAATTTAAGATGTTTGGGATTTCCAGAGGGTGTGGAGGGCCAGGATGTGGGTCTCTTTATACAAAAGTGGCTGATGGAACAATTAGTGCATGATATAGCGAAGTTCCCTGATCCTGTAGAGCGTGCACACAGAATCCCAAATAACCCCCCCATCCCCTGGGACGAGACCTAGACCTATTATGGTCAAATTATCGTCAGCTAAGGATAGGGATGAGATCCTCCGTAGGGCGAGGAAGAAGGGAAATCTAGAGTTTGCAGGGGCCACAGTGATGATCTTCCTAGATTATGCACGGGAAACAGTACAAGAAAGAAGCCGGTATCTAGAGATTAAAAAAGAACTTCGTACAAGAGGGATAAAGTATTCTATGATGTTCCCTGCAAAGCTACATATAGAATGGAATGGGAAAGCATGCTTTTTTAAAACTCCGGAAGATGTCAGAGAATGGATCAGGGACAAATAAAATGTCGGGGGAGGTGCCTGGGAGGAAGGTTATGTAAGTTAGGGAGTCAGGGGCTTGATTCGTCCCCTGGGTCAAGTTGTAAGGGGTATGATGGGGGGTGGTGGTGGGTTGGGCCACTTTTTACCCCTCTATCCCCCCCCCCCTTTTTTATTTTTTTATTGTTTTTATTAATTGTGTGAGATTTTAATATGGTAATGAATGAAACAATGGATAGGTGTAGAGTCAGAAATAAAATTGGGAGTGGTCAAAAATCTAGATTAAAAGACACTATAGAAGAAATGAATTGGGTAGATATATGGCAACTGCACAATCAAACGGTGAAAAGATTTTAATGTTTTTCCAAAACACCCAAAAGCTTATCACGTATAGATATGCCATTTACAAATAAGAAAAAATTGTATGAAATTAATAATGTTAAGTATACACAGTGAGCAGTATCAGATCACAGCCCACTGGTAGTAAACACAAGGGATGAGTGTGTTAAGAGAGAGCTTAGGGTTAGAATTAAATTAGGTTGGATAAATATAAATGGGAATAAGATACAAAATGAGATTAGAGAATACTTCGAAAAAAGTTAAGGAACAGCAGAGATCAAGATCGTATGGGAGACCGGAAAGGCCTATATGAAGGGGATATCATGAAACAGGAGGTGTGTAAAAGTGAAACGGAATATACTGAGAATCCAACAGAGATGAATTATCAGATATGGAATGAGAAACAATCTAAATACAGAGATGACTTGTTTTTGTTAGCAGTGTAACAAAGACTTAACTATATCGAGGATTATTACACCCAGGGGCATACACCAGGGAAGAAACTGGCATCTATAATATCAGCACAATGTGAATGTAATTATATCCATAGCTTGGTAAATAATTTTGGGCAGATAGTTGAAAAACAATCTGAGAAAAAGAAGATAATTAGAGATCATTTTAAAGATATGTATAAAAGTAGGCTAGAAGCTGATACGAGAGAAATAGAAGAGTTTCTGGATACTATATTTATATATATATATATATATATATATATATATATATAAATACGAAAAATGGCGGCACTGACTACAAATAGAAAAAATGGGTGCGCGTTCCAGGGGAATCGACCTCTTACCCCAATCAATGGATCCAGAAAAAGGACAGCACTCCGGTCTTGAAAAAGTAAAATTATTCTTTAATCAACCTTGCGGTACAACGTTTCGGCTCCAATACTGAGCCTTTCTCAAGCACAAATACAAATCAAGTGTCTGCAGTTATATAGGTGAGTTAATTGAATTACAAGTCATGTGATCACTACACGTCCCACCCCAAGGGGCGTGTTCAAAACTAACCAATACATAAACATGGTTACATAAAATGCATGTGCAAAAAATAGAGCAAATGTCAACAATTGCATATATCTGATATTGATACAACATAAGACATCAATCAAGTGCGTGCATCAGACATTTGCAAACTAATGGTGAAAAAAGGAGGGAGGAGGGCGGACCCATCGGCTGCACACTTGTACAAGTATACAGTCAGTGGATGCGCCCAAAGCGTGTAAAACATACTGAGGGAGGAGCTGAGAGACGAGTCAAAGGACACTTTAGAAAAAATTGAAAGCCACAGCTATGCGATCGCTGGATCCTATGCAGATTGAAAGCCGCAGCTGTGCGATCGCTGGGTCCCGTGTATAACTCACTGTTGTATCGGCCTGGCACCATATATATATATATATATATACAGTATATGTATGTATATATATATATATATATATATATATATGAACTCCTTAACATCAGAACAGAAAGATAGCCTGGAAAAAGAAATAAATATTATAGAAGCCAATAAGGTATTAGAAAATGTTGCGAAGAATAAATCCTCGGGATCGGATGGTATACCCTTCGAAGTATATCAGAAATATGAATAGATCTACACCCCCAAATTAATAGAAATGTGGAATGCCTCAAGAGTTAGTAAAATCTTACCAGATACCGTACGTGAAGCATTGATTGCGCTTACCGTATTTTGAAGCCTGGGAAAGATCCAATGATGATGGATTCATATCGCCCAATTTTTCTGATAAATACGGATAATAAAATCCTGGCAAAAGTGTTAGCAGCCAGATTAAAAGGCATTATCCACACGCTTATACAGGGAGTGCAGAATTATTAGGCAAGTTGTATTTTTGAGGATTAATTTTATTATTGAACAACAACCATGTTCTCAATGAACCCCAAAAAACTCATTAATATCAAAGCTGAATATTTTTGGAAGTAGTTTTTAGTTTGTTTTTAGTTTTAGCTATTTTAGGGGGATATCTGTGTGTGCAGGTGACTATTACTGTGCATAATTATTAGGCAACTTAACAAAAAACAAATATATACCCATTTCAATTATTTATTTTTACCAGTGAAACCAATATAACATCTCAACATTCACAAATATACATTTCTGACATTCAAAAACAAAACAAAAACAAATCAGTGACCAATATAGCCACCTTTCTTTGCAAGGACACTCAAAAGCCTGCCATCCATGGATTCTGTCAGTGTTTTGATCTGTTCACCATCAACATTGCGTGCAGCAGCAACCACAGCCTCCCAGACACTGTTCAGAGAGGTGTACTGTTTTCCCTCCTTGTAAATCTCACATTTGATGATGGACCACAGGTTCTCAATGGGGTTCAGATCAGGTGAACAAGGAGGCCATGTCATTAGATTTTCTTCTTTTATACCCTTTCTTGCCAGCCACGCTGTGGAGTACTTGGACGCGTGTGATGGAGCATTGTCCTGCATGAAAATCATGTTTTTCTTGAAGGATGCAGACTTCTTCCTGTACCACTGCTTGAAGAAGGTGTCTTCCAGAAACTGGCAGTAGGACTGGGAGTTGAGCTTGACTCCATCCTCAACCCGAAAAGGCCCCACAAGCTCATCTTTGATGATACCAGCCCAAACCAGTACTCCACCTCCACCTTGCTGGCGTCTGAGTCGGACTGGAGCTCTCTGCCCTTTACCAATCCAGCCATGGGCTCATCCATCGGGCCCATCAAGACTCACTCTCATTTCATCAGTCCATAAAACCTTAGAAAAATCAGTCTTGAGATATTTCTTGGCCCAGTCTTGACGTTTCAGCTTGTGTGTCTTGTTCAGTTGTGGTCGTCTTTCAGCCTTTCTTACCTTGGCCATGTCTCTGAGTATTGCACACCTTGTGCTTTTGGGCACTCTAGTGATGTTGCAGCTCTGAAATATGGCCAAACTGGTGGCAAGTGGCATCTTGGCAGCTGCACGCTTGACTTTTCTCAGTTCATGGGCAGTTATTTTGCACCTTAGTTTTTCCACACGCTTCTTGCGACCCTGTTGACTATTTTGAATGAAACGCTTGATTGTTCGATGATCACGCTTCAGAAGCTTTGCAATTTTAAGAGTGCTGCATCCCTCTGCAACATATCTCACTATTTTTGACTTTTCTGAGCCTGTCAAGTCCTTCTTTTGACCCATTTTGCCAAAGGAAAGGAAGTTGCCTAATAATTATGCACACCTGATATAGGGTGTTGATGTCATTAGACCACACCCCTTCTCATTACAGAGATGCACATTACCTAATATGCTTAATTGGTAGTAGGCTTTCGAGCCTATACAGCTTGGAGTAAGACAACATGCATAAAGAGGATGATGTGGTCAAAATACTCATTTGCCTAATAATTCTGCACTCCCTGTACATGTAGATCAAACTGGTTTTAGGCCAGGAAAAACAACATCCGAGAATATTGTGAGATGTTTTATGAATATGCAGATTGGATCGAACAATAGGGGGGGGGGGGTTAATTGTGTCAATTGACTCGTCAAAAGCGTTTGACACTGTAGAATGGCCCTTCTTGTTAGCTACATTAAGGAGATTGGGTTTTGGAAATCATTTTAAATCTTTTTGGATCACACTTCTATATACGGATATAAGAGCAAGAACGATTGTAAATGAAGAGTTAACTGATTTATTAGTGATGGGGAGAGGGGTCAGGCAGGGCTGTCCCCTCTCCCCATTACTGTTTGCGATAGCACTAGAGCCTCTTGTGACCGCAATAAGTCAAAATTAAAGTATAATGGGATTTAGATACGGGAACCATGAGGAAAAAATATCTATGTACGCAGATGATTTGATGTTATTTGTGGGATCACACGACTCATTAACGCAAATATTCACATTGTTCGAAAAATATGGAAGAGTGGCAGGCCTTAAAATAAACTGGAATAAATCTGTGTGTATTCCTTTGGATCCATTGGGTAGTTTTGTGCCTGGAACTTTTGGAAATAAAGGAGGAAGGGGGAGTATAAAATACCTAGGCATACATATTTTATCTAGTTTACAGGATTATATATGATTAAATGTTACTCCCCTGATAAATAAAGTTAAAAGTAAGATAAATGTGTGGAAAAGGATACCACTTTCTATGGCTAGAGGAATTCATTTAATCAAAATGTGTCTATTACCAATGATCAATCACGTTCTTTGGAACTCCCCAATAGAGATACCAAGGAGAGTCTTTCAGATCATAGAGAGTTTATTGAGTGAACTAATATGGAGGGGACGTAAACCTAAAATTAGGATGCAAATACTGCAATGCCCGGAGAAAGATGGAGAATTGTCGGTCCCAGATTTAAAACTTTATTTTATAGCTGGCCAAATAAAGAATATACTTTTTTTTAACAGGCTTTTAAAAACTCCCAGCCTGGTTCATTACTCAAAACGGCAATCATGGGTAAGACTGCCGACCTGACTGCTGTCCAGAAGGCCATCATTGACACCCTCAAGCAAGAGGGTAAGACACAGAAAGAAATTTCTGAACGAATAGGCTGTTCCCAGAGTGCTGTATCAAGGCACCTCAGTGGGAAGTCTGTGGGAAGGAAAAAGTGTGGCAGAAAGCGCTGCACAACGAGAAGAGGTGACCGGACCCTGAGGAAGATTGTGGAGAAGGACCGATTCCAGACCTTGGGGGACCTGCGGAAGCAGTGGACTGAGTCTGGAGTAGAAACATCCAGAGCCACCGTGTACAGGCGTGTGCAGGAAATGGGCTACAGGTGCCGCATTCCCCAGGTCAAGCCACTTTTGAACCAGAAACAGCGGCAGAAGCGCCTGACCTGGGCTACAGAGAAGCAGCACTGGACTGTTGCATGTCATTCGGAAATCAAGGTGCCAGAGTCTGGAGGAAGACTAGGGAGAGGGAAATGCCAAAATGCCTGAAGTCCAGTGTCAAGTACCCACAGTCAGTGATGGTCTGGGGTGCCATGTCAGCTGCTGGTGTTGGTCCACTGTGTTTTATCAAGGGCAGGGTCAATGCAGCTAGCTATCAGGAGATTTTGGAGCACTTCATGCTTCCATCTGATGAAAAGCTTTATGGAGATAAAGATTTCATTTTTCAGCACGACCTGGCACCTGCTCACAGTGCCAAAACCACTGGTAAATGGTTTACTGACCATGTTATTACTGTGCTCAATTGGCCTGCCAACTCTCCTGACCTGAACCCCATAGAGAATCTGTGGGATATTGGGAAGAGAAAGTTGAGAGACGCAAGACCCAACACTCTGGATGAGCTTAAGGCCGCTATCGAAGCATCCTGGGCCTCCATAACACCTCAGCAGTGCCACAGGCTGATTGCCTCCATGCCACGCCGCATTGAAGCAGTGATTTCTGCAAAAGGATTCCCGACCAAGTATTGAGTGCATAACTGAACATAATTATTTGAAGGTTGACTTTTTTTGTATTAAAAACACTTTTCTTTTATTGGTCGGATGAAATATGCTAATTTTTTGAGATAGGAAATTTGGGTTTTCATGAGCTGTATGCCAAAATCATCAATATTAAAACAATAAAAGGCTTGAACTACTTCAGTTGGTGTGTAATGAATCTAAAATATATGAAAGTCTAATGTTTATCAGTACATTACAGAAAATAATGAACTTTATCACAATATGCTAATTTTTTGAGAAGGACCTGTACAAGATTTCTGGAATAAGGTGATTTTACAAATAGAGAGTGAGTACCCAGTAAAAATCCCTAGGACGTTGGAAGCATGTATCCCGGGGGAAATAGGAAGAAAGGGAGATAAGATACACCAAGAGATAGTGATTAAATTACTATTTCAGGTAAGGAGATGTATAAATAAAATTTGGGTAAAAAAAAAGGGCGCCTACGACTAAAAGAATGGGAGAATCAAACAAAATGTGCAATAATTTGTGAAGCATACAGTATTAAGTCGGAAAAAAAAAGGTTTGAAAAGCAATGGAGGAGATGGCTGATGTGATGGAGGGTGGACGCAATGGAGACCCCCCACCCCCCCTTTTTTTTTTCCTTTTTGGTGCATCAGGGGCGGGGAGGAGTGGTGGAAGGAAAAGGGAAGAAATATTGGGAAAATTGAGGTAATATAAGTATGCATGTATATACTGTAGTTATTTGTAAAAAATTATGTTAAATTATAAATTATATGATATGTTGTGGAAATTTAATAAAGAGAATTAAATTTAAAAATAAAAATAAAAAATAGGCTGCGGACTGACCTACTGCAGTGTTTACACTAGACTATGGACTGACTGACCATAACTTTTACACCAAACTATGGACTGACTTAGGGTCCATTCACATGTCCATGGTGTATTGCGGATCCACAGTTTGCGGATCTGCAATACACCCGTCCGGCACCCCCAATAGAACTGCCTATGTAGTACGCCAGTCCCTTAGGGTGAGCGATTGTGAGGTCACAGGGGACAGTTAACAGACCGAGGGTTGCTATTGGTACTCACAGTTTTAATATACCCTGGGTAGGTGTACCGCAGTGATGGAGAGGCTGGCACATAGATCCTCTGGGGCACTGTCTGGGTATAGGGACCAGGCCTGGTGGTAGGTGAGGTGCCCCGGGTGTTGTAGATTTAGTGTGCCGGTGGCGAGATTCCTTATAGTTCGTGATGCCAGTGCCGGTAACGGTGGCACACCGATTTATTGTAGGAATAATTGAGGTACACATAGTTATAGTGAACCAGAACTCCTTTTTACTGAACAGTTCAACTATATACAGGCTTCAGTTTGTTCCATATGCAAAATCTTGATAACAGGCAGGCTTCAAATAAATGGCAGGCAAAGTCTTTGCAAGATACTCAGAGGGAATAAACACTCACAGATCAGGCTGTACTTTCTTCAGATCCTGTCTGGCTTTCTCCAAGGCCCGTATGCCCTATAGCTGGCTTTATCCTTGGGTAGGGAAACCTTCCTCTGGTATAAATCCTCTTGCTGTAAATATCCTTCTGCCCTTCAGCTTTCTACTTGGCTGGATAAAATTGGCTCTGCTCTGTACTTTGCAAAATGCTAGATATCTTCAGGAGGCAACTTCTTCCCCTGGATTAGCTTCTGAGCTTCACTTGCTCAGCACTTCAGGTAGGCTAGACTGCACTACTCAGCCTCCTGGACTAGACTGGACTGACTCTTTCCTGTCTGGGCCTAACTAATGTACTAGAGGGTTCCCAGCTTGGGAGGAGAAACTACACCCCTAACATGCCTGGTACACAGGAGATAACATGACAATATGCATTATAATGCAATACAAAATACCAATCTCCCACAGGAGGTGGGGGCAACATGACCCTTAGTAGTGCCCACCTTTACATAGTGGGACACTACATACCCCGCTGCTTTGAGGTTGCCCGACCTCGGCGCAACACAGGGGAACCGCCTAGCTGGAAACTGTGACCTGAAAGACAAAAATGCAAAGCAGGCATATACAACCATCACTACATTTACAATAAAATATCAGGCAGCTCCGCTGGCAAAGGACAAGTGCGGTGAAAAGGGGCGTTGTTCTCTACACAGGATGGTACATGGAACAGGGGCCCTGACCTGGTACAGCGTATCAGGAATAACCAGGATAGTCCATAATAGTAAAAATGCAATAATAACATAAGTTCCTGGAGGCTCAAAAGAAAAACATAAGTCCGTACCCGGGTCTTGTAGACAGTTAAACAGGGGTTTCACGGGGGAAGTTACTCTGGTCAACAACATAGTCTCCGAATCTCACAGGTGGGTGCCCCCTAGTAGGCCGCGTGGACCTCCTTACTGGAAGAGACTCTTCTTGCCTTGGCTCAGGGGGGCCAGAGGGATCCACAGGTTCTGGAGCCCTTTCAGGTGTACCCTGGGACAGGTCGTCCTGGGGTAGAGGACTAGCAGGAACTGGAGCCGGCACCACCAAGTTCAACCAGTGTGTGAGGAACCAATGAAGTGGCTCTTTGTCATGTAACAGGTTCTCAACAGCCTGCATAGGATCAACAGGCTGGACTGACGACTCTGGCTCAATGTCACCTGCTGTAGTTTCTCCTTCTATGCAGGGCTTTAAACGGTTCCTGTGTACGATCTGGGAGCCTTTACCTTCCCTGGAAATTTGGTAAATGTGGTTCTCAGGATTAGGAATAGCAGTTATGACGTAGGGAGTCCTCTCCCACTTACTGTCCAGTTTGCTGGATTGGTGGTTATTCTTCAACCACACCACGTCTCCTATAGCAAGAGGTTCTGCATGAGCAGCCAAGTCATAGTCTCTCTGCTGCCACTCTCGGGCACTTTCCATGCGCTCCTGAACAATCTCTTTGGCATTAAGAAGACGTCTTTGATGCTCCACCACCCAATCAGTTTTTGGTAGTGGGTTGATGACGTCGGGTACTTGCATGTCCAGGGAGTGGTCGGCAGGCAGCCTCCCTTGACGGCCGAACATCAAATAGAAAGGCGTGTACCCGGTGGAGCAGTGATTGTATTGTTATACGTGTACATAAGCTGTGGCAGCTGAGTAGGCCAATCACCCTTCGTCTCAGGGGGTACTGCTCTCAACATTTTAATAAGAGTTTGATTCATTTTTTCACAGAGTCCATTACCTTGCGGATGATAGGCTATGGTCCGGACCTTCTGGCAATTGTGTAGCAGGCACAACTCCTGGAACAACTGTGATTCAAACGCAGACCCCTGGTCGGTGAGGATTCTCTCTGGGCAGCCGTACGACAGAAGGAAATGCTTCCAGAACGCTTCCGCTGCAGTCTTGGCTGTCAGGTCCTTCACGGGCACTGCTACAACAAACTTAGTGAAGTGATCAATAATGGTCATGGCATAAGTATAACCTGAGCGACTTGGCTCCAACTTCACATGATCAATGGCAACAAGCTCCAGGGGAGTTTTACTCACAATAGGATGGAGAGGCGCTCTCTAGTCATGGCGCTCATTTCTCCCGACGGCACAGGCAGTACATTCCCGGCACCATTTTTCAATGTCTTCCCTCATCCCAATCCAATAGAACCTTCTGCGAATGGTGGCCTCAGTTTTCTGCACGCCGAAGTGTCCGGACCGGTTATGATACATCTCTAATACAAGACCCGCGTCTCGACGTGGTATGAGGATCTGGTACACCCTATCACAGGACACTGGATCCAGGCTCCTTCTTAGCAACAGGCCTTTTTGAAGGAAGAGTTGGTGGCGGTCTCCACAATTTAAATAGTTCTGGGTCTGCACTCTTCCTGCTGACTCTTTCAGGAGTTCTTCCACTAGTAAGGAAGTCGAGCAGTTCACCGAGGACTCTACTTTCTGACTGGAGCTTAATCCACCTTTCTTTTTCGCCCCTGGACTCAGGATTATTCGGTGGAGAGGGGTCAGCAGCTGAATTATTTTCAGTGTGAACATTATTTTGCTGAGCAAACTTGTTGTAAAACGCCGGCATTTCCACTTCTTCCCAGGCATCCTTTGAGTCATCTGGTGCTTCTGTAGTGGGAAGCCGAGACAGGGCATCAGCATTCTCATTTGAGCGGCCTGCCCTGTATTTCACAGTAAAGTCATAGTTGGCAAGGCGGGAGGCCTATCTTTGCTCCAGAGCCCCTAACTTGGCTGTATTCAGATGCGCCAGGGGATTGTTGTCAGTGAAGGCAACAAACGGAGTGGCAGCAAGGTAGTCCTTGAATTTTTCAGTCACAGCCCACACTAAAGCAAGGAATTCCAACTTGAAGGAACTATAATTTTGATCGTTTTTCTCAGCTCCCCTCAGGGATCTGCTGGCGTAGGCAATCACCCTCTCTTTGTTGTCTTGCACCTGAGCCAACACGGCTCCCAGGCCTCTTATACTGGCATCTGTATAGAGGTGGAACGGCTTCTGATAATCCGGGTAACCCAGGACAGGGGGTTCGGTCAGCTTCTTCTTTAGGAGCTGGAAGGCAATCTCCCGTTCTTCATTCCATTCAACAGGGATAGGAGTCTTTGGACTCTTTTTGGGATGCCCCCTTAGGAGTTCCTGAATCGCATCCGCAATCTGTGAAAAATGCGGGATGAAGCGTCTGTAATATCCTGCAAAGCTGAGGAAACTTCTCACCTCCTTCACGGTGGTAGGAGTAGGCCAATTACGGACAGCAGCAAGTTTATCAGGATCAGGCTGGACTCCTTCTGCACTAACAACATGTCCCAGGTACTTTACCGCTGGTTTCAGCAGATGGCACTTTGACAGCTTGATTTTAAGGCCATATTTAACGAGGACTTGAAACACTTCGGCCAGATGTTTTAAATGATCCTCATATGTCTTGGAGTAGATAATGACGTCATCCAAGTATAGCAATACAGTCTCAAAGTTCTTATGGCCTTAACAACGCTCCATCAACCGCTGGAACGTCCCTGGAGCATTACACAGTCCGAAAGGCATGTAGTTGAATTCAAACAGGCCCATAGGCATGGTAAAAGCGGTCTTCCGGGGCCATAGGTACCTGCAGGTATCCACTGGTTAAGTCAAGAGTTGAGAAGTAGGCTGATGACCCCAGAGCAGTCAAAGACTCTTCAATGCGTGGCAACGGATAAGCATCTTTGTGGGTGATTTGATAGATTTTTCTATAGTCCACACAGAACCTAATGCTGCCATCTTTTTTACAAACAAGAACTAGGGGCGCAGCCCAGGGACTATGACTATGACGATTATATTAGAGTCCTTCATTTCCTGTATCATCTCTTTTACGGAATGATAGGTAGTAGGTGGTATGGGTCTGTATCTGTCCTTGATAGGAGGATGAGAGCCAGTGGGTATGGGGTGTTTGATTACACTGACCTCTCTATAGTCCGTGGAGTGCTTGCTAAAGGCCTGGTGATGCTCTCTCACCAGATTTAGGACTCCTTCTATTTGTTCCTTCGGGGTGGATTCGTTCCCCACATGAAGTTCCTCCCACCAGGATATCGAAGAGGCAGGAGCGCTGCTGCTCTGTGCAGTTTGAGACGTCTCCGTGGCAGGCAGACGGATAACATCCTGGAAGGATACCTGGAAAAGCTGAGCAACAGGGCAGTGCTTAGAAAGAGCAACAGGGTGATCACTGAAATTAATCAAAGGACAGGCACTTTACCTTGAGATACAGTCACCGGGCTCTTGGCTGCTCACACGAAGGGATGATTTTCAATTTGGACAGGCTCCACCAGGGCTTGATAGTCTTGGCCCTGGATCCCTAGTACAGCACGGCACCATAGAATGATCTGGGAATTTGGTGGCAGGATTCCGGTGGCTGAGTGAGGAGACTTGAATCCCAGAATTTGTCAAAGGTGGGTCGTTGGATGGTGGTGACCTGAGTCCCAGTATCCAAAAGGTATCCCGTTAATGCATATGTTGATTTTTGGATGGGATCCTACGTATCTGGGCATCCAACTTAGATCCTTTGGACCTACTGTTCTACCTCCCAAGGGGTGGTCCTCGGCCTCGGGGATGGCCTGTTTAACTGCCAACATGTTGTCTCAGTTTGGCCATATATTTTACAATAGGTGCAGACAGGCTGCTTGTGATTCTTAGACCGGTAACTCGGTCGTCCATCGGGTTCTTTGGGGTAGACCTCTTTATATGCAGGCGGAAGGAGCCTTTGAGGTAGGGGTCTTTTGTCTTCCAATAACAATGGTCTTTCCCATTCCTCTATTTTCCTGCACACTTTTTCCAGGCTCTTAGTGAGATGGTTAACTTGCTCCACTAACGCTGCCACCACATCCGTTACTGGAGCCTGAGTGGCTTGACTGGCTCCGGACGGTTTCACATCAATAATTTTTTGCTGGCAGGCCTGAGGTTCAAGGGAGGCCGCCTGCCCTGTGGGCGGGTGTTCATCCCAGGATACTGATGGCCAGCTCTTTGAAGTCCAAAAACACACAATTGGGGTGTTGGGCCAACAGCATTCTCAGCTGGCCCTTTAAGTGCTCAGCGTTTACACCCGCAATGAACTGCTCTCTGAGTCCGGTCCTGGTCCTCAGCCTCCCGGGGATCCACCTGGACCACGGCCCTCAAGGTCTCTTGCAGGGACAAAGCAAAATCACGGAGTGACTCACCGGGCTGTTGCTTCCGGCTGAAAAATCGCAGCTTAACTTCCGACATCGTCCTGGCTTCAAATGTGGTGCTGAGGCGATCAAAGATATGTTCCATGTTATTTTTTTCGGAGCTGGGCCATGACATAACCTCCCTGCGGGCGGCCGCTTCTAACTGTGCTAAGAGAATCTCCATCTGTTGCTCAGCGGAGATAGGATAGAGCCGGAATAAGGCCAGGATCTGATCTTTAAAGTCTTTCAATTTGTGGGCTTCCCCGGAATATCGCAGGAACCAGGGGGCCCCGAAATAATATGGCATGGTCAGCGGCATCAGACTGGATGCTGCAGCAGCGGCGGGTGCCCTGTTCTCAGCTGCATGCATTACAGAAGGCTCTTTGGGGGCCACCTGTCCCGTTTCCTTAGATGCGGACATGGCGTGGTCTATGGAGGCAAGTTCTGTAGGCAGACTCACGCTGGACTTTGCCCTCTAGGCCGTTGCTAAGGGTGACCACGGAGAGGGTATGGCCCTTTAAGGATCGACGGAGCAGGCCAAATCCGAATTGGATGCGTTTTCCCCTGGATCAAGTCCTTTATTACTAACGAGGGACCTCCCCCCAGTCTCCCAGCAAGGATCGGAATCTTCCCGGTACTTGAATACAAAGGGGCCGGTTAATACCGAAAGTTTACTCACTCCGGTGATGCGCAGTCCAAGTCTCGCGAGGTACGTGATTACGTTGTGCGGAGATCCCACGCGCAGCGTCCGGAGATGGGTGCGGCCTCTCTAAGCTTCAGGATTCGAGATAGGCAGTGTCTTCTTTGCAGGCAGGGCGGTACCTTTTCTTCTTTTTCACTCCAGACGAACACAACGATGGCGCAACGATTATCCAGCCATCTTTAAGCATAATGCTGTCAATTCACTGACAGCAAGCGGTGACTCAGAAATTAGCAAACAGTCCACAATGTACACTTTCACACCGCGATTTTTCCACAGTTCTTTGGCCCCAAATTATCAAATAAACGGATAGGGCAATTTATCACTTAGTAGGCAATTATGGCACACAGTTCAAATTCCACTATGGTGGAGAAATATTCGCATCCTGTTCGTGGACACCAAAATATGCAGTACGCCAGTCCCTTAGGGTGAGCGATTATGAGGGGTCACAGGGGACAGTTAACAGACCGAGGGTTGTTATTGGTACTCACAGTTTTAATATACCCTGGGCAGGCGTACAGCAGTGATGGAGAGGCTGGCACATAGATCCTCTGGGACACTCTCTGGGTATAGGGACCAGGCCTGGTGGTAGGTGAGGTGCCCTGGGTGTTGTAGATTTAGTGTGCCGGTGGCGAGATTCCTTATAGTTCGTGACGCCAGTGCCGGTAACGGTGGCACACCGATTTATTGTAGGAATAATTGAGGTACACACAGTTGTAGTGAACCAGAACTCCTTTTTACTGAACAGTTCAACTATATACAGGCTTCAGTTTGTTCCATATGCAAAATCTTGTTAATAGGCAGGCTTCACGTAAATGGCAGGCAAAGTCTTTGCAAGATACTCAGAGGGAATAAACACTCACAGATCAGGCTGTACTTTCGTCAGATCCTGTCTGGCTTTCTCCAAGGCCCGTATGCCCTATAGCTGGCTTTATCCTTGGGTAGGGAAACCTTCCTCTGGTATAAATCCTCTTGCTGTAAATATCCTTCTGCCCTTCAGCTTTCTACTTGGCTGGATAAAATTGGCTCTGCTCTGTACTTTGCAAAATGCTAGATATCTTCAGGAGGCAACTTCTTCCCCTGGATTAACTTCTGAGCTTCACTTGCTCAGCACTTCAGGTAGGCTTGACTGCACTACTCAGCCTCCTGGACTAGACTGGACTGACTCTTTCCTGTCTGGGCCTAATTATATGTACTAGGGGGTTCCCTAGCTCCCTAACAGGCCTGGTACACAGGAGATAACATGACAATATACATTATAATGCAATACAAAATACCAATCTCCCACAGGAGGTGGGGGCAACATGACCCTTAGTAGTGCCCACCTATTCTTGTCCGCAAATTTTTTGCACAGCTGCGGCCCGGAAGTTCGGGGCCACGCTCACGGAAATGCGGATGCGGAGAGCACATAGTGTGCTCTCCGCATCCATTCCTGCCCCATTTAGAATGAATTGGTCCGCACCCGTTCACAATATTACGGAACGGATGCGGACCCATTTGCGGACGTGTGAATGGACCCTAACTGCAGCATTTACACTAGACTATGGACTGACTGGTTGCAGTGTTTACACTAGATTGTAGTCTAACTGACCAAATTTTTTGGGTAGTTCGGATGAATTGGACCTAAATGAATTTTAGGAAATTCATCCATCTGTAGTAGACACCCATGTACAGTATACAGCACCTAAGGAGCCTCTGTTACATTTATTATATTTTTTAATAAAATATAAATAACTAAAATTTGAGAAAATAAAATAAAGAAAACTGGCCCTGAATGGTGTTTCCAGGGCCAAAGTCATTTGACCATACTGGCTGTAGACATCACAATGTACGTAATGTATTCAGTCAGAGCTTGTGCCCTTAGGGAAAGCAGTTTGACACCAGTGGCTGAAGTCATCCGTATGACATGTAGCGGAAGTAAGCGGACCGTGGAGCTTGAGCTACTTTGAAGCCTGAGCTAAGACATGGATGTTTCCAAAAGTCAAGTGAAAAGCCGTTGTTATCTGCTGGATAATGTATTCTGCCCATTGCTCATGTGCTCAGGCTGAATTGCTTATCATGTATCTTTTATGGGAATTCACTTTTTTCATTTCTTTTCATTTATAGCTGACAGATTATGAATTTTTATGACTTTTTGCTTTTACCATAAGAGCTAAAGCCGACCTAGATAAAGGTAAAGGTTCTTATCCTTGGATGTTTCAATATCATATCCCAATTAAAAAATGTCACCGATTTGGGTTAATGGTTGGGATCTGTGAGCTTCATGAGTCAATGTGACAAAAGGAAGTAAAAAAAGGAAGAAAAGGAAAAGCAAAAATAAAAATAATAATAATTCCTGCATAAATCCTTCGATCCTGCTCTTCTGTTAGGTTGGGCTTAACAGAATTCTTAACAGCTGGAAAGAGTAAGACTTTAACCTCATTATATAAATGCAATTTTGTATTTCACTGTTAGTGTTGAACGAATCGAAGTATCCAAAGTGGAATTCGATCAGAAGTTTAAGAAAAATTTGATTCGCAACTAATCTAAATTTCCTTACGCTTCGTGGTAACAAATCATATTTTTTTCATAAAATGGCATCTACATGTGTTACAAAGTGAAAGTAAAAAGCCCGGGAATGTGAGATTACCCATAATGCCGTGCAGACAACCAATCAGCAGGTAGCCACCCCCTTAGATATCACAGCCCTTTAAAAGCCTCATCCAGCGCAGTCTGCGCCATTTCACTGTAAGCTATGCATAGAGAGAGACGTGACAAGCGCTAGAGACAGTGTTCAAGAAATATAAGTAAAAATTAGGGGGGCACGCTACTATCTGTAACCAGTTGGACAAGAATATTTGCACAAATATTGTATATAAATATATAAATTTATTGATTACAAATGAATCCTAGGTCGACCTAGTATTCTCACAATAAAATGATAAATATCAAAAAATAAAAACAAAAATAAAAACAATGGAATAAAAACTGTGGAGTAAAAACAATAAAGTAACAAATATAATTGATATCAGTTTTTTAAATATATGCTGATATTAGTATCCAATATAGTAGCTGTTAGTTCAGATGGATCAGACTTGTTGTATCCAATATGTGAATATAGTTATTATTGTGTCCAATGTGTTAATATAGTTGACATTAGTTCAAACTTGTTGTGATAATATTTCTTTGTTAGTACGTTACCACTCTTGCAGCTATATTGTTTTGGTGTGGCCGTACTGTACTTCCCACTGATTCGTAGGGCCAATTTCTCCTCTATGCGTATGTGGCGTCCCACATGGTTGTTAGTTCCCGTCTGTCTCCCTACAGCCCGCCTGGTAATCGTGCGGCCGCCGGTCGTGGCGCTTGCTGGGCTCGCCGGCCTGCTACCCTCTCGGCGTGCCACATGTCTCGGGAAATATGCCGTCACCAGGTACAGGTTACCTTTTAGTCTTCTCGGCGTCCCATGTGTCTTGAGAGATATACCGCCACCAAATCGCAGGTCCTGGGCTTGGAGATGGACAAGTTTATTCTAATAAATTAAATTGAGGAATTGTCTTAAAGCAATAAAAGAAAGCGGGGCTCAGCAAAATCATTGAACTACAGTCTTTTAGTATTATTTCTTCCAAAAACACTGCTATTACACCAAACGCGTTTTGGGCATATTCCACTTCCTCAGTGGTCAGCAGTGATTTGTTGGGTATCTCCTTTATAGATATTCATGAAGTAGTGCATATTGGGAATGGGTAATTTAAAAAACCTGAAATAGATCTTAGCTACATCACATTTTACGCAAAAAATATAAGAAAAATCTTATAAAGAGGACATAAAAAATACAAAAAAGGCACTCAAGGATACTAAAAATACAATTAGTGATGATAAGGGGAGAAAGAAACAGTTATGATAAAACGCATGTATAATTATGTAATAGTTCTCATGCGATTTCACAGCGTTTTCCATAATATGTTTTTCATAGTTCGAAGCACCATGAAAATTATATGACAATTTTTTACATTAATCATGGGATAAACCCCTTACATTTTTTTAATTGAAATTTTCAATCAATGAGTCTGCTATGGGAAAATCTCCTGGATTAGATAAAATTCCTGCTGAGGGGTATGATAAATATCAGGATGATATAATACATTAACAGCAGGATATAATAATTCTATAGAAACGTATATTGTTCCAGAATCTATGACAGAGGCTCTGATTGTACAGATTAGGAAGAATTAGCAGGGACAAGCTACCTAGTTATGGGATGTATTTCTTATCCGACCAGTAACAACATCTAATAATGCGCTAACTGATATGAATAATAGGGCAGGACATTTATATACATTATATTTATTAGTTAGACTCAGGGTGATTCATTTCTCCCCATATGCAAAGCATTATCGACTCGTGAATTATAACAAAAGGTCTGGATGAAGATGAGGGTCGTGACTCTTTACTGGGGCTTTATTATGTAGATCAATTGTGGGAATCTAAAAGGTAATTTTTCTGAATTTAATTTGATAGAAATGTGATGATTATACATATTCAATTGCACTTTTATCACATATTCCTTGCTCTTTACAGTTACAGGGCCAGATTTATCACGACTCTGACAGCTCACTCCACTTTCACATATGGCTAAGGTCAGTTTTAGCCAAGTCAGATTTATGATCGGCCCTTTAAGACTGTAATAAATGTGGTTTGACGGTAGCAGTTTATCCGTCAGTAAGCAGCTTTACAAAAGTCGCACATCTTTACGAAAAAGTCGCACGTTTTATGAAAAAGTCGCACGTTCTATTAAAAAGTCTCATAAGATAAGCATGGTCCTCACTGGAGTGAAATTGCGACTTTTGAGACTTTTTAAATAGTCCTAATAGTAAATCTGTCTAGAGATTAATTTACATAAGAAAACACGCCCACTTTCAGAAAACTGGCGAGCATAGTGCAGAGCAGAAAAAAAAAAAAATCGCAAATTTGTGCGCAGTTTTAGCTTTTGGGACTTTTTTGGGACTTTTTCACTCCATTATTCTGATCTGAGCTAATGATAAATCTGGCCCACAGTGTTTTTCATTAGATAGATTTTATTTTATGCCTAAAAAAATTGGCTAAGATAGGAATTTGGAGTGATTTAAAGTGGTTTAATTCATCTTTTATGGTGGTGTCAGAAATTGCACAGGCTTTGGGGAAATGTACATCATTTTGGGTTTTGAATGATAACTAGTGTTGAGCGAATCGAAGTCAAGCAAATTTACTTCGATACAAATGTCAGGAAAAATTTGAATTGCCGCGAAGCTGAATTTCCTCGCATTTGGTGGTAACGAATTAATTTTCCTTGAAATCATCACCGCTCCCAGCCAGTGTGATGGCATCATCATAGTCATCAGTATGTCTCTGGATTCTTGAGCTTTGGTAAAATTGTGAGAAAAGCCAGATCAGGAGGTACAGTCCAGCTAGCTTGCCGCAAATATTTTGTCTAATCTAAGAAATGGAAACAGTAGGATATTTTCTCACCTCTGTGGGACCATGAGTGCCTAATAATGGATATTAAGGCATGTCGACATAGACAGGAAACCGTCACTCAGGACCTATCACTGTGCACCAAGGCAGAAGGCCACTAGCATGCACTTGCTACTCTAGACACATGTAATACTACATTCTCCCCTGTAGTGGTCACTGCACAGGAAATGAGCAGCCAGAGGTAACCTTTCCCGGCAAAAGTTGAGATGGGGTGTTGAGAGCTGGTCCATGGAGATAAGTTGACCGCCACAGTGGATTTCATTTTAAGAGTTGTCTGACATGATTTAAAGGGCTTTACTGAGATCATTTAACTGATGAACTATCCTCTGGATAGGTCGTTAATATCTGATCAGAGGGGGTCTGACACATGGGACCTCCACCGATCAGATATAAAGGACCTATCCAGAGCATAGGTCATCAGTTAAATAACCTCGGAAAACTGCTTTAATGCATGTCGGTACAAGTGACCATATATGTACCCTCTAAAGAGGGAGCAAAAATTGGATTTTCCAGAGAAATCAAGATATACAGTACAGACCAAAAGTTTGGACACACCTTCTCATTCAAAGAGTTTTCTTTATTTTCATGACTGAAAATTGTAGATTCACACTGAAGGCATCAAAACTATGAATTAACACATGTGGAATTATATACATAACAAAAAAGTGTGAAACAACTGAAAATATGTCATATTCTAGGTTCTTCAAAGTAGCCACCTTTTGCTTTGATTACTGCTTTGCACACTCTTGGCATTCTCTTGATGAGCTTCAAGAGGTAGTCACCTGAAATGGTCTTCCAACAGTCTTGAAGGAGTTCCCAGAGATGCTTAGCACTTGTTGGCCCTTTTGCCTTCACTCTGCGGTCCAGCTCACCCCAAACCATCTCGATTGGGTTCAGGTCCGGTGACTGTGGAGGCCAGGTCATCTGGCGCAGCACCCCATCACTCTCCTTCATGGTCAAATAGCCCTTACACAGCCTGGAGGTGTGTTTGGGGTCATTGTCCTGTTGAAAAATAAATGATGGTCCAACTAAACGCAAACCGGATGGAATAGCATGCCGCTGCAAGATGCTGTGGTAGCCATGCTGGTTCAGTATGCCTTCAATTTTGAATAAATCCCCAACAATGTCACCAGCAAAGCACCCCCACACCATCACACCTCCTCCTCCTCCATGCTTCATGGTGGGAACCAGGCATGTAGAGTCCATCCGTTCACCTTTTCTGCGTCGCACAAAGACACGGTGGTGTGACGAAACCAACCTCGCGACAGTGTTTTGGAGGGGGCTGTTTGCCAGCCTCCTGCCCCAGGATTACGGCCCTTGGAGATACTTTTGCTAACTTTTAAACCCCTGAACCTATTCAAGTGAATTTTGGATAGGTTTCTCCCCAAGTTATACTGGTTAAATTGATTTAAGTTATATGTATGGACAATGTAAACTCACAAAGTTGTAACAATTTATAATAAGTGTAACTTGTCAGCTTGGGAGATAGTTGAGTGGATAGACAGAGGGGAGGAATATGCTGGGTGTGTTTCTATTGTCCAATTGTCCCATTGTCCTATTGTCCCATTGTGCCATTGTGTGTTTAAATGTCCTGTTGTCTCCACATGTGTATTGGCGATTCCCCTTTGTCCTGAGAGATAATTGGATTGCTCCTCGGTTGTCTCCAGGACAGATAGGAGGAAACCATGATGCATTGTGGGAATGTGTTGTATCTGTCCTGTGTCGCAGTCTTCCTTCTGGTCCCCTAGGGGCATGTCAACCAGATGGGGACCTGCATAAATACAGGCGGGTAGCCCTCAATAAAGAGTTGCTGTTTTTACATTCAACATAGAGCCTCGTCTCATGTGTGTGGGGATTGCTATATGTGTATACTCTCCTGGCTATTACTACTAGCTCTTGTAAGAGCTGTTCCTGTTCCTGGTTCCTGTGGTGGTATCGGTGTCGAGCGGAGTGCTTGGATTCCCCGGGAGGCACTGGGAGCATCCATTAACGGAGGTACCCGGTCGGGGTGCTAGGAGATCCGTTACAGGTGGTTGGAACCAAAATTTGGACTCATCAGACCAAAGCACAGATTTCCACTGGTCTAATGTCCATTCCTTGTGTTCTTTAGCCCAAACAAGTCTCTTCTGCTTGTTGCCTGTCCTTAGCAATGGATTCCTAGCAGATATTCTACCATGAAGGCCTGAGTCACACAGTCTCCTCTTAACAGCTGTTCTAGAGATGTGTTTGCTGCTAGAACTCTGTGTGGCATTGACCTGGTCTCTAATCTGAGCTGCTGTTGACCTGCGATTTCTGAGGCTGGTGACTCGGATGAACTTATCCTCCGCAGCAGAGGTGACTCTTGGTCTTCCTTTCGTGGGGCGGTCCGCATGTGAGCCAGTTTCTTTGTAGTGCTTGATGGTTTTTGTGACTGCACTTGGGGACACTTTCAAAGTTTTCCCAATTTTTCAGACTGACTAGCCTTCATTTCTTAAAGTAATGATGGCCACTCGTTTTTCTTTACTTAGCTGCTTTTTTCTTGCCATGATACGAATTCTAACAGTCTATTCAGTAGGACTATCAGCTGTGTATCCACCTGACTTCTCCACAACGCAACTGATGGTCCTAACCCCATTTATAAGGCAAGAAATCCCACTTATTAAACCTGACATGGCACACCTGTGAAGTGAAAACCATTTCAGGTGACTACCTCTTGAAGCTCATCAAGAGAATGCCAAGAGTGTGCAAAGCAGTAATCAAAGCAAAAGGTGGCTACTATGAAGAAGCTAGAATATTACATATTTTCAGTTGTTTCACACTTTTTTGTTATGTATATAATTCCACATGTGTTAATTCATAGTTTTGATGCCTTCAGTGTGAATCTACAATTTTAATAGTCATGAAAATAAAGAAAATTCTTTGAATGAGAAGGTGTGTCCAAACTTTTGGTCTGTACTGTACAAGGGATCACTGTGGTCTTGGGATCACTAAAGATCTCAGCTACTGGACTTCCATCATTGTGATTATGACAAAAAGTCTTTCTTTACAAAATACTTTTAATCCAAAAACATCTGTTGATATGACATTTAGTAAGAACAAGTTGTATACATCTTCTACATTCAAACATACCAAACCTGTTTGATGGTCATTAAAAATAATCTTCTAGAGATATGTCCCTCTCAATCACGATGGTCAATATAGATAGTTTATGAGGGAATGAAAAACTGCCAAGGAAAATCTGGTCTGTAAGGAAGGTTTTATCGGCCTTTCAGAGAGGTTGAATTGTAACCACTCTACAAACATTATTCCTGCATAATTTTATGCATTTTTTGTCTCAGTGGGTGGAATAACATTCTTAACAAATGTCCTCATGTGTGATCTGGACTTGTATGTTACATTCTATAAATGTCATAATCTTCCAAACTAAACCCAGGCTCAGCTAATTGTGAGAAATTAGGATTTAATGCACTGGTGGCCTAAAGTAATTATTTTGTCTTCTGTCTAATGCACTTGTCGATACATATAACTAAGAACTTGATTATTTCATGAGAAAGTCTGTACTTTAGATTTATGTAATTTGTGGAGGCAACCGATGAGGCAAGGCTAGAGCAGTGCTAAGGACACACTGTGCCCAACATATCGGAGAGTGCTATTATTCTGATTTCTCTTCATTTTTCATGTTATTATGGCGTGTTAAAAGTCTTAACCACTTTACATCAGAAAAGTAAAAGCCCTTTATTTAACAAAAAAAAAATGGTTTTGTACAGACCAGCATAATTATGACGGTATTATACTGCAATAATGTGGGTGAGTGTTTTCTGGCTCAGGGGTTGTGACAAATTCCCCTCTTTTGAGTTTGCCATGAGTACTTGGAGAGGACTACTTGCCAGCCTCTTACCATGTGATTATGGTCCCATGTTGAATGTACCTGTTTTATGTAATAGCTGCATAGTTATATAAGTTCAGGTATTTTGCTGTCTTTTGCTACCATGTGGCTAATGGAGTCTGGCCTCTGTACCTGGGAGATAAGTGGATCACTTCTCAATTGTCTCCGGGACAAAAGACTGTAGGACCGGTTTTGGGCAGAAAAGCCATGAGTACAGCCAGGCCAAAGAGACTTTTACAAACTTTTGAACCCCTGATCTAATTCATGCCATTTTGGGATGTTAAATGTCTATGTGTACTATAAAGGGTGGGACATTGTATATTTAAGTAGTGATGTCTGTCCTATTGTCTCCCCGTGTGTATTGGCGATTTCCCTTTGTCCTGAGAGATAATGGAATTACACCTCGGTTGTCTCCAGGACAGAAGACATTGTGTATGTTCCTGCCTGTGATAATTATGTTAACCATTGTATACCATAATTATATCACAGGCAGAGGGGAGGATTCTATGTGGGTTGTAACCTTTGTGTTATTGGTTAATTTATTTTAACATTATGCTGTATGGTACCTATAAATGTGCATTATTCCTTCACCAGTGGTTCTTCTCCTCTGGACAAACATGGGAGCAAGATTTGATCCAGAATTCTCATAGCAGTGAAGGGAAGGTGGTCATGCTAACTTCAAGGTCTCATCCCAGACATAGGATTCGCACCTGATATTGATGGCAAATCCTAGCGATGTTCCATCAATGTTCCAGATGGGAATGCCATTTCTAAGATATCCCTGTCCATATGACTTATAAGGATATATGGACATCATTGGGAGGGAAGGGGTTTCCACATCAAACAATCTCAATATGCTAGAGGGGAGGGCTGCTAAGTAAGAGAGGCTTCCAACTGTTTCTGATAAAGTATTACATGGTTGGCCATTCATTATAATAGCTAGTGTTGAGCGAATCGAAATGAAACAAACTGAGTTTGATCCGAATTTTCAGGAAAAATGTGATCCTCCAATTTTGTGGTAACAAATAATTTTTTTCTTAAAATGCCGGCTATGA
The DNA here is from genome assembly GCF_014858855.1 of Bufo gargarizans. Taxonomy (NCBI): domain Eukaryota; kingdom Metazoa; phylum Chordata; class Amphibia; order Anura; family Bufonidae; genus Bufo; species Bufo gargarizans. The sequence continues at coordinate 8,045,372 of NC_058080.1, forward strand.
TGTGACCCATAATGCAGTGCATCCAGCCAATCAGCAGATAGTCATCCCCTATGTTACAGCCCTATAAAACCCTCATCCTGTGAACTGAGCATAAGGAGAAATGTTACAGGCACTAGGGACAGTGTGTTGGAAAGCTTTTAATTGTAGAATATTGGATAGGGACAGTGCAGGGACAGTTTAGGGAGATCGTAGGGAGTGTTCTAAGTATTATCCCTCCTCTATGAGCTGGTGGCCAATACTCAAAAGATTGTCAGCAAAAAAGAAGAGGAGGTTGCGAGAAACATTGTGCCCTGTGAATTGGTTCATTGTGGTGCCTTTTAAATAAATCTCTACCACATTTGCACCCATAAGCTAAGCATTACATCAGGACTGATTGGACATTGTTGGTCTTCTCCATCACATTTACCAGGAATGGCGAGAAAATCTTCCCTTCGGGACAAGATATAATTAAAGGGTTTCTGTCACCAGATTTAACCCTATATTAAGCTAGCTGACATTACTTATATAATATGCTAATTAGCCTCTAGGAGCGGGGGGGGGGGAGCATTGTTCCTGTTCCTAGAGGCTCCGTTCTCCCACCTTTGTTGCCTCCTTCCAAGTCCTGATTGACAGGGCCAGGCAGCGCTCTCATCTGTCTGCCAGCTATGAGCTCTAGTTAAATCTTGCGCCGTTCAGCATTCAGCGCAGGTGCATTATTAAAGTAATGTATTATAAAAGCGATAAAAATAATTATTAAATAAAATCCACATATTTGGTATTACTGCATCCATAGTGATCCACACAAATATCAAGTACCAATGCCAGAATTGCTGTTTAAAAAATGTTATATACCCTAAAATGATACCAATGAAAACTACAAGTTATCCTGCAAAAATCAAGGCCTCACACGGCTCCATAAAAAGAAAATTAAAAAAGTTATGGGATAGGGCAATGCAAAAACTTTTTTTAAAGGGCTTTTATGTGCAAAAGCAGTAAAATGTAAAAAAAATATGTATTTGATAATACTGTAATCATACTGAACTAGAGAATACAATTATCATGTTATTTATGCTGAACAATGAACGCTGCAAAAAAAACTCAATGTCGGTATTGCTGTTTTTGCCAATTCCCCTCCTAGGAAGAGTTAGGGCTCATGAACACGGAACGTTTATTCTTTTTTTTTTGTGGACCGTATACGGAACCATTTATTTCAATGGGTCTTCCAAAAAAACAGAAGTTACTCCGTGTGCATTCCATTTCCATATGTCTGTATTTCCGTTCCACGAAAAAATAGAACATGTTCTATTATTGTCCGCGTTACAGACAAGGATAGGACTGTTCTATTAGGGGCCGGCTGCTCCTTTCCGCAAAATACGGAATGCACACGGACGTCATCTGTATTTTTTGCGGATCCGTTTTTTGTGGACTGCAAAATATCTACAGTCGTGTGCAGGAGGCCTTAATCAAAGTTAATAAGAGTAAGTTATGTGTACCCCAAAATGGTATAATTAAAAACTACAACTTGTCCAGCAAAAACAAGCCCTCATACAGCTATATGGAAAAATAAAAAAGTTGCAGCTCTTGGAACACGAAAATGTCACTAAAGGTTTAAATGAAGAAAAGGTGATAAAAGATCTTGTCATCTCTATATAAAATGACAAATAGCCACAGTTTAGTGCCGGGAGGTGGAAGTGTTATCCTCTGGACCAGTATCAAAGTCATGTAGAGATTCATGGTTACTTTGCAATTTGTCTCCATTAGGTGAGAAACTGACACTTACTATGTTCATATATCTGCAGGATATAGTGTAGAATACACTGCATTTACTATATATATATATATATATATATATACACAGTATGTAATGTATAGATGGACATAGCAGGATACTGTATGGGTGTTGCACTGATCTGAACAACACTAATCAGCAATATGGCGGTTCCATGAGGGATTAGGCTACGTTTACACTTACAGTTTGCACTTTTACTGTATAGTAGAACAACAAGAAAACACACGTTAAACAGAAATTAAATAATGATAACCCTATAATTGACTAAAAAATGATTGTATTCATGTATATTGTATTACGGTATTAAAGTTCATTAACTCCTTAAAGGCATCCGCACGTATGTGACATACACAAAATAAATCACCTTGCCCGTCTGGGCGTTAACTATACATTAGATTACTTTTTTGGGGTACTTCAAACCAAAACACAGGGGGATCAGGCCCACAGGTCATACTGCTTCCAGGCACTGACACTGAATGAGGCTCTCAGCTCTGTCTTTATTCCTACAGCAATGAGCCCAGCAGCTACAGGAAAATGCTCTACTGGAGTGGGAGGGAATGGTAAGTACCTCTACTAACCTACCCAGCTTTCCATAAATATCCAGGCTTATGAAATGTTTTAAACAAGAATGCCTCAACAACACTTCACATCTTTCCTGGAGTCTTTAACCTCACCAATCTGAGCATACTGGGTGCACAGTGTTACTATTATAATCGTAGTATTTATTCTTGCGCTATAGAAATGCTCACAAAAGATATTCAATTCATTTATTTTGCCTTTGTAGAGCACAATCCAGATTCCCTAGCCATATGTCTTTGGGAGGAAATCCATACAAACATGAGCGGAACATACAAATCACATGCAGATGTTGCCCTTAGGCCCCATTCACACGTCCGCAATTTCGTTCTGCATTTTGCGGAACGGAATTGCGGACCCAATAATTTCTATGGGGCCGCACAGTATGCGGCCTGGCTCCCAAATGCAGATCCGCACTTCCAGGTCCGCATTTCCATTCCCGAAAAAAACAGAACATGTCCTATTCTTGTCCGCAATTGTGCCGGTGATGTGCGGTCCGCAAAATGAGCCACTGTGCTTATTTATCGGTTCAGCCATGATCCCTTTTTTTTACATTTCTTTAAATGGAGCGATTACAGTACTAATGCACTTACCAACCTCTCCTTTGGCTTCCTGCTATAAATGTGTGACATGCAATGTGCCGCCTCCATCTAGAATGAGGTAAAGCACATTCTCTACTGTATGCAGATTGGCCTGATTCCCAGCCTTATAAATATACATGAGGAAAACATTGAGGGCTTCCTTCACTCTGTTCAGAGACCAGGACATGAAACATCATAAAATACATCATGAGATGAATAATAATGGTATTCTTCAATTCTAGAGATCTGAGTAATCCATAGATCCCAGAGATCAGAGTAATCTGTGAATCCCTCAGGAGTCATCGTCTCTAATATTAGCCTCCGTAGGGAGACGCCTGAGAAGAAAAATGTCATGCACTAGGAACAGTGCAGCCCTATGATCCACTCGAACCACTGTCCCTACCTATTTGCACAACCTGTCCTAAGTGACGGCCCACAACTGGATGACGGTCCCTCCTTAGCTAAGTGCAGTGGCCTAAACCAAAATGAGAAAAGAGTAGTTAGAAAGAAAGAGGTCAAAACCAGACAGGCAAAACCAGGACCAGATCAGGATCCAAAATCAAATACAAATACATATCAAGGTAAAACCAGGAGGCAAAGTTAGCAGACAAAGGCGAGATCACAACTTGCAGAGTCAAATACTAGGAGGTCAAGTCAGAGGCTAAAAAGCCAGCCTGAAGAAGCATGTGACATCACCAAAAAGCCTGATTGGTCCGGCGTTTTGGCTCTCTGATAGGTCAGGCAGCTCCACTGTCGGCGGGGCTGGTTACCATAGCAACAGAGTGCCGTTTCCATATTGTGGCTGGACTTGCCGCAGGAGCGCAGACAGGTAAGAGCATGACAAGAGACTGTAGAGAGACTCCACTAGTGTACTAACTTCTGGGACTGGTAGGAAGTAGCCCTTTGTCTCACCTTCTGATATATGGTTAAAAAACTCACACAAGATCAGGCAAATAAGTAATATTATTGAATTATAGTAACACGAGCTAAATACTTTTGTAATTGCATGTAATTAAAAATGTTGTAGAGCCATTAAATTATTCAATAAAATGTACTGTATCTGTATAGCGCCACCTGCTGTTATGCTTTTCCTTATTTCTCTGTCCACCTTGTTGAAGTGGTCATACATGCTCAGTTCCATCCTTCAAGTGCCACCAGCTCTTTCTACTGTTAGAAGCTGTGACAGTTAAAGGGAGAGAGCTTCAGCAGAAAGGACAACCCCCCTGAGCTGTGATAGGGAAAGAGCTGCAGCCGAAAGTTCACTAAGATCTAACTCCAATCTGTGGCATGTGGAAGGGGCCAGATTGAAAGTAAAGTTTTTTAGCCACATGAAACCTCAAAAATCAGATCAATTCATGTGGGATGATTGTGTGATGTCTCCTGTTCATCGCCATTCCAGTTAAACATAGAAACATAGAATGTGTCGGCAGATAAGAACCATTTGGCCCATCTAGTCTGCCCAATATACTGAATACTATGGATAGCCCCTGTCCCTATCTTATATGAAGGATGGCCTTATCCCTATCCCATGCATGCTTGAACTCCTTCACTGTATTTGCAGCTACCACTTCTGCAGGAAGGCTATTCCATGCATCCACTACTCTCTCAGTAAAGTAATACTTCCTGATATTACTTTTAAACCTTTGCCCCTCTAATGTAATACTATGTCCTCTTGTAGCAGTTTTTCTTCTTTTAAATCTTCTCTCCTCTTTTACCTTGTTGATTCCCTTTATGTATTTAAAAGTTTCTGTCATATCCCCTCTGTCTCGTCTTTCTTCTAAGCTCTACATGTTAAGGTCCTTTAATCTTTCCTGGTAAGTTTTATCCTGCAATCCATGTACTAGTTTAGTAGCTCTTCTCTGAACTCTCTCCAAAGTATCAATATCCTTCTGGAGATATGTCTGTGAAGGTTCTCATTTATCCAGGTCATGGTATATATCTGTAAAGAATAAATCAAGGCAACTGGACGTACTGTAGATTTCTTGAAAACGTTTCACTCGAGCTTTCTCAATTCTGAGTGATTGTACAAAAAATTCTGGGAATAAATATGTAACTGAATCCACATCTGGTAATTAGATCCAGCATTGGGTCAAAGGTGTTGATTCCATTATCCTAATTGGAGTCAGTAGGTGAAAAACCAACACACACAGACCAGTACCTGCTGTTTGATTCCCACCATCCTCTAGACCACAAACTGGGAGTCATCCAGACTCTACACCACCGGGCAGAGAAAATCCCCACTAGCACAGAGGCCAAGGCGAAGGAACTCAAACACCTCAGAGGGGCACTTAAAACTTGTGGGTATCCAGTTTGGGCCTTTGTCAAAACAGAAGGAAGGAGAAGAAAGACCACCAAGACTACCAGTAAGGGCGAGAAGCATGATAGACGCAAGAATATGGTTATCCCATATATAGCTGGGGTGTCTGAGAAACTCAAAAGGATTTTTAATAAACATCACATTCCTGTTTGCTTTAAACCCAGCAACACACTGAGGCAACAACTGGTTCACCCCAAAGACCCAACGCCTAAACACAAGATGGACAACATTGTGTACGCAGTCCAGTGCAATGAGGAATGCTCAGAACTGTATATCGGCGAAACAAAACAACAACTACATCAGCGTATGGCCCAGCATAGAAGAGCCAAAACCTCTGGTCAAGATTCAGCCGTGTACTTACATCTAAAAGGAACAGGTCACACCTTTGAAGACAGTCAAGTACGTGTTTTGGATAAGGAGGCCGATTGGTACAAATGAGGCGTGAAGGAGGCCATCTACGTAAAAATGGAGAAGCCAAGCTTGAATAGAGGTGGGGGGGTTAGACATCTATTGTCTGCCACGTATTATGCTGTCTTGACACCTTTTTCTGGGAAGTCTTTATCACCTACTGACTCCAATTAGGATAATGGAATCAACACCTTTGACCCAATGCTGGGTCTAATTACCAGATGTGGATTCAGTTACATATTTATTCCCAGAATTTTTTGTACAATCACTCAGAATTGAGAAAGCTCGTTGGAAGAACGAGTGAAACGTTTTCAAGAAATCTACAGTAAGTCCAGTTGCCTTGATTTATTCTTTACAGATATCTTCTGGAGATATGGTCTCCAGCACTGAGCACAATACTCCAAATGAGGTCTCACTAGTGCTCTGTAGAGCGGCATGAGCACCTCCCTCTTTCTACTAGTAATGCCTCTCCCTATACACCCAAGCATTCTGCTAGCATCTCCTGCTGCTCTATGACATTGTCTGCCTACCTTTAAGTCTTCTGAAATAATGACCCCTAGATCCCTTTCCTTTGATACTGAGGTTAGGACTGTAGCACTGATTTTATATTCTGCTCTTGGGTTTTTACGCCCCAGGTGCATTATCTTGCACTTATCAACATTAAATTTTAGTTGCCAGATTTTTGACCATTCCTCTAGTTTTCCTAAATCCTTTTCCATTTGGTGTATCCCTCCAGGAACATCAACCCTGTTACAAATATTTGTGTCATCAGCAAAAAGACATACCTTACCATCGAGGCCTTCTGCAATTTCTCTGATAAAGATATTAAACAATATGGGTCCCAGAACAGATCCCTGAGGTACCCCACTGGTAACAAGACCATGGTCTGAATATACTCCATTGACTACAACCCTCTGTTGCCTGTCCCTCAATCACTGCCTAATCCATTCAACAATATGGGCGTCCATGCACAAAGACTGCAATTTATTCATAAGCCTTCTATGTGGGACAGTATCAAAAGCCTTACTAAAGTCTAGATAAGCGATGTCTACTGCACCTCCGCCATCTATTATTTTAGTCACCCAATCAAAAAAATCTATAAGATTAGTTTGACATGATCTCCCTGAAGTAAACCCATGCTGTATTTCATCTTTCTTGTACAGTTCTTTTTCATTCCAACGAGAGCTAACATGAGACACAAAGCCAAACCCTTGGTTCAGACACCATTCACCAAGCCATACATTGAATTCCTTAATGCGCATCTGCCTGTCATGCTGAAGGTTTTGCACAGGCAAAACTGCAGAGAATGAAACAGTCGATGCAACCTCCCGTATATCATTACCAAGTGTGTGAAAAGCTCCCTTCACCTTTAAAACCTCATTGCAAGCCAGATAATTTGTCCCAAGATGGACAATAACATCTGTAACGGACCGTTTCAGCAGACAAGGGGTTAAAATCCGTTTAGGCGATATGCCCCTTTCCGAGAGACAGGCACAGCTACTGCAGAACACCAACCTCCCGAACTGGATACAAAATAGCACTCCAAACTGGAACCTCGCAAATAGCTGTCAGCAGACGAACAGGAAAAGCGTACACTCGGCTTACACTCCTGGCAATCAGTCTCCAACAGCATACAGGGAATCCCCCCAATAACGAGACAAGGCTCTGTGTTGAGGGTCAAGCAGTGATCTGACTGTACTTCAAGTACAGCCTCTTTTATTGATAAAAACCAAACATAGTACTGCCCACAGGGTTTTGAAATCCAACCAATCAGTAATTCACAACACACACAATGTAAATACAGCAACCAATCGTTCCCGCCCCCTAGAGGACCAGAAGGGAGACTGCGACACAGGACAGATACAACATATCCCCACAATGCATCATGGTTTCCTCCTCTCTGCCTGGGAGACGACCGAAGACAATCCAATTATCTCTCAGGACAAAGGGGAGATCACCAATACACATGTGGAGACAACAGGACAGACATCACCATCTAAACACACAATGGGACAATAGAACCACACCCAGCATATTCCTCCCAAGCTGACAAGTTACACTTATTATAAATTGTTACAACTTTGTGAGGTTACATTGTCCATACATATAACTTACATCAATTTAAACAGTATAACTTGGGGGACAAACCTATCCAAAATTCACTTGAATAGGTTCAGGGGTTTAAAAGTTACTATGGGCCATAATCCTGAGGCAAGAGGCTTTTAAACAGCCCCCTCCAAAACCCAGTGGCGAGGTTGGTTTCGCCACAACATCCACCTCCCTTTCCTGCTTTGCTTGCCTAACAATATTAAGGATACGTCGTCTGTCCTTGCTAGCGGTAGCACTAGGGAGACATCTCACAAAACCATTTTCCTCAAACTTCACACTTCTTATGATAGAATCGCCACCAACAGCTGCTTACTATCAGTCCTCACCTTATCCTTTTTGTCTTTGGCTGCAGACTTCCATATTTTAGGCATAGGAGATGACCCACTGTGCATGAGCCATCCTCCATGTTGCTTTTGCGCTCTGAAAGTGCGTCAAATGAATTATGGAGATCCACAGGCTGTGGGACAAATCTTCTATCCACAACTCTAAGTCTACCAGAACCTGCAGTAACCCATCTTCCATTTCTAGGGGGCCTCTGTGGCAGTGGCATTGCAACGTTCCCAGCCTGAGCTTGTTTAACAGTTAATTTAGAAATCTCAGATTTCAAAAATGCAATTTCCTGCTGCATTACGGAGAGCTGTCTACAGATTAGACAGCATCCAAACCTCCGAAGAGTGGAACCTGAAATAAAAGCACAACAACTCCTGAACAGAACCAGGTCTGTCATTTTAAAGAGGGGAAAGATTTTAAACAAACACAAGATTGTATCCACCGCCAGATTACCTCCTGAGTATCTCCTGAATATCTCAGATGCACTTAGTAATGCTGAAATCTATAATTAGGCAAGCTAATACTATGTTGTTATATATACACAAAAGCTCCTCCCCAACAACAAATTTAACACCTTAATCACCCTATGCTCATTTGCAGTCAGACAATAGCAAAAACCTGTCTAACAAATCCCTTACCTGTTCTGAAGCACATTGTCTGAGTAGCCACCAAAAACACAGCTGAAGTTCTGCTACAGTGGAAATGTCTAAGTTAGTCTCCTGAATATCTCCAATGCACTTTTAAATGCTGCACTTTGAGAATGCTGCAAGCTATATATGTCACTTGTCGCAAACTGAGAGGTGAAGAATCTTTGAACTGAGAGGCCTTGGATTATCACTCCAGCAGACCGCTACTGCCTAGGCCGAGATGTCAGAACTGGTTAACATGGTGTTTTCTGGTGATTGGGAGAACAACAACAAACTGGAATGACAGCAAAAGGTGCCAAGAGGTGAACCTCTGCACGGATGGATCATCTGAAGAATGACGTAAAGTGATCCATTCTGTACTGCAAGTGAAATTAGATGTCACATCCCAAGCCTAGGGCGCCAAACAGTGTCTACACAAATAATCATAAGGCGTTTTCACGACACTGGGTTATGAGCCAAACTTCCAGCTACAGGTGTTATATTGACCTCACACCACCGCTGTTGAAGACTATCATGGTGCATAGCAAGATGGCAAATGGAGACTGCAGTGCACTATGGATCATGTTTTCATTAAGAATACCTCTGTATTTTGCTCCATTCAGCTTTCCCTCAGTCCTGACCATCTCTCTGTCCCAGCTCCTGAAAAACAGCCCCACAGGAAGATACTGCCACCACCATCCTTCACTGTAGGGATGGTATTGAGCAGGTGATGAGCAGTACATGATGCTTAATATTAAGGCCAAAAAGTTCAACCTTGGTTTCATCAGTCCTTTAGGTGCTTTTTTGCAAACTCCAGATGGGCTTTCATGTGTCTTTTAGTAAGGGGAGGCTTCTTTCTGCCCACTCTGCATATAGCCCAGATTGGAGGAATTATGCAGTGACGGTTGACCGCAGTGATGGTTGACCACTGGATCTTTGGCGCACCAGCCAGAGTGACTATTGGGTTCTTGGTCACCAGGTATAAAGCAATGCAGACTTCTTGGGTGTAATCAAGTATGTTCTAATTCAATTACAGCAAGCAAACATCTGGCAAGATTTTGAAACACATAGAATATCAGAAACTTGAAGAACTTTTCCTTAGGCCTCATGCACACGACCGTTGTGTGCATACGTGGCCGTTGTGCCATTTTCCGTTTTTTTTCGCGGACCCATTGACTTTCAATGGGTCCGTGGAAAAATCAGAAAATGCACCGTTTTGCAGCCGAGACCGTGATCCATGTTTCCTGTCCGTCAAAAAAATAGGACCTGTCCTATTTTTTTGACGGACAACGGTTCACGGACCCATTCAAGTCAATGGGTCTGTGAAAGAACACGGATGCACACAAGATTGGCATCCGTGTCCATGATCCGTGGCCGTAGGTTACTTTCATACAGACGGATACGAAGATCCGTCTGCATAAAAGCTTTTTCAGAGCTGAGTTTTCAGATCCGACAGTATATTCTAACACAGAGGCGTTCCCATAGTGATGGGGACGCTTCAGGTTAGAATATACTAAAAGAACTGTGTACATGACTGCCCCCTGCTGCCTGGCAGGTGCTGCCAGGCAGCAGGGGGCAGACCCCCCCCCTCCCCCCCTGTAGTTAACACATTGGTGGCCAGTGCGGCCGGCCCCCCCCCCCTCCCTCCCCTGTAGTTAACTCATTGGTAGCCAGTGGTCCCCCCTCCTCCCTCCCCTGTAGGTAACTCGTTGGTAGCCAGCCCCCCCTCCCTCCCCTGTAGTTAACTTGTTGGTGGCCAGCCCCCCCTCCCTCCCCTGTAGTTAACTCATTTGTAGCCAGTGGGCCCCCCCTCCCTCCCCTGTAGTTAACTCGTTGGTGGCCAGTGGGCCCTCTCCCCTCCCTCCCCCTCCTAATTAAAATCTCCCCCCCTATCATTGGTGGCAGTGGAGAGTACCGATCGGAGTCCCAGTATAATCGCTGGGGCTCCGATCGGTAACCATGGCAACCGGGACGCTACTGCAGTCCCGGTTGCCATGGTTACTTAGCAATTTGTAGAAGCATCATACTTACCTGCGAGCTGCGATGTCTGTGTCCGGCCGGGAGCTCCTCCTACTGGTAAGTGACTGGTCTGTGCGGTGCATTGCCTAATGATCTGTCACTTACCAGTAGCCATGGTTACCGATCGGAGCCCCAGCGATTAAACTGGGACTCCGATCGGTACTCTCCACTGCCACCAATGATAGGGGGGGAGATTTTAATTAGGAGGGGGAGGGAGTGGAGAGGGCCCACTGGCCACCAACGAGTTAACTACAGGGGAGGGAGGGGGGGGCCCACTGGCCACCAATGAGTTAACTACAGGGGAGGGAGGGGGGGGCTGGCCACCACGAGTTAACTACAGGGGAGGGAGGGGGCCCACTGGCCACCAACGAGTTAACTACAGGGGAGGGAGGGGGGGGCTGGCTACCAACGAGTTAACTACAGGGGAGGGAGGAGGGGCCCACTGGCCACCAATGAGTTAACTACGGGGGGGAGGGAGGGGCCGGCCGCACTGGCCACCAATAAGTTAAAAACAGGGGGGGGGTCTGCCCCCTGCTGCCTGGCAGCACCTGCCAGGCAGCAGGGGGCAGTCATGTACACAGTTTTTTAGTATATTCTAACCTGAAGCGTCCCCATCACCATGGGAACGCCTCTGTGTTAGAATATACTGTCGGATCTGAGTTTCACGATGTAACTCATATCCGACAGTATATTCTAACATAGAGGCGTTCCCATGGTGATGGGGACGCTTCAAGTTAAAATATACCATCGGATTGGAGAAAACTCCGATCCGATGGTATAAAGGGACTCCTGACTTTACATTAAAAGTCAATGGGGGACGGATCCGTTTGCAATTGCACCATATTGTGTCAACGTCAAACGGATCCGTCCCCATTGACTTGCATTGTAATTCAGGACGGATCCGTTTGGCTCCGCACGGCCAGGCGGACACCAAAACGACCTTTTTTTTCATGTCCGTGGATCCTCCAAAAATCAAGGAAGACCCACGGACGAAAAAACGGTCACGGATCACGGACCTACGGACCCCGTTTTTGCGGACCGTTAAAAAATACTGTCGTGTGCATGAGGCCTTACTTTGACAATCCCTTTTCATTCTTCCCCTGCTCCTGTTTCAGTCTCTTATAGCACCTCCACAGGGAAAATGAGTATTGCATGGCCTCTTATAGAAGCTAGATAGTAATCTATTTAATTCATAAGGGTGCATGGTCCTCCATTGTAAGTAGTGGCTAATATATGAGGGTCCTGAATGGGAGACAACCCCCTCCAGTAACTCAGAATAGGGTATATGGCTTTCCGTAAACCAGGCAACCCCCTTATACTTAATGGGTTTTTTTAAACCAGGCTGTATTCGGTCGCAGTTTTTGTCATTACCAGCGGCAGAATATCTCTAATTCATCAAGTCATATTGCAGAATAAAAAGGAAAGACTCTGAGAAACCCGGAGGCGATAATTGTGTGTGTAAGCAAGGAGAGCGGGAAGGTAAGCACCTCACCCTGGGATTTACTGCACATTTCCTAGGAATTACAAAGTAAAGCATCTGAACAATAGCAAGGGACATTAGAATTCAGGCTGTGCGTCTCTGTAAGCGGAGGACACTTAAGTCTTGGAGATTTGTGTATCTCAGCAGACATCACAGTTAAAGTGCAGAGGTCTCAATGGTGAGAATTCTTGATGCCTCCTGTCTTCTCATGGCAGAAGTGCCTGGCTGTAATAGAATGACACTGATTGCCGGGTGTATGTATGTAGAACAATCAAGTAACAAAATGGCTAATTTACCTTTACCGTATGAACACCGGTAGACAGACATAATATGTGTCCTCATCTTCATCACCAACCTCATCACAAGGCTCCTTCCAGTTTTATTTACTTTCAGTACGAAGTTAGGCCTCATGAACACGACAGTATTTTTTCACTGTCCGCAAAACGGGGTTCCGTTGTTCCGTGATCCGGGACCGTTTTTTCGTCCGTGGGTCTTCCTTGATTTTTGGAGGATCCACGGACATGAAAAAAAAGTCGTTTTGGTGTCCGCCTGGCCGTGGTGATGGGGACGCTTCTAGTTAGAATATACTACAAACTGTGTACATGACTGCCCCCTGCTGCCTGGCAGCACCCGATCTCTTACAGGGGGCCGTGATCAGCACAATTAACCCCTCAGGTGCCGTATTCAGGTGCGTATCATAGCCCCCTGTAAGAGATCAGGGCTGCCAGGCAGCAGGGGGCAGACCCCCACCTCCCCAGTTTGAATATCATTGGTGGCCAGTGCGGCCTCCCTCTATTGTATTAATAACATTGGTGGCACAGTGTGCGCCCCCCCGCCCCCCCTCCCTCCCTCTATTGTAATAAGAACATTGGTGGCCAGTGTGCGGCCTCCCCCGGCCCCCCCTCCCTCCCTCTATTGTAATAATAACATTGGTGGCAGTGTGCCGCCTCTCCCGGCACCCCCCCCTCTCCCTCCCTCTATTGCATTAATAACATTGGTGGCCAGTGTGCGGCCTCCCCTCCCCCCCCCCCGATCATTGGTGGCAGCGGAGTTCCGATCGGAGGCCCAGTTTAATCACTGGGACTCCGATCGGTAACCATGGCAACCAGGACGCTACTGCAGTCCTGGTTGCCATGGTTACTTAGCAATAGTAGAAGCATCATACTTACCTGCTGGCTGCTGCGATGTCTGTGTCCGGCCGGGAGCTCCTCCTACTGGTAAGTGACAGGTCTGTGCAGCGCATTGCTAAATGAACTGTCACTTACCAGTAGGAGGAGCTCCCGGCCGGACACAGACATCGCAGCAGCCAGCAGGTAAGTATGATGCTTCTACTATTGCTAAGTAACCATGGCAACCAGGACTGCAGTAGCGTCCTGGTTGCCATGGTTACCGATCGGAGCCCCAGCGATTAAACTGGGACTCCGATCGGAACTCCGCTGCCACCAATGAAAGGGGGGGAGAGGGGAGGCCGCACACTGGCCACCAATGTTATTAATGCAATAGAGGGAGGGGGGGGGGGGTCGGGGGAGGCCGCACACTGTGCCACCAACGTATTAATACAATAGAGGGAGGAAGAGGAGGGGGGGGCGCGCACACTGTGCCACCAATGTTATTAATACAATAGAGGGAGGGGGGGCGCACACTGTGCCACCAATGTTATTAATACAATAGAGGGAGGGAGGGGGGGCGGGGGGGGCGCACACTGTGCCACCAATGTTATTAATACAATAGAGGGAGGGAGGGGGGGCCGCACTGGCCACCTATGAAATTTAAACTGAGGAGGGAGGGGGGTCTGCCCCCTGCTACCTGGGAGTCCCGTGTCTCTTACAGAGGGCTATGATACGCACAATTAACCCCTTCAGGTGCGGCACCTGAGGGGTTAATTGTACGGATCACAGCCCCCTGTAAGAGATCGGGTGCTGCCAGGCAGCAGGGGGCAGTCATGTACACAGTTCGTTGTATATTCTAACTAGAAGTGTCCCCATCACCATGGGAACGCCTCTGTGTTAGAATATACTGTCAGAACTGAGTTTTCACGAAGTGAAAACTCAGCTCTGAAAAAGCTTTTATGCAGACGGATCTTCGGATCCGTCTGTATGAAAGTAACCTACGGCCACGGATCACGGACACGGATGCCAATCTTATGTGCATCCGTGTTCTTTCACGGACCCATTGACTTGAATGGGTCCGTGAACCGTTGTCCGTCCAAAAAATAGGACAGTTCCTATTTTTTTGATGGACAAGATACACGGATCACGGAGGTGGATGACAAACGGTGCATCTTCCGAGTTTTCAACGGACCCATTGAAAGTCAATGGGTCCGCAGAAAATCACGGAAAACGGAACAACGGCCACGGGTGCACACAACGGTCGTGTGCATGAGGCCTTAGAATTACACATGGAAGGACATAAAGTCGAAGAGAAGAACGAGGGCTAAAGATGAATGGGAGACAGGGGCAGCCAGAATGAAGGAAAACTAAACCTAGAGGGGTAGAGCAAGACCCAAAGTCCCAGGCTATCAGAGCATGTTTGGAGTTGTAGTCAGGCCCAGTCTGACCTTGTAAAGTGCCCTGTGATATGTTCTTTTGGCATCTCCATATATAATTGAAAAAATAAAAATAAGATGCACTATTATGAGTGCTGTATAGTAACAGTTGTAGCGAGCCCCTAAGGAGCCGGTATAGAAGATGGGAGTGGTAGTGGTCCTGATGAGGTGTTGTGTCACAGTGTACTCTCTCAAGCTGTTGCTCCCTGGGGATCGGTGCAGTCGAGATGTAGTTTTAAGAATGAGGCCTGAAATGAATGTATAACAGTTTCTTTTTACTAAGTCTCATTTCTCGTACAGCCAATAACAGCAAACACAAAGTGCAGTAGTCTTGGATGAGGGGTGTCTGAGCTGTAGTCCCTCACCTTACAGCAGTATCTGGAATGCAATTTTCAGCTGTTCACTCTGTTGTCTGTTTTCTCAAGGCTTTCAAGGAATTTCTTGATTCAGGATTAAGTAGGTCTCTCGGAAGAATCTGTACAAGTTGCAGTTGCACTGCAGTGTGCTTACTCTCCGGTCTGTAGCTGCTCTTGAACTCCCCCTTCTGGAAGGAAGCCCACTGTTACCAAGGGGGTAGGAACAGGGTGGTTAGCCATGTTCTGCCAACCATTTGTTAACCATAATTCTTAGGCCTCTTGCACACGACCGTATGGCTTTTTCAGTATTTTGCAGTCTGCAAAAAACAGATCCGCAAAAAATACGGATGACGTCTGTGTGCATTCACTTTTTTACGGAACAGCTGTCCCCTGATAGAACAGTACTATCCTTGTCTGTTATGCGGACAATAATAGGACATGTTCTATCTGTGAACGGAACAGAAAAACGGAAATACGGAAACAGAAGGCATATGGAGTACCTTCCGTTTTTTTGCGGATCCATTGAAATGAATGGTTCCGTATATGGTCCGTATGCGTAACTTAAAAAACGGAACGTAAACGGAAAAAAAAAACTTTTGTGTGCAAGAGGCCTTAACGAAACAAACGGCCATATACATAACATGACAATACCAAACTGTTTACAATAAAACAACAATTGCAGATACCCCCAAGTCTGGGGTACTGTATAGTGCCATACAGTACATTGGATAAATAATAGTTCCACTATAATGATAGTAATAATAATCTTTATACAGTGCCACCACCAAGCAGAAAAAATATATATATTGTACAGATCCAATGTAAGGGACAAGTAGACTGCATTGATACCTGCTACTACTTCAGATTCCTAATAGTTCTACCTTACTATTTAAGGTTATCTAGATCATTGGTAGATTTTCTTTCTAGAGTCCCCCTTTTAATAACTTGGGATGGTTTTCTTCTATTCTAAAAATACAGTTACATCAAATTTAATACAATGTTTCTCCCCCAAAGTGTCTAGATAATGGTTAGAATGGAAGCAAATGAGCTCTTAACAAGCTCGGCATCTAATTCCACCAGATGTAAGGCAGCTATCCTATAAGTCAACGTTCAACCCTTTAAATAGGCCTTGAGACATGACTCAGAGAATAAATAAGCCAGCATCTCATCTGCAGACAGCTGTTTCGGTATAATTACCCCAAAACAGATGTCTGCAGATGAGATGCTGGCTTATTGATTATTCAAAAAATAATCAGTTCTGACTAGTCAACCGTCAGATGGTCGGATGGTGAAAGAAGTGGAGAATAAAGAGTAGAATTCCCTGAAGACACCACTAAAATTTAACTTTTGATAGAGATAAGATCCCTGATAAAATCAATGTTCACTTGGCTATTTAGATAGAGCTGGGTACATCAAAGAAAGTGTCAAAAAGGAAAAAAGAACAACAATTCCCTATTTCTCACCCTATATCTATTTAGAAGCTACCTAAAAACGGAATGGCCGCCCCGATAGGGGCGATCCCGTGTCAGGAACCTCTTGTTTGCCCTATTGGGTCCCTGGCACAGTTATAGATTCCGTCACCAAATAGTAGATAATGTAATGTAGCCAAGTGAACATTGATTTTACCAGGAATCTTATCTCTATTAAAAGTTAAGTTTTAGTGGTGTCTTCAGTGAATTCTTTATTTATTCTCCAAGTCATGTCTCAAGGCCTATTTAAAGGGTCAAACATTGACTTAGAGGATAGCTGCCTTCCATCTGGTGGCATTAGAGGCAGAGAGCTAATTTGCATATATTTTTCCCAGAATTCCAGAGGAGCATGTATGGCCTATAAATCTCCTCATGCCACTTAAGGCGTTCTTTGCAAGGAAAGATAGCACCCCCAAAATAGATAAAGGTTGTCTTTCAAAGATATTTACAATATTTTAAATATGTTTCTTAGATCTTTTATACTTTATTTTTTTTTTTTTTTGCACATACATTGTATTACATACACTACACCATGCAGTGGAGCATTTTATGTTGAAATGACTCTCATTATCTTGAATCTCTAAATGTTTCTTTGGTCCATAAGACAAACACATCCTATAACTCCTGCAATATCTAAAGGATATCTCCTGCAATGTCTAAGGAAATGTTTTACACACTAATTTCCCTATTTTTTTTATTTTATTGTAGGTGTGATTGCATTGCCTAATGTATAACATTTTGGATGGAAGGTAACAAGGAGACTATGGGTTTGTCTTATATCAATAATGGTCATCACTCTGGTATGAGGTTCTCCACAGTGAGTAGTGAAGTAGAAACCACGGCACACCGTAATGATACATTGCAAGATAATAATCACTTTTAGTGCTCCCATTAAAGCAGTCATAGGGCTGACACTAACGTTATGACTAGAGATGAGTAAATTTATAAAAAATTTGATTCAGCTGCTTCTCCGAATTTTACCCAAAAATTTGTTTTGTGATGAATTACTTCATCACGAAGCACATTTCTTTGTAAGTAGTGGGTGCAATGACAGGGAGCCGCGATTAAGCCGCCCCCCATCATTGTACCCCTTATCCATTTGATCGCGACTGGCCGACCGCTGCCATCTTGCTTGAAGTTCTGCCGCAAAATCTCACTCTCCCCACTATGACATCATCACACCGGCCGGCGTGGTCGGCGCGCACGGGATTTCGTGCAAGATCTTCAAGCTTGGTCTGTCGTGAGCAAATGAATAAGGTAAGTATGATTTTGTATTTTTTTTATTTTTACACTATTTCAGGTTAAATCAATTCACTACCACGAAGCGCAAGGAATTGAATTTATCGTGAAATTCGGATGGAAGTCCACTTTGTAGACTTTGATGCAATCAACACTAGTTATGACGCATAGTTGGCTTCTTTTTAGCGTCTTTTTTCCACAGGTCCCTAACAAGTTATAAGATGTATAGAAATTTTCTGTATACTCCCACAGAGGGTTAAAATCCAACATTTTATTAAATTGATATGCTTGTATTGGCTAATTTATAATGTTCCTTGCCTAAAAGTTTTACCTTTCTTACGGAACGGTTCTTTTTTTTTATTAGGACACTTTCTTCCTCTACATTCCCTCCTTGTCCTTTTCTTCTTTTTTTTGTGTGTGTGTCATAAATTCCATTTTGTGATGATTCTTTTTGGTCCCTGCTGAGATTTTCTTTTGCTATTTTTACTTTTATGCTTGTTATTATTATAATTTTTATGCTTATAATTCTCCCTGTCTGTTATTTGATTTTTAGTTATTTTCATTTTCTGTGTGCAATTTCCTACTTGCTTTCTGACTGCTTTATCTGTTTGTCTTGCTGTAGTCATCCCTCAGACTATGATTCCTCTCTTTCATTTGGGGTGGTATGTTCCTGTAAAATTGTAAATCCATTACATGTAGAGATGTGTGTGCTGCTGACCTCCTCACTATATTACGTATTTTTCTTCATTTCTATTTTGGGTGTTAGCTGGACTTTTCTCTCCTGTTCATATTCAATCGATTCTAGATACGTAGAAAACAGGGATGGAAATTGACTTATTACTAGAGTTGAGCGAACACCTGGATGTTCGGGTTCGAGAAGTTCGGCCGAACATCCCGGAAATGTTCGGGTTCGGGATCCGAACCCGATCCGAACTTCGTCCCGAACCCGAACCCCATTGAAGTCAATGGGGACCCGAACTTTTCGGCACTAAAAAGGCTGTAAAACAGCCCAGGAAAGAGCTAGAGGGCTGCAAAAGGCAGCAACATGTAGGTAAATCCCCTGCAAACAAATGTGGATAGGGAAATGAATTAAAATAAAAATTAAATAAATAAAAATTAACCAAAATCAATTGGAGAGAGGTTCCATAGCAGAGAATCTGGCTTCCCGTCACCCACCACTGGAACAGTCCATTCTCAGATATTTAGGCCCCGGCACCCAGGCAGAGGAGAGAGGTCCCGTAACAGAGAATCTGTCTTCATGTCAGCAGAGAATTAGTCTGCATGTCATAGCAGAGAATGAGGCTTCACGTCAGCCACCACTGCAACAGTCCATTGGCATATATTTAGGCCCAGCACCCAGGCAGAGGAGGGAGGTCCCGTAACAGAGAATCTGTCTTCATGTCAGCAGAGAATTAGTCTGCATGTCATAGCAGAGAATGAGGCTTCACGTCAGCCACCACTGCAACAGTCCATTGGCATATATTTAGGCCCAGCACACACACAGGCAGAGGAGAGAGGTCCCGTAACAGAGAATCTGGCTTCATGTCAGCAGAGAATCAGTCTGCATGTCATAGCAGAGAATGAGGCTTCACGTCAGCCACCACTGCAACAGTCCATTGGCATATATTTAGGCCCAGCACACACACAGGCAGAGGAGAGAGGTCCCGTAACAGAGAATCTGGCTTCATGTCAGCAGAGAATCAGTCTGCATGTCATAGCAGAGAATGAGGCTTCACGTCAGCCACCACTGCAACAGTCCATTGGCATATATTTAGGCCCAGCACCCAGGCAGAGGAGGGAGGTCCCGTAACAGAGAATCTGTCTTCATGTCAGCAGAGAATTAGTCTGCATGTCATAGCAGAGAATGAGGCTTCACGTCAGCCACCACTGCAACAGTCCATTGGCATATATTTAGGCCCAGCACACACACAGGCAGAGGAGAGAGGTCCCGTAACAGAGAATCTGGCTTCATGTCAGCAGAGAATCAGTCTGCATGTCATAGCAGAGAATGAGGCTTCACGTCACCCACCACTGCAACAGTCCATTGGCATATATTTAGGCCTAGCACACAGGCAGAGCAGAGAGGTCCCGTAACAGACAATCTGGCTTCATGTCAGCAGAGAATCAGTCTGCATGTCATAGCAGAGAATGAGGCTTCACGTCACCCACCACTGCAACAGTCCATTGGCATATATTTAGGCCTAGCACACAGGCAGAGCAGAGAGGTCCCGTAACAGACAATCTGGCTTCATGACAGCAGAGAATTAGTCTGCATGTCATAGCAGAGAATGAGGCTTCACGTCAGCCACCACTGCAACAGTCCATTGGCATATATTTAGGCCCAGCACACACACAGGCAGAGGAGAGAGGTCCCGTAACAGAGAATCTGGCTTCATGTCAGCAGAGAATCAGTCTGCATGTCATAGCAGAGAATGAGGCTTCACGTCAGCCACCACTGCAACAGTCCATTGGCATATATTTAGGCCCAGCACACACACAGGCAGAGGAGAGAGGTCCCGTAACAGAGAATCTGGCTTCATGTCAGCAGAGAATCAGTCTGCATGTCATAGCAGAGAATGAGGCTTCACGTCAGCCACCACTGCAACAGTCCATTGGCATATATTTAGGCCCAGCACCCAGGCAGAGGAGGGAGGTCCCGTAACAGAGAATCTGTCTTCATGTCAGCAGAGAATTAGTCTGCATGTCATAGCAGAGAATGAGGCTTCACGTCAGCCACCACTGCAACAGTCCATTGGCATATATTTAGGCCCAGCACACACACAGGCAGAGGAGAGAGGTCCCGTAACAGAGAATCTGGCTTCATGTCAGCAGAGAATCAGTCTGCATGTCATAGCAGAGAATGAGGCTTCACGTCACCCACCACTGCAACAGTCCATTGGCATATATTTAGGCCTAGCACACAGGCAGAGCAGAGAGGTCCCGTAACAGACAATCTGGCTTCATGTCAGCAGAGAATCAGTCTGCATGTCATAGCAGAGAATGAGGCTTCACGTCACCCACCACTGCAACAGTCCATTGGCATATATTTAGGCCTAGCACACAGGCAGAGCAGAGAGGTCCCGTAACAGACAATCTGGCTTCATGACAGCAGAGAATTAGTCTGCATGTCATAGCAGAGAATGAGGCTTCACGTCAGCCACCACTGCAACAGTCCATTGGCATATATTTAGGCCCAGCACCCAGGCAGAGGAGAGAGGTCCCGTAACAGACAATCTGGCTTCATGTCAGCAGAGAATTAGTCTGCATGTCATAGCAGAGAATCAGGCTTCACGTCAGCCACCACTGCAACAGTCCATTGTCATAAATTTAGGCCCAGCACCCAGGCAGAGGAGAGAGGTCCCGTAACAGACAATCTGGCTTCATGTCAGCAGAGAATTAGTCTGCATGTCATAGCAGAGAATGAGGCTTCACGTCAGCCACCACTGCAACAGTCCATTGGCATATATTTAGGCCTAGCACACAGGCAGAGCAGAGAGGTCCCGTAACAGACAATCTGGCTTCATGACAGCAGAGAATCAGTCTGCATGTCATAGCAGAGAATCAGGCTTCACGTCAGCCACCACTGCAACAGTCCATTGTCATAAATTTAGGCCCAGCACCCAGGCAGAGGAGAGAGGTCCCGTAACAGAGAATCTGGCTTCATGTCAGCAGAGAATCAGTCTTCATATCATAGCAGAGAATCAGGCTTCACGTCACCCACCACTGTAAGAGTCAATTTTCATAAATTTAGGCCCAGAACCCAGGCAGAGGAGAAAGGTCCCGTAACAGACAATCTGGCTTCATGTCAGCAGAGAATCAGTCTTCATATCATAGCCTAGAATCAGGCTTCACGTCACCCACCACTGTAAGAGTCAATTTTCATAAATTTAGGCCCAGAACCCAGGCAGAGGAGAAAGGTCCCGTAACAGACAATCTGGCTTCATGTCAGCAGAGAATCAGTCTTCATATCATAGCAGAGAATCAGGCTTCACGTCACCCACCACTGCAACAGTCAATTGTCATAAATTTAGGCCCAGCACCCAGGCAGAGGAGAGAGCTCCCGTAACAGAGGATCTGGCTTCATGTCAGCAGAGAATCAGTCTGCATGTCATAGCAGAGAATGAGGCTTCACGTCACCCACCACTGCAACAGTCCATTGGCATATATTTAGGCCTAGCACACAGGCAGAGCAGAGAGGTCCCGTAACAGACAATCTGGCTTCATGTCAGCAGAGAATCAGTCTGCATGTCATAGCAGAGAATGAGGCTTCACGTCACCCACCACTGCAACAGTCCATTGGCATATATTTAGGCCTAGCACACAGGCAGAGCAGAGAGGTCCCGTAACAGACAATCTGGCTTCATGACAGCAGAGAATCAGTCTGCATGTCATAGCAGAGAATGAGGCTTCACGTCACCCACCACTGCAACAGTCCATTGGCATATATTTAGGCCTAGCACACAGGCAGAGCAGAGAGGTCCCGTAACAGACAATCTGGCTTCATGTCAGCAGAGAATCAGTCTGCATGTCATAGCAGAGAATGAGGCTTCACGTCACCCACCACTGCAACAGTCCATTGGCATATATTTAGGCCTAGCACACAGGCAGAGCAGAGAGGTCCCGTAACAGACAATCTGGCTTCATGACAGCAGAGAATCAGTCTGCATGTCATAGCAGAGAATGAGGCTTCACGTCACCCACCACTGCAACAGTCCATTGGCATATATTTAGGCCTAGCACACAGGCAGAGCAGAGAGGTCCCGTAACAGACAATCTGGCTTCATGTCAGCAGAGAATCAGTCTGCATGTCATAGCAGAGAATGAGGCTTCACGTCACCCACCACTGCAACAGTCCATTGGCATATATTTAGGCCTAGCACACAGGCAGAGCAGAGAGGTCCCGTAACAGACGATCTGGCTTCATGTCAGCAGAGAATCAGTCTGCATGTCATAGCAGAGAATCAGGCTTCACGTCAGCCACCACTGCAACAGTCCATGGTCATAAATTTAGGCCCAGCACCCAGGCAGAGGAGAGAGGTCCCGTAACAGACAATCTGGCTTCATGTCAGCAGAGAATTAGTCTGCATGTCATAGCAGAGAATCAGGCTTCATGTCAGCCACCACTGCAACAGTCCATTGGCATATATTTAGGCCTAGCACACAGGCAGAGGAGAGGTTCATTCAACTTTGGGTAGCATCGCAATATAATGGTAAAATGAAAATAAAAATAGGATTGAATGAGGAAGTGCCCTGGAGTCCAATAATATATGGTTATGGGGAGGTAGTTAATGTCTAATCTGGACAAGGGACGGACAGGTCCTGTGGGATCCATGCCTGGTTCATTTTTATGAACGTCAGCTTGTCCACATTGGCTGTAGACAGGCGGCTGCGTTTGTCTGTAATGACGCCCCCTGCCGTGCTGAATACACGTTCAGACAAAACGCTGGCTGCCGGGCAGGCCAGCACCTCCAAGGCATAAAAGGCTAGCTCTGGCCACGTGGACAATTTAGAGACCCAGAAGTTGAATGGGGCCGAACCATCAGTCAGTACGTGGAGGGGTGTGCACACGTACTGTTCCACCATGTTAGTGAAATGTTGCCTCCTGCTAACACGTTGCGTATCAGGTGGTGGTGCAGTTAGCTGTGGCGTGTTGACAAAAGTTTTCCACATCTCTGCCATGCTAACCCTGCCCTCAGAGGAGCTGGCCGTGACACAGCTGCCTTGGCGACCTCTTGCTCCTCCTCTGCCTTGGCCTTGGGCTTCCACTTGTTCCCCTGTGACATTTGGGAATGCTCTCAGTAGCGCGTCTACCAACGTGCGCTTGTACTCGCGCATCTTCCTATCACGCTCCAGTGCAGGAAGTAAGGTGGGCACATTGTCTTTGTAGCGTGGATCCAGCAGGGTGGCAACCCAGTAGTCCGCACAGGTTAAAATGTGGGCAACTCTGCTGTCGTTGCGCAGGCACTGCAGCATGTAGTCGCTCATGTGTGCCAGGCTGCCCAGGGGTAAGGACAAGCTGTCCTCTGTGGGAGGCGTATCGTCATCGTCCTGCCTTTCCCCCCAGCCACGCACCAGTGATGGACCCGAGCTGCGTTGGGTGCCACCCCGCTGTGACCATGCTTCATCCTCATCCTCCTCCACCTCCTCCTCATCCTCGTCCTCCTCGTCCTCCAGTAGTGGGCCCTGGCTGGCCACATTTGTACCTGGCCTCTGCTGTTGCAAAAAACCTCCCTCTGAGTCACTTCGAAGAGACTGGCCTGAAAGTGCTAAAAATGACCCCTCTTCCTCATCCTCCTCCTCCTCCTCCTGGGCCACCTCCTGTTCCATCATCGCCCTAAGTGTTTTCTCAAGGAGACATAGAAGTGGTATTGTAACGCTGATAACGGTGTCATCGCCACTGGCCATGTTGGTGGAGTACTCGAAACAGCGCAACAGGGCACACAGGTCTCGCATGGAGGCCCAGTCATTGGTGGTGAAGTGGTGCTGTTCTGTAGTGCGACTGACCCGTGCGTGCTGCAGCTGAAACTCCACTATGGCCTGCTGCTGCTCGCACAGTCTGTCCAGCATGTGCAAGGTGGAGTTCCACCTGGTGGGCACGTCGCATATGAGGCGGTGAGCGGGAAGGCCGAAGTTACGCTGTAGCGCAGACAGGCGAGCAGCGGCAGGATGTGAACGCCGGAAGCGCGAACAGACGGCCCGCACTTTATGCAGCAGCTCTGACATGTCGGGGTAGTTGTGAATGAACTTCTGCACCACCAAATTCAGCACATGCGCCAAGCAAGGGATGTGCGTCAAATTGGCTAGTCCCAGAGCTGCAACGAGATTTCGCCCATTATCACACACCACCAGGCCGGGCTTGAGGCTCACCGGCAGCAACCACTCGTCGGTCTGTTGTTCAATACCCCGCCACAACTCCTGTGCGGTGTGGGGCCTGTCCCCCAAACATATGAGTTTCAGAATGGCCTGCTGACGTTTACCCCGGGCTGTGCTGAAGTTGGTGGTGAAGGTGTGTGGCTGACTGGATGAGCAGGTGGAAGAAGAGGAGGAGGAAGCCGAGAAGGAGGAGGTGGCAACAGGAGGCAAAGAATGTTGCCCTGCGATCCTTGGCGGCGGCAGGACGTGCGCCAAACAGCTCTCCGCCTGGGGCCCAGCTGCCACTACATTTACCCAGTGTGCAGTTAGGGAGATATAGCGTCCCTGGCCGTGCTTACTGGTCCACGTATCTGTGGTTAGGTGGACCTTGCTACAGATGGCGTTGCGCAGTGCACACTTGATTTTATCGGATACTTGGTTGTGCAGGGAAGGCACGGCTCTCTTGGAGAAGTAGTGCCGGCTGGGAACAACATACTGTGGGACAGCAAGCGACATGAGCTGTTTGAAGCTGTCTGTGTCCACCAGCCTAAATGACAGCATTTCATAGGCCAGTAGTTTAGAAATGCTGGCATTCAGGGCCAGGGATCGAGGGTGGCTAGGTGGGAATTTACGCTTTCTATCAAATGTTTGTGAGATGGAGAGCTGAACGCTGGCGTGTGACATGGTTGAGACGCTTGGTGACGGAGGTGGTGGTGGTGGTGTTGGTGGTACATCCCCTGTTTGCTGGGCGGCAGGTGCCAACGTTCCTCCAGAGGCGGAGGAAGAGGCCGAGGCGGCAGCAGCAGAATAGGCCGAGGCGGCAGCAGCAGAAGAGGTAGCAGGGGGAGCCTGAGTGACTTCCTTGGTTTTAAGGTGTTTACTCCACTGCAGTTCATGCTTTGCATGCAGGTGCCTGGTCATGCAGGTTGTGCTCAGGTTCAGAACGTTAATGCCTCGCTTCAGGCTCTGATGGCACAGCGTGCAAACCACTCGGGTCTTGTCGTCAGCACATTGTTTGAAGAAGTGCCATGCCAGGGAACTCCTTGAAGCTGCCTTTGGGGTGCTCGGTCCCAGATGGCGGCGGTCAGTAGCAGGCGGAGTCTCTTGGCGGCGGGTGTTCTGCTTTTGCCCACTGCTCCCTCTTTTGCTACGCTGTTGGCTCGGTCTCACCACTGCCTCTTCCTCCGAACTGTGAAAGTCAGTGGCACGACCTTCATTCCATGTGGGGTCTAGGACCTCATCGTCCCCTGCATCGTCTTCCACCCAGTCTTGATCCCTGACCTCCTGTTCAGTCTGCACACTGCAGAAAGACGCAGCAGTTGGCACCTGTGTTTCGTCATCATCAGAGACATGCTGAGGTGGTATTCCCATGTCCTCATCATCAGGAAACATAAGTGGTTGTGCGTCAGTGCATTCTATGTCTTTCACCGCTGGGGAAGGGCTAGGTGGATGCCCTTGGGAAACCCTGCCAGCGGAGTCTTCAAACAGCATAAGAGACTGCTGCATAACTTGAGGCTGAGACAGTTTCCCTGGTATGCATGGGGGTGATGTGACAGACTGATGGGGTTGGTTTTCAGGCGCCATCTGTGCGCTTTCTGCAGAAGACTGGGTGGGAGATAATGTGAACGTGCTGGATCCACTGTCGGCCACCCAATTGACTAATGCCTGTACCTGCTCAGGCCTTACCATCCTTAGAACGGCATTGGGCCCCACCATATATCGCTGTAAATTCTGGCGGCTACTGGGACCTGAGGTAGTTGGTACACTAGGACGTGTGGATGTGGCAGAACGGCCACGTCCTCTCCCAGCACCAGAGGGTCCACTAACACCACCACGACCATGTCCACGTCCGCGTCCCTTACTAGATGTTTTTCTCATTGTTATGGTTCACCACAACAACAAATATATTATTTGGCCCAATGTATTGTATTCAAATTCAGCGGGATATAAATTTGAGGCCTAGTATTTAGGCGCTGGGTGACCGGTATGGATTTAGTGACAGAATTAGACTTGGAAATGCACAGAAGCGTGTGTGTGAAGTTATTCTGAATGACCCTATGTGCACCTTCAATATTATATACCCTTTTAGGGATAGATTTCAAATAGCTCTGATATAGCAGAAACCACTAAATTATGAAATTGCTAAATTGGGAATTGTACTTCAACCCAGAACAAAAAATGTGCTTTGACGGACACTAAATATCTTGCCCAGCAACAACAGTACAGCGGTGGGTAACGAGAGATTTAGAGGGATTTAAATTTGAGGCCTAGTATTTAGGCGCTGGGTCACCGGTATGGATTTAGTGACAGAATTAGACTTGGAAATACACAGTAGCGGGTGTGTGTGAAGTTATTCTGAATGACCCTATGTGCACCTTCAATATTATATACCCTTTTTGGGATAGATTTCAAATAGCTCTGATATAGCAGGAACCACTAAATTATGAAATTGCTAAATTGGGAATTGTACTTCAACCCAGAACAAAAAATGTGCTTTGACGGGCACTAAATAACTTTCCCAGCTACAACAGGACAACGGTAACGAGAGATTTAGAGGGATTTAAATTTGAGGCCTAGTATTTAGGCGCTGGGTGACAGGTATGGGTTTAGTGACAGAATTAGACTTGGAAATACACAGTAGCGGGTGTGTGTGAAGTTATTCTGAATGACCCTATGTGCACCTTCAATATTATATACCCTTTTAGGGATAGATTTCAAATAGCTCTGATATAGCAGAAACCACTAAATTATGAAATTGCTAAATTGGGAATTGTACTTCAACCCAGAACAAAAAATGTGCTTTGACGGACACTAAATATCTTGCCCAGCAACAACAGTACAGCGGTGGGTAACGAGAGATTTAGAGGGAATTAAATTTGAGGCCTAGTATTTAGGCGCTGGGTCACCGGTATGGATTTAGTGACAGAATTAGACTTGGAAATACACAGTAGCGGGTGTGTGTGAAGTTATTCTGAATGACCCTATGTGCACCTTCAATATTATATACCCTTTTTGGGATAGATTTCAAATAGCTCTGATATAGCAGGAACCACTAAATTATGAAATTGCTAAATTGGGAATTGTACTTCAACCCAGAACAAAAAATGTGCTTTGACGGGCACTAAATAACTTTCCCAGCTACAACAGGACAACGGTAACGAGAGATTTAGAGGGATTTAAATTTGAGGCCTAGTATTTAGGCGCTGGGTGACAGGTATGGGTTTAGTGACAGAATTAGACTTGGAAATACACAGTAGCGGGTGTGTGTGAAGTTATTCTGAATGACCCTATGTGCACCTTCAATATTATATACCCTTTTTGGGATAGATTTCAAATAGCTCTGATATAGCAGAAACCACTAAATTATGAAATTGCTAAATTGGGAATTGTACTTCAACCCAGAACAAAAATGTGCTTTGACGGACACTAAATATCTTGCCCAGCAACAACAGTACAGCGGTGGGTAACGAGAGATTTAGAGGGAATTAAATTTGAGGCCTAGTATTTAGGCGCTGGGTCACCGGTATGGATTTAGTGACAGAATTAGACTTGGAAATACACAGTAGCGGGTGTGTGTGAAGTTACTCTGAATGACCCTATGTGCACCTTCAATATTATATACCCTTTTTGGGATAGATTTCAAAGAGCTCTGATATAGCAGGAACCACTAAATTATGAAATTGCTAAATTGAGAATTGTATTTCAACCCAGAACAAGAAATGTGCTTGAACGGACACTAAATAACTCGCCCAGCTACAGCACTAGGGACAGATTTAGCTGGATATAAATTTGAGGCCTAGTATTTAGGCGCTGGGTGACAGGTATGGGTTTAGTGACAGAATTAGACTTGGAAATACACAGTAGCGGGTGTGTGTGAAGTTATTCTGAATGACCCTATGTGCACCTTCAATATTATATACCCTTTTAGGGATAGATTTCAAATAGCTCTGATATAGCAGAAACCACTAAATTATGAAATTGCTAAATTGGGAATTGTACTTCAACCCAGAACAAAAAATGTGCTTTGACGGACACTAAATATCTTGCCCAGCAACAACAGTACAGCGGTGGGTAACGAGAGATTTAGAGGGAATTAAATTTGAGGCCTAGTATTTAGGCGCTGGGTCACCGGTATGGATTTAGTGACAGAATTAGACTTGGAAATACACAGTAGCGGGTGTGTGTGAAGTTATTCTGAATGACCCTATGTGCACCTTCAATATTATATACCCTTTTTGGGATAGATTTCAAATAGCTCTGATATAGCAGGAACCACTAAATTATGAAATTGCTAAATTGGGAATTGTACTTCAACCCAGAACAAAAAATGTGCTTTGACGGGCACTAAATAACTTTCCCAGCTACAACAGGACAACGGTAACGAGAGATTTAGAGGGATTTAAATTTGAGGCCTAGTATTTAGGCGCTGGGTGACAGGTATGGGTTTAGTGACAGAATTAGACTTGGAAATACACAGTAGCGGGTGTGTGTGAAGTTATTCTGAATGACCCTATGTGCACCTTCAATATTATATACCCTTTTTGGGATAGATTTCAAATAGCTCTGATATAGCAGAAACCACTAAATTATGAAATTGCTAAATTGGGAATTGTACTTCAACCCAGAACAAAAAATGTGCTTTGACGGACACTAAATATCTTGCCCAGCAACAACAGTACAGCGGTGGGTAACGAGAGATTTAGAGGGAATTAAATTTGAGGCCTAGTATTTAGGCGCTGGGTCACCGGTATGGATTTAGTGACAGAATTAGACTTGGAAATACACAGTAGCGGGTGTGTGTGAAGTTACTCTGAATGACCCTATGTGCACCTTCAATATTATATACCCTTTTTGGGATAGATTTCAAAGAGCTCTGATATAGCAGGAACCACTAAATTATGAAATTGCTAAATTGGGAATTGTATTTCAACCCAGAACAAGAAATGTGCTTGAACGGACACTAAATAACTCGCCCAGCTACAGCACTAGGGACAGATTTAGCTGGATATAAATTTGAGGCCTAGTATTTAGGCGCTGGGTGACCGGTATGGATTTAGTGACAGAATTAGACTGGGATATGGCCAAAAAATGAACAGACTATTGCTGGTTAAATGCACTTGGTGTGACAGCTTCACCCTGATGTAGGCTTTAGCCAAAAAACAACCACACCATTGAGGGTTAAATGCACTTGGTGACAGGCGCAGCTTGCCCCTGATTTTGTATATGGCCAAAAAATGAACAGACTATTGCTGGTTAAATGCACTTGGTGTGACAGCTTCACCCTGATGTAGGCTTTAGCCAAAAAACAACCACACCATTGAGGGTTAAATGCACTTGGTGACAGGCGCAGCTTGCCCCTGATTTTGTATATGGCCAAAAAATGAACAGACTATTGCTGGTTAAATGCACTTGGTGTGACAGCTTCACCCTGATGTAGGCTTTAGCCAAAAAACAACCACACCATTGAGGGTTAAATGCACTTGGTGACAGGCGCAGCTTGCCCCTGATTTTGTATATGGCCAAAAAATGAACAGACTATTGCTGGTTAAATGCACTTGGTGTGACAGCTTCACCCTGATGTAGGCTTTAGCCAAAAAACAACCACACCATTGAGGGTTAAATGCACTTGGTCGCAGCTTGTGCTGGCGCACCACAAGACACAAAATGGCCGCCGATCACCCCAGAAAAATGAGACTGACAAACGGTCTGTGCAGCCTAAAAACAGTGAGCAATTGAGGATCAGCAGCTCAATGATCCACAGCTGCAGATCGATCAGTTAATCAAGTCCTTTGGAGGAGTTAATCTGCCTAATCTCGCCCTACTGTCGCAGCCGCAACCTCTCCCTACGCTAATCAGAGCAGAGTGACGGGCGGCGCTATGTGACTCCAGCTTAAATAGAGGCTGGGTCACATGGTGCTCTGGCCAATCACAGCCATGCCAATAGTAGGCATGGCTGTGATGGCCTCTTGGGGCAAGTAGTATGACGCTTGTTGATTGGCTGCTTTGCAGCCTTTCAAAAAGCGCCAAGAAAGCGTCACAAAAGCGCGAAGAAAGCGACGAACACCGAACCCGAACCCGGACTTTTACGAAAATGTCCGGGTTCGGGTCCGTGTCACGGACACCCCAAAATTCGGTACGAACCCGAACTATACAGTTCGAGTTCGCTCATCCCTACTTATTACGCAATTAATGGCTGAATGTAGTCCATCCTTCGCATGAAAGCTATTTGATGCATGGTTTTTACTGTCATCTTCAATTGTATAATCATCATTTTAGCTTTCAACTGGGTCTTTGAAAAAAACGGCTTCTCTTTTTATTCGCAGTCTTCTCCTCCAATGCTTTTATTTGTCCCTGAATGCTACATGACAACCTGTCAGCCTCCTCCATTCCCTTATACGAGTCACACGATCTCTTAATTATACCAATTACATTATTTTTGCACTTTTTTAAATAAATTGTACAGCTTGAACCAAAACTTCATAAAAAATGCTGTCTTTTGATAGAATGACTCTTTTAGGTCTGAACCTATATTTTGGTGATAAATAAAATTAGAAAAAATAGCAGCTCGCACCTGTTGTGAGCACGGACACCAGCCTGGACACGGCTGTTGTTGCAAATCAATGAAAATATGATGAAAAAATCCAGCTCTTAACCAACAAGAGACACTTTATTGATGCGGTAAAAACTTTCCAATCCTCATAAGCAAGAATACAGTCTACGCGTTTCAGACCTTCATATTTCAGTCCTTAATTGTGACATGAGTAACACATACTAAGCAGTTACTAATATACTCCTCCCACACCAATCCGTGGGGGTTTGGGTGTCACATGATCATTAACTACTTAGTACTTTTACGTTGCAATGTAGTAAGCAGATACTTAATTGTATTGTAGGACCAAGACCTGTCTTTTATTTAAACCTGTTGGGATGCAAGTGCTGAGTTGGAACATCCAGAAAGCCTCTCTATTAAGAAGCTTCCTTCGATGATCTCCACCTCGTAAGGGAGCTGTAACCCTTTCTACGCCTAGCACACTCAAGGCTGAAAAGTCGCCTCCAGGTTCTAGGGCAAAATGCAGACTGGCAGCAGAAACGTTTCTTGTTTTAAAATGCGGTATGTCAGAGATGTGTTTTCTTATCCTGGTTTTTATAGCATTTGTTGTACAGCCTACATATTGGAGTGAGCAGACTTCACATGTGATTAAATATATAGCAAATTTGGTGTTGCAATTCAGGTAAGCCCTAAGTGCAAATTGTCTGCCATTAGCCGTAGATGCAAAAGTACTGTTCCTCTTCATATGGCTGCAACAAATACATCTGCCATGTCCGCATTTAAAACTTCCCTTGTTAGATAGCCAAGTTGGTTGTGTCCTGGGACCATCCACATAAAGACTTGGGCTAAGTAAATTTCCCAGTGTTGGCGCCCGTCGCGCCACACATTTAATACCGTCTTTTGTGAACTTGGACCATTCTTTATCAGCTCCCTTACAAGGTGGAGATCATCGAAGGAAGCTTCTTAATAGAGAGGCTTTTTGGATGTTCCAACTCAGCACTTGCATCCCAACAGGTTTAAATAAAAGACAGGACTTGGTCCTACAAAACAATTAAGTATCTGCTTACTACATTGCAACGTAAAAGAGTTCTTTTATTTCTGATTTTATTAGTATGTGAATAAGTTTTTTAAGTATAATCTATGTTCTGATCCTACTAAGGAGTTACTGATCATGTGACACCCAAACCCCCACGGATTGGTGTGGGAGGAGTATATTAGTAACTGCTGAGTATGTGTTACTCATGTCATGATTAAGGACTGAAATATGAAGGTCTGAAATGCGTAGACTGTATTCTTGCTTATGAGGATTGGAAAGTTTTTACCGCATCAATAAAGTGTCTCCTGTTGTTTAAGAGTTGGATTTTTTCATCATATTTTCATATATTTTGGTGATGGTGATGCATTAAATCACCAATACCTGCTCCATACATAAAATAATATAATAACACTTCTATACAATGTCTAAGTAATACAGCTATACAATTAAAGAGGTTGTCTGGTTTTCTATATTGATGACCTATCCTCAGGATAGATCATCATACCAGATTGTTGAAGAGAACGCAGCGCTGGTGTGAGAGCTACATTATCTTCAGTCTACCTGCTCGCCATCGGTATAACAGCGGCATGCAATATACAATACCTGTCCAAAAAAAAGTCGCCACCAAAAAAAAAGCCTTTAGCTTTGATTACGGCACGCATTCGCTGCGGCATTGTTTCGATAAGCTTTTGCAATGTCACAAGAGTTATTTCCATCCAGTGTTGCATTAATTTTTCACCAAGATCTTGCATTGATGATGGTAGAGTCTGACGCAAAGCCTTCTCCAGCACATCCCAAAGATTCTCAATGGGGTTAAGGTCTGGATTCTGTGGTGGCCAATCCATGTGTGACAATGATGTCTCATGCTCCCTGAACCACTCTTTCACAATTTGAGCCTGATGAATCTCGGCATTGTCATCTTGGAATATGCCCGTGCCATCAGGGAAGAACAAATCCATTGATGGAATAACCTGGTCATTCAGTATGTTCAGGTAGTCAGCTGACTTCATTCTTGGAGCACATACTGTTGCTGAACCTAGACCTGACCAACTGCAGCAACCCCAGATCATAGCACTGCCCCCACAGGCTTGTACAGTAGGCACTAGGCATGATGGGGGCATCACTTCATCTGCCTCTCTTCTTACCTTTATGCGCCCATCACTCTGGAACAGGGTCAATCTGGACTCATCAGACCACATGACCTTCTTCCATTGCTCCAGAGTCCACTCTTTATGCTCCCTAGCAAATTGAAGCATTTCTTTCTGGTTTGCCTCACTGATTAGTGTTTTCTTACGGCTACACAGCTGTTCAGTCCCAATCCCTTGAGTTCCCTTCACATTGTGCGTGTGGAAATGCTCTTACTTTCACTATTAAACATAGCCCTGAGTTCTACTGTTGTTTTTCTTCGATTTGATTTCACTAAACATTTAAGTGATCGCCGATCACGATCATTCAGTATTTTTTTTTTTCGGCCACATTTCTTCCTCGAATACTTCCAGTTTTTAATAATGCGTTGGACCATTTTTAACCCAATTTTAGTAGTTTCTGCAATCTCCTTAGATGTTTTCTCTGCTTGATGCATGCCAATGATTTGACCCTTCTCAAACAGACTAACATCTTTTCCACGACCACGAGATGTGTCTTTCAACATGGCTGTTTAAGAAATGAGAAGCAACTCATTGGACCAGTTGGGGTTAAATAACTTATTGTCAGCTGAAAGATAATCGCCCATGCAGTAATTATCCGATAGGAGGCTCATAACTATTTGCTTAGTTAAATCCAGGTGGCGACTTTTTTTTGGACAGGCAGTGTAATTACAGCTCCTCTGTTCCATTCACTTGAATAGAACGTGAGTGTAACTGTAACACCCCAGAGTTGTGTTACTACATGCCTTTACCCCGCTACTATCTTCTAAGAGCCTTTACATTGTCATCTGATGTAATTTACATTATGTCTTCACAAATGTGCATGTAAAACCATGTTAAACACACTTGTTCCTGTAGCTTTCCAGGTTCACCAGCAGGTGGCAGCAACACATTGACCAGGTACTAGTCCCAGTTTAGTGAATCTAGGCTGGAATCGATTATTACAGCTTAGCTCCCCCTCTGTGGATGTGTGGACTGTTCCCACATCCTACAGCATGGAAGGAGACGGAAGTTAGAGTTAGTGTAGCCTCCCCACTGCTTGGAGTAGGGTGTGTGTGTGTAGGAGATCCCCTGCATAGGGAAGACAGCAAGGATCTTGTCTCAGCAGAGACCTGATCACATACCAAGCTGAGCTCCTTCAGCCTCAGCTGGATAAGAGAAGCAGAAAACTACAGACAACCTACAGAGTCCCAGGAAGAAAGCATCCTGGGAATCTATCTGAGAGTAAGTCCAGAGACCTAGGAGAAGCCATTCCTCCTCAGCTAGTCTGTCCCCATACAGCAGAAGTTACAGAATAGTGCAGAAGATTAATTCCTGCCACAGAGCTACCAAGCAGACGACTTATCCTGCAAGCTCCTTACATTTAAAGAACAGAAGCATTCATTGCTTGGATACAAGCAGTATACAAGCTGTATACTGCTTGGATACAAGTTATCTTTAGTAAAGAAAGAATTGAACTTCATCTAAAGGTCTGGACATCATTGCTGCTGCAAAATTCCTCTATTACTCCTACTATCACTACACTCAAATTTATTGCAAGTGAGCCAGGAGCCAGGAGCCAGGAGTTCGGCTGTACTCAGGTAGGAGACACAGTTGACACAATTATCGCTACTCTACAGAGACATTATAGGCCATTACACCACTCTAGCATTCCTAATCTGGGACGTGCAGTATAACACCTTGGAAGGGCCCTGGGATAGTTCCCTGCGCACGCTGCAATTGGCGTCACGAAGAAATACAGACTATTATCCACCCCTATCCTGGCCCACTGCATAAGTGTCGTCAGCGTGTCCATTCCTGGTCACTGCATAACTACAACTGCTCCTTTCCATTCACATGACTGGGACGGAGCTGTAATTACACCTGCTCACTGCTGGGATGTCAACAGTGAGCAGGTAAACAGTGCAGAGAATGCTGAGCTCACACAAGCATGGCCTTCTTTTCAAAAAGCTGATCAGCCGAGGATCCAGGAGTCAGATCATCACTGACAAGTGAACAGAACCAAATGACTGGCAGGAGACATCTGGGAGGCTGGGAGGCTGTCTGAGGAGTGTGACGCTGAAGAGTGCTGCAGTGAATCGCTGCAAAGGGAGTCTACAGACTACTACTGATGTATCAGGGTTAGCAGTGAGGGGAGTGAAAATAAAGAGGGGAGCGAGGCTGAGGACCCGGCAAGGGTAGACTGGCCATAGATCCTACCAAGATGATTTACAGTGGGCTGATATACAGTCATGTGAAAAAATTAGGACACCCTTTGAAAGCATGTGGTTTTTTGTAACATTTTTAATAAAAGGTTATTTCATCTCCGTTTCAACAATACAGAGAGATTAAAGTAATCCAACTAAACAAAGAAAACTGAAGAAAAGTCTTTTCCAGATCTTCTGTAAATGTCATTCTACAAAAATGCCTATTCTAACTGAGGAAAAAGACAGGACACCCTCACATGTATTCCCTCTTAAATTGGCTCAGATCTCACACATGTATATCACACCAGGTGCACATAATTAGTAGATCGTTACTCTGCATGTTGAATGAGGCTTGCCCTATTTAAACCTCAGACATTTAGTTTGTTGTGCTCCTGACTGTTGAAGTGAGAGTGAGCACCATGGTGAGAGCAAAAGAGCTGTCAGAGGACTTCAGAAAAAAGATTGTAGCAGCCTATGAGTCTGGGAAGGGATTTAAAAAGATCTCAAAAGATTTTGAAATCAGCCATTCCACTGTCCGGAAGATAGTCTACAAGTGGAGGGCTTTCAAAACAACTGCCAACATGCCCAGGACTGGTCGTCCCAGCAAGTTCACCCCAAGAGCAGACCGCAAGATGCTAAAAGAGGTCTCCAAAAACCCTAAAGTGTCATCTCGAGAACTACAGCAGGCTCTGGCTACTGTTGATGTAGAAGTACATGCCTCTACAATCAGAAAGAGACTGTACAAGTTTAACTTGCATGGGAGGTGTGCAAGGAGGAAACCTTTGCTTTCCAAGAGAAACATCGAGGCCAGACTGACATTTGCCAGAGATAAAGTTGACAAAGACCAGGACTTCTGGAATAATGTTCTTTGGACAGATGAGTCCAAAATTGAATTATTTGGACACAACAGCAGAGGACATGTTTGGCGTAAACCAAACACAGCATTCCAAGAAAAGAACCTCATACCAACTGTGAAGCATGGAGGTGGAAGTGTCATGGTTTGGGGCTGCTTTGCTGCAGCAGGACCTGGTCAGCTCACCATCATAGAATCCACGATGAATTCTACTGTGTATCAGAAGGTGCTTGAAGAACATGTGAGACCATCAGTTAGAAAATTAAAGCTGAAGCGGAACTGGACCATGCAACATGACAATGACCCAAAACATACTAGTAAATCAACCAAAGATTGGCTGAAAAAGAAGAAATGGAGAGTCCTGGAATGGCCAAGTCAAAGTCCAGATTTGAATCCCATTGAGATGCTGTGGGGTGACTTGAAAAGGGCTGTACGTGCAAGAAACCCCTCAAACATCTCACAGCTGAAAAAGTTCTGCATTGAGGAGTGGGGTAAAATTTCCTCAGACCGATGTCGAAGACTGGTAGATGGCTACAAGAACCGTCTCACTGCAGTTATTTCAGCCAAAGGAGGTAACACTCGCTATTAGGGGCAAGGGTGTCCTATCTTTTTCCTCAGTTAGAATAGGCATTTTTGTAGAATGACATTTACAGAAGATCTTGAAAAGACTTTTCTTCAGTTTTCTTTGTTTAGTCGGATTACTTTAATCTCTCTGTATTGTTGAAATGGAGATGAAATAACCTTTTATTAAAAATGTTACAAAAAACCACATGCTTTCAAAGGGTGTCCTAATTTTTTCACATGACTGTAGTTTGCGATACAGTTGAACACTGTTGAAGGGAACAGGCGTTGACTGCTCCTGGCCCTGCCATTCACCCACCTAGACTTCCTATGTGGCAGTACAAGGACACAGATGGTTATGAAAAGATTACATTATCATGACCACTTTCAGCCCTCAGCACCCTAATCTTTACCAGCCAATAGCTAGCAACCCTGGGGAAAAAGGGTGCCTGAGCAATAGGTTTCTTAGCTTGGTAGTTCCTACAAAGGTATACTGTATTCCTTTGTCTGCCCATGTACTGACATCTGCCCATTTCCTGGATAGTGACCCTTTGCTGCCTGTCCTGACCACAGGCAGTGTATCAGATTGCTTGTACTCTGTCTATACTTGTACCAGTCTATATACTGTCATCTGTACATGTATAACAGCTTCACCAGTCTATATACTGTCATCAGTACATGTACAACAGCTTCACCAGTCTGTATACTGTCATCAGTACATGTATAACAGCTTCACCAGTCTATATACTGTCATCAGTACATGTACAACAGCTTCACCAGTCTGTATACTGTCATCAGTACATGTATAACAGCTTCACCAGTCTATATACTGTCATCAGTACATGTATAACAGCTTCACCAGTCTATATACTGTCATCAGTACCTGTATAACAGCTTCACCAGTCTATATACTGTCATCAGTAAATGTATAACAGCTTCACTAGTCTATATACTGTCACCAGTACATGTACAACAGCTTCACCAGTCTATATACTGTCATCAGTACATGTACAACAGCTTCACTAGTCTATATACTGTCATCAGTACATGTATAACAGCTTCACCAGTCTATATACTGTCATCAGTACATGTACAACAGCTTCACCAGTCTATATACTGTCATCAGTACATGTACAACAGCTTCACCAGTCTATATACTGTCATCAGTACATGTACAACAGCTTCATCAGTATATATACTGTCATCAGTACATGTACAACAGCTTCACCAGTCTATATACTGTCATCACTACCTGTATAACAGCTTCACCAGTCTGTATACTGTCATCAGTACATGTACAACAGCTTCACCAGTCTATATACTGTCACCAGTACATGTACAACAGCTTCACCAGTCTATATACTGTCATCAGTACATGTACAACCGCTTCACCAGTCTGTATACTGTCATCAGTACATGTATAACAGCTTCACTAGTCTATATACTGTCACCAGTACATGTACAACAGCTTCACCAGTCTATATACTGTCATCAGTACATGTACAACAGCTTCACTAGTCTATATACTGTCATCAGTACATGTATAACAGCTTCACCAGTCTATATACTGTCATCAGTACATGTACAACAGCTTCACCAGTCTATATACTGTCATCAGTACATGTACAACAGCTTCACTAGTCTATATACTGTCATCAGTACATGTATAACAGCTTCACCAGTCTATATACTGTCATCAGTACATGTACAACAGCTTCACCAGTCTATATACTGTCATCAGTACATGTACAACAGCTTCACTAGTCTATATACTGTCATCAGTACATGTATAACAGCTTCACCAGTCTATATACTGTCATCAGTACATGTATTACAGCTTCACCAGTCTATATACTGTCATCAGTACCATGGACAGCAGTTTAACTTGTCCTTATCTTTTCATTCCTGGAAAGTATTATTATTTCTTTCTGCTCGCTGACTCCCCGCAACAGGTAAGGCAGTTAACACATCCCATCCCTTTCATAAACTACCCAGCTCCACCGCCCCTTTAACTTAAACAGCGGGAAAAGAAGGGTGCAAATCCTCCAATCACCTTCTTTCCTTCTTCCCTGCAGTCCCTGGCCCTTTCATTAACCATTTCATGGCCTTCTATTTACCTCTGCATCAATCACTTTCTTGCAGTAAATAGTTTAAGGTGTAGACGGGTTTAGAGCTGATCCCGGATATACCCACATTTTCACCCAGCCACCCCCTGATATCAGCATCTGACCATTTCATGCTCTCCCTTGTCCTGCGCTAATCGTACAGGGCAAGGGCTTTTTTGTTTGTTGTTACACTGTTGGGCGAGGCTTCCGTGATCTGTGATTCGGTGACATCACCGGCTTTAATGGGCAGGCTTTAGGGCTGCCCTAGCCTTTTTATAGGCTAGGGCAGCTCTGAATCCAGCCCATTAGTGCTGGTGGACGGAAGCCTCCATCTAGCAGCTTCCACTTAGCAGTCCCTATGGAGAGCCCAGTACGTCCCCGGATCTCCTAAAAAAGCCTTCACCCTGAGCAATTCCGCTCATATTAGGGGGTCTGCCTGAGTGAATATGTGGATATGTCCGGGTTCAGAGCTCTGCTATATCTGTGTTGCTACTGTTACACTTGAAGTCTAATACAATGAGGCTTTTCATGGACTGTCAGTTGTAAGGAGGTTCAGTGACTCAATGTCAGGTAATCCTTAGCAGTTTTCAGTTTGTCAGTGATGGTTTTGCTTTTATTTTACCATCCAAAACTATGACTCGCTCTGTCTCCTACATGTGCTACTACGTTCAGCAGGTCTTGAAGTCACATCTGGACTATCCCAAAGGCAGGAGAGCCTACCTTCATGCTGTCTTTTGACACTTTCCTGTCCCATGCAGAAAATAAAGGTATTTTGGCCATTCTCT
Organism: Bufo gargarizans; assembly: GCF_014858855.1. Classification (NCBI taxonomy): domain Eukaryota; kingdom Metazoa; phylum Chordata; class Amphibia; order Anura; family Bufonidae; genus Bufo; species Bufo gargarizans. The sequence continues at coordinate 8,085,268 of NC_058080.1, forward strand.
TTGTATATAAAGGGGCATACACATCAAAAGGGGGTAAATGTAGTATGGGTTAGTCCTTTTTCTTGTAGGCCCCTTAGCATTCCTAGAGGTACCTATGCTGATTGAAATGATGCTTTCTAATTTTTCGGGTCTGCCCAAATAAGATTTGTTTACTTGACGTCTGCAAGTATTCTGCAAAAAGGATGCTGCCACTAGAGGGAGCTAACTTGTTTTCATAGGAGCTATATAAATATCTATGCAGTAGCTCCCCCTAGTGGTAGCTGCAAGCAGGCAGAAATTCAACTTCAAATCTTATGGGACTAGGCTGGAACTGCATGTGAGGGACACTCTGTATCTAGCACAGTTTACTAGCTATTTATGGGGTCACTATGATTTCACTGTTAATAGAGATGCAGCGAGCCCTTGAGAAGCCAAAGCGGAGGATGGGAGTGGTAGTGGCTCTGGTTATCACACAGACTATCAAAGTGTCTGTACTCACACTGTAGCTCCATAGAGTCAATGCAGTGTAAGCACGGAGCACCCTTTCTTCCCTCGGAGCATGTCCTGATGGTAGTGAGGGTGCCTGTGATGTTACTTGTCCGCATGGGTGCAAGTCAGGGAACGTAGATCGCAATGACCAGCATATGGTGTAGGAGTCAGAAAACCAGGCTAGAGGTAGAAAAGTAAATGTCTCTTTTTACTGTAGTGCAAAATGATAGTAGTAGTAGTACTGCTTATGATAGCAAAACACAGTTCCAACAGTGTCATTCTCTCCCAGATAGTGATGTATAGATTTAGGCAAGGGTGGGAATTATGCCCCTATATTCTCTCTATCTTGCTAAAGTCTCTCAGTAGAATGTATGGCAGGTGACTGTACTTTTGCCATTATGCCTGTAATGCACATAGAGGCATGCAGGCTGAACGATACCCCTATCTGGGTCATTACTTAAGTGTGTAGGGTGTCTTAACTGTAAGCCCTCCACAACAGTAAAGTCTGTATGGCACTTAATGCCGGTTACCTTACTGGCTGACTCGCTCAGCCTCCTTCTCCTCTCACTCTCCTTCTCTTTCTGTAGACCTTGCAAACATAACACAGAGATCTGTTAGTCTCTGAATCCTGAGACTCGAGGAGAGGAAACAATGGTCAGTGCATCCTCTTTCTCTTATCTCCCTCTTCAGACTATCCTAGAAGACTGTTGAGCTAAGGGTGGAGCCAGCCACCACCTAGCAACCTCTTGCATCCAGAGCTATGCTGGGAGGCATTAACAACAGATGACATACTAATACATTAAAGATCAAACCATTTGCAGATACCCCCTCCTCCTGGGTACTGCAGAGGCACCATAGGATATCTTTATGGGAGCAAAACCATACATGAGTGGAGCAAAGCCTGCCCCATCGGCTTTAGGCTACATGCACACGACCGTATGTGTTTTGCGGTCTGAAAATTGCGTATCCGCAAAATAAAAATGGATGACATCCGTATGCCATCCGTTTTTTTTTTTTTTTGGGTGGATCCATTGTAACAATGCCTAAAACGGCCAAGAATAGGACATGTTATATTTTTTTAGCAGGGCTACGGAACGGACATGGTGTGCTGTCCGCATATTTTGCGGACCCATTGAAATAAATGGGTCTGCATCCTATCTGCAAAAAAAAAACGGAACAGACACGTAACAAACAACGTTCGTGTGCATGTAGCCTAATTGCTATGAAATAACTTAGACGCTGGCGATGCACAGTATGACAGATCCTCTCTCCCCTGCCTGCTGCTTCCCAGAAGGTCGCCATTTCTGCTTTATATGCAGGTCTTCTGTATACAAGCAAACAAAATATTATAAGGACCCTGATGGGAGCTTATTTTTTTTTAGGGGGGGATTGGTCTTCCAGCTGCCTTAGATCCATTATCTTTAGAAACACAAATGATGCTGCCATAGTAATGAAATGTCCTATCAACCTGCCGGCTCCTATAAATCACACCAGTGGCTGTGTGCTCTCTAGGAACTGTGCACCAAGGCAGTAATGTTATGTAATACGCGCACACGCCCTCTTGTGACGGTGTGCGGTATTGCTCTGTGTGCTCTAGGAATGCTATTCAGCAGCTCTGCTCTCTTGATGTTACCGCACATGCTTGTGCTGTGGAGTTTGCTGATTCTCTACCTGTCTCCTACTCACCAGCTGCCACCACAGATTGCAGGTTGGTCTCATCCCTGAATCCAGCCATTACTATTACACTCAGTGTCAGCTCCTTGCTGCTTCCTCCTCTGCACATTTTTCTCAATGGACTGGAAATTAAAGAACTACAAAGAGCTGGCACTGCTCCAAGCATCAAGGCAGCTTGTGTGGAGTGGTTCTCTATGCTTCTGCCATCATGAATGGATGACCTGGTGAGAAGATCCTGAAGAAGGCTGAAGGTGAGGATGCCAGCTCTGCCACTACTTCATCCTGCTTCACTTCCAAGCTGTCTCATGTCAAGTAAGTAGCAGATAGTATCTATATGTGTCCTCTCTGTGCAGCATGCCAGGGGTGTGAGGTCAGTGGGTTTACCTGCAGTCCTATGTAAAAGCACAGCTAACACTGCATCATCACAAACTCAGCTCTGCTACATATGTGTACCTATTAATACTGCTATACTTAGCACATTGTGTTAACCATCTGGGATATTTAGCTTCCAAGTACAGAGAGTAAATCATCCTTCATATTACTATGCATTACTTTCTGGGTTTATATAGTGGTGTAGGGTTACTAGCAGTCCTATGTAATAGTCTAGACTGTAATATCAGGATGATGCATGATTTATATTATATAGTGGTGTAGGGTTACTGGCAGTCCTATGTAAAAGTTTACATTGTGATATCAGGATGATACAGGTTTTATATTATATAGTGGTATAGTGTTACTAGCAGTCCTATGTAATAGTCTACACTGTAATATCAGGATGATACACGATTTATAATATATAGTTGTATATGGTTACTAGCAGTCCTATGTAATAGTCCACATTGTGATATCAGGAATTCAGGATGATGCAGGATTTTTATTATTTAATGGTATAGAGTTACTAGCAGTCCTATGTAATAATCTACATTGTCATATCAGAATGATGCAGGATTTATATCATATAATGGTATAGGGTTACTAGCAGTCCTATGTAATAGTCTACATTGTGATATTTGGATGATACAAGATTTATATAATGGTATAGGGTTACTAGCAGTCCTATGTAATATTTTAGATTGTAGTATCAGGATGATGCATGATTTATATTATATAATAGTATAGTGTTACTAGTAGTCCTATGTAATAGTCTACACTGTAATATCAGGATGATACATGATTTATATTATATTGTGGTATATGGTTACTAGCAGTCCTATGTAATAGTCTACACTGTAATATCAGGATGATACATGATTTATATTATATTGTGGTGTATGGTTACTAGCAGTCCTATATAATAGTCTACATTGTGAGTTAAGGAATTTAGGATGATACAGGATTTATATTATATAATAGTATAGGGTTACTAGCAGTCCTATGTAATAGTCTACATTGTGATGTCAGGATGATACAGGATTTATATTATATAATGGTATAGGGTCACTGGCAGTCCTATGTAACAGTCTACATTGTGATGTCAGGATGATACAGGATTTATATTATGGTATAGTGGTGCTGGCAGTCCTATGTAATAATCTACATTGTAATATCAAAAAGATACAGGATTTATACAATGGGCATGTTATAGGCTGAGTGTCTATGTAGGCGGTGTGTATTGTAAATTGTTATATGAATATAATAGTTTCTGCATTGTGATATCTACTGTACGTTCTGGTGACTTGGTTGATTGATTTGCAGTCGCACATAACAGTAGCTATCTCAGCTCTGCTTCATCGATACCTTGTATTTAGTGTATGGTACAGAGTTACACTTTTCTTTTGCTAATCCGTCCACAAGGAACTAGTTTCTGGTTTGATGCATAAGAGGAATGAAGGCTGAGATACTTATGGGCTTCATACATCAGGTACTCTTGGCTTGTTACATAGCCCCGGAGATAGATGCACACACGGGGCCCCTGTGCTCCCCAGGTTCTTATAGGGGCCAAAGAACCTTGCCCCTGCACTCCTGACAGGTGGGGTCCTGTGGATATATGGATAATGGGAATTCTACTGTAAGTGATAAAATGTTACAAGTCACCTGGATTTTAGGTAACCACCATCTCAGCATTGTATATAGGAGGTTAGCTAACAACTGGCTGTGCATTGTATACTTGTATCAGTGTAATGGTGACTATTATAAGGTATTGGTGTCGACAACTATCTCTGCATTGTATACTTGTGTAATGAAGTGATATACTGTAGACTGAACCCCGGCGACCCTATATGGATCAATACAGAGTAAAGTCCAGCATCCATATCTGCATTGTATACTTGTGTAATGAAGTAATATACTGTGGACTGAATCCTATCAATCCTATATAGATCAATACAGAGGACAGTCCAGACGGGCAGCAATGCAGACGGGCATCAATGTTCTTTTTGGAGGGCAGTGGCTTTCTACTTGCAGTCCTGCATTGCACACCTGATCGTGGACTCATGGACAATAACATTACCTAGTGTGAGATAGGCTACCTTCAGTTTCTTTGTCATATTTGGGACTATTACACGCCTTGCTCTTGGCGTGATCTTTGTTGGTCAACCACTACTGGGAAGGGTAATACAGTTAGGTCAATATATATTAGGACACGGACACACATTTTGTTTATTTTACCTGTTTGCTAAAACATATTCAAGTTATAGTTATATAATTGACATGGACACAAAAGTCCAGACTTTTAGCTTTCATTTGATGGTAGCCACATTAAAAATGGATGAAGGGTTTAGGAGTTTCAGCTCCTTTACATGTGGCACCCTGTTTTTAAAGGGACCAAAATTAATTGGACAATTGACTCAAAGGCTGTTTCATAGGCAGGTGTGGGCAATTCCTTCATTGCTTCATTCTCAATTAAGCACATAAAAGGCCTGGAGTTGATTTGAGGTGTGGTGCTTGCAGTTTGAAGATTTTGCTGAGAAGTAAACATGCAGTCAAAGGACCTCTCCATGCAGGTGAAACAAGCCATCCTTCACCTGCGAAAACAGAAAAAAAACATCCGAGAAATTGCTACACTATTAGGAGCGGCAAAATCTACGGTATGGTAAATCCTGAGAACGAAAGAAAGCATTGGTGACCTCAACAATGCAAAAACACCTGGACGGCCACGGAAGACAACAGTGGTGGATGATCGCAGAATATTTACCATGGTGAAGAGAAACCCCTTCACAACAGCCAACCAAGTGAACAACACTCTCCAGGATATAGGCGTATCAATATCCAAATCTACCATAAAGAGAAGACTGCATGAAAGGAAATCCAGACGGTTCACTGCACGATGCAAGCCGCTCATAAGCCTCAAGAATATGAAGGCTAGATTGGACTTTGCTAAAAAAAAACATCTTAAAAAACCAGCACACTTCTGGAAGAACATTCTTTGGACAGATGAAACCAGGATCAACCTCTACCAGAATGATAAAAAGAAAAAAGTATGGCGAAGGCATGGTAGAGCTCATGATACAAAGCACACCACATCATCTGTAAAACACGGCGGAGGCAGTGTGATGGCTTGGGCATGCATGGCTGCCAGTGGCACTGGGTCCCTCGTGTTTATTGATGATGTGACACAGAACAGAAGCAGCCGGATGAATTCCGGGGTTGTCAGAGACATACTGTGCGCTCAAATCCAGCCAAACTGATTGGTCGGCATTTCATAATACAGATGGACAATGACCCAAAACATAAAGCCAAAGCAACTTAGGAGTTTATTAAAGCAAAGAAGTGGAATATTCTTGAATGGCCTAGTCAGTTGGGATCAGTTGGGATCTGAACCCAATAGAGCATTTACTCAACTCACTTGTTAAAGACTAAACTTCAGACAGAAAGGCCCATAAAAAAAACAGCAACTGAAAACCGCTGCAGTAAAGGCCTGGTGGAAGGAGGAAACACAGCGTCTGGTGATGTCCATGAGTTCAAAACTTCAGGCCAACAAAGGGTTTTCAACCAAATACAGTGGTCCCTCAAGTTACAATATTAATTGGTTCCAGGATGACCATTGTATGTTGAAAACCATTGTAAGTTGAGTAATTGGTTCCAAAGCCCCAAAATGTCATTCAAGATAAGAGAAAATGAAGATTTAAGAAAAATAAGCAGATAACTAAGACAAATAAAACAAGTCCTTACATCTAACAGTCGGGAATAGTTGTTAACTAGTAACTAATACAGATATTTTACCTGGGAAGTGGCCTTGATTGGTTAAATCTGAGTCTGAGGTATTGTATGTTGAGTCTGGTTTCAACTTACGATGGGTCAGAAAAGACCATTGTATGCTGAAAATATTGTATCCTGAGGCCATTGTATCTTGAGGGATCACTGTATTAGAAATTCATATTTTATTTACAATATTTAATTAGTCCAATTACTTTTGAGCCCCTGAAAAGAAGGGGTTGAGTTTAAAAAGTGCTTTAGTTCCTCACATTTTTATGCAGTCATTTTGTTCAACCCGCTGAATTAAAGCTGAAAGTCCGAACTTCAACTGCATCTGAATTGTTTTGTTCAAAATCCATTGTGGTAATGTACAGAACAAAAATTAGAAAAATGTTGTCTCTGTCTAAATATATATGGACCTAACTGTAATTTCCTCCATTTGTACACAATCTGTCTGACTGTGGATTGGATGTGGAGTCCAAACTCTTTAGAGATGGTTTTGTAACCTTCTTCAACCTGATGAGCATCAACAACTCTTCTTCTCAGGTCCTCAGAAATATCCTTTGTTTGTGCCATGAAACACTTCCACGAACATGTATTGTGAAGATCAGACTTGATAGACCCCTGTTCTTTAAAACAGGTCAATCTTTCACACCTGATTGTCATGGCATTGAATGAAAACATCTGGCTCTAATTTCACTATCAAATTATCTGCTAATCCTAAAGGTTCACATACTTTTGCCACTCACAGACATGTGATATTGGACCATTTTCCTCAATAAATCACCAAGACTCATTATTTTGATTTGGTTATCGTTATCTACTTTTAGGATTTGTGTGAAAACCTGATAGAGTTTTAGGTCTAATTGATGCAGAAATATAGAGAGTTCTGAAGGGTTCACAATCATTCAAGCACCACTTTATTGGCATAATGCAGTGCTTCTCAATTATTTTCTGTCATGCCCCCCCTAGGAAGAAGAAAACATTTCGCGCCCCCCCCCCCCCCCCCCGCGCGACTGTAAATAGTATGGTGGGATCTGTGGATGACGGACACTTATGGGGGGGATCTGTGGCTGGCACTGTTACAGGGGGATCTGTGGCTGGCACTGTTATATATGTGCCATCCACAGACCCCCCACCCCATAACAGTGCCATCCACAGTGCCCCCCAGCCCATAACAGTGCCATCCACAGACCCCCACCCCTTAACTGTGCCATCCACAGATTCCGTGTGCCCGCCGCCGCCGTTTAAAGTTATTAAACATGCCCCCCTCACTGCTAATAGTACCGTATATCCGAATTTCTTCTGTATAATGCCGGCAGGCGGGCCGGGCGGCCGGCGCGTCCCTCAGTGACATCACTTGACTGCGCCGCCTGCTTCATTCATAAAGCAGGCGGCGCAGGCACGTGACATCACTGAGGGACGCGCCGGCCGCCCGGCCTGCCTGCCGGCATTATACAGTAGAAATTCGGATATACGGTACTATTAGGAGTAAGGGGGGCATGTTTAATAACTTTTAATTCAATAATACATTTTATATTAGTATACCGGAGGGAGCGGTGGGGCGGGGCTATAGTACAGTGACCGCACCGCCCCACCGCTATTGCCGGCCCCCAGCTCCTCCTCCCAGTCCCTCCCCCGACCCCCCTTCCGTACATCGCTTCCAGCGCTTGCGCCGGCCTCTGATCAGAGGAAGGGAGATGAGCGCTTCCACAATGGAAGCGCTCATCTCCCTGCCGCATATTACACTGCGAGCTGTCGGCCGCCCGCACACCCCAAAGGCCGGCCCTGAACAAGCCCCCCTTTACGGAGCCTGGCGCCCCCCCTGGGGGGCGCGCCCCACTTTTTGAGAAGCACTGGCATAATGCAATATAGCTGTCATCTAGGCATTGTATACTAGTGACCATGTAATAAAGCCTGATATAAAGTAGCAATCAACCAACTCTGCATTGTATTCTAGTGGTGATGAAATAAAGGTAGCTATAAAGTAGCTACCAGTCAGCTCTGAAATGCATACTAGTGGCCATGTAGTAAAGGAAGTTATAAAATAGCAACCAATCAGTTCTGCATTGTATACTAGTGGCCATGTAATACAGGAATGTATAAAAGGCTTCCAATCATGTCTGCATTGTATACTAGTGACCATGCAATAAATGCAGGTATAAAGTAACTACCAATCATGTCTGCATTGTATACTAGTGACCATGCAATAAATGCAGGTATAAAGTAACTACCAATCATGTCTGCATTGTATACTAGTGACCATGCAATAAATGCAGGTATAAAGTAACTACCAATCATGTCTGCATTGTATACTAGTGACCATGCAATAAATGCAGGTATAAAGTAACTACCAATCATGTCTGCATTGTATACTAGTGACCATGCAATAAATGCAGGTATAAAGTAACTACCAATCATGTCTGCATTGTATACTAGTGGCCATGTATTAAAGTAAGGTATAAAATAGCTACCCATCAGCTCTGCATTGTATACTAGTGACCATGCAATAAAGGCAGGTATAAAGTGACTACCAATAATGTATGTATTGTATTCTAGTGGCCATGTAGTAAAGGAAGGTATAAAATAGCTAACAATCAGCTCTTCATGCATTGTATATTAGTGGTCATGCAATAAAGCCATGTATAAAGTAGCTACCAATCAGCTGTGCATTGTATATTTTTGGCATTGTAATAACAGCAGTTATGCAGGAGGAGCTAAGTCTGCATAGTATAGTGTATTTATGTCATAAAAGTACCGTTGTGTGCATCCGTGTCCGTTGTTCCGTTTTCCGTGATTTTCTGCGGACCCAAAACTCGGAAAATGCACCGTTTGTCATCTGCGTCCGTGATCCGTGTTTCCTGTCCATCAAAAAAATAGGACCTGTCCTATTTTTTTGACGGTCAACGGTTCGCGGACCCATTCAAGTCAATGGGTCCGTGAAAAAACACGGAGGCACACAAGATTGTCATCCGCGTCCATGATCCGTGTCCATAGGCTACTTTCACACAGATGGATCCGCAGATCTGTCTGCAGAACAGTTTCTTCAGATCTGAGTTTTCACATCGTGAAAACTCAGATCCGACAGTATATTCTAACACAGAGGCGTTCCCATGGTGATGGGGACGCTTCAAGTTAGAATATACTAAGAACTATGTACATAACTGCCCCCTGCTGCCTGACAGCACCCGATCTCTTACAGGGGGCTGTGATCCGCACAATTAACCCCCCCAGGTGGCGCACCAGAGGGGTTAATTGTGCGTATCACAGCCCCCTGTAAGAGATCGGGTGCTGCCAGGCAGCAGGGGGCAGACCCCCCTCCCTCCCCAGTTTTAAATTCAATGGTGGCCAGTGCGGCCCCCCCTCCCTCCCTCCCCAGTTTTAAATTCATTGGTGGCCAGTGCGGCCCCCCTCCCTCCCATAATTAAAATTCCCCCCCCCATCATTGGTGGCAGCGGAGAGTTTCCGATCGGAGTCCCAGTTTAATCGCTGGGGCTCCGATCGGTTACCATGGCAACCAGGTTGCTACTGCAGTTCTGGCTGCCATGGTTACTTAGCAATTTTAGAAGCATTATACTTACCTGCGCTGTCTGTGGCCGGCCGGTCGCACCTCTTACTGGTAAGTGAAAGGTCTGTGCGGTGCATTGCTTATAGCACAGACCTGTCACTTACCAGTAGGAGGAGCGCTCGGCTGGTCACAGACAGCGCAGGTAAGTATAATGCTTCTAAAATTGCAAAGTAACCATGGCAGCCAGGACTGCAGTAGCGACCTGGTTGCCATGGTTACTGATCGGAGCCCCAGCCATTAAACTGGGACTCCGATCGGAACTCTCCGCTGCCACCAATGATCGGGGGGGGGGGAATTTTAATTAGGTGGGGGGGCGAGGGGGGGGTCGCACTGGCCACCAATGAATTTAATACAGGGGAGGGAGGGAGGCCGCACTGGCCACCAATGAATTTAATACAGAGGAGGGAGGGGGGGCCGCACTGGTCACCAATGAATTTAATACAGGGGAGGGAGGGGGGTCTGCCCCCTGCTGCCTGGCAGCACCTGATCTCTTACAGGGGGCTATGATACGCACAATTAACCCCTCAGGTGCGGCACCTGAGGGGTTAATTGTGCGGATCACAGCCCCCTGTAAGAGATCGGGTGCTGCCAGGCAGCAGGGGGCAGTCATGTACACAGTTCTTAGTATATTCTGACTAGAAGCGTCCCCAGCACTATGGGAACGCCTCTGTGTTAGAATATACTGTCGGATCTGAGTTTTCACGATCTAACTCAAATCAGATGATATATTCTAACATAGAGGCGTTCCCATGGTGATGGGGACGCGTCAAGTTAAAATATACCATCGGATTGGAGAAAACTCTGATCCGATGGTATATTAATAGGGACTCCTGACTTTACATTGAAAGTCAATGGGGGACGGATCCGTTTGCAATTGCACGATATTGTGTCAACGTCAAACGGATCCGTCCCCATTGACTTGCATTGTAAGTCAGGACGGATCCGTTTGGCTCCGCACAGCCAGGCGGACACCAAAACGACATTTTTTTTACTTTCCTTCATGTCTGCTGATCCTCCAAAAATCAAGGAAGACACACGGAAACAAAAACGGATCACGGAACAACGGAACCCCGTTTTGCGGACCGTGAAAAAATACTGTGCTGTGCATGAGGCCTAAGATGCATTCCCCCCCCCCCCCCCAAAAGGGTGCGTCTTATGGGGCAAATGCTAACTCTGCTAAGGCCTCATGCACACGACCGTTGTTGTGTTTCGTTCCGCAAAATGGGGTTCCGTTGTTCCGTGATCCGTTTACGCTTTTGTTTCCGTGTGTCTCCCTTTATTTTTGGAGGACCACCAGACATAAAGGAATGTAAAAAAAAGTCTAAGACAGGTTTGCCATGCAAATGATAGGAAAAAAACGGACGCGGACGCGGATGAAAATCTTGTGTGCCTCCGCGTTTTTTAGCGGTCCCATTGACTTGAATGGGGCCGCAAACCGTTTTCCACAAAAATAATAGGACAGGTTATATTTTTTGGACAGACTGGAACCACGGATCATGGACGCGTATGGCAAACGGTGCGTTAGCCGAGTTTTCAAAGGAACCCATTGAAAATCAATGGGTCCACAGAAAATCACGAACAACGGCGCAACGGACACGGAATAAAACAACGGTCGTGTGCATGAGGCCTAATGCCTACACGTTACATATGAATACTACAGTGTGCGGGGCCTGGTGTAATAGAATACAGTGACTGCATCGGGCCGCGCTGCCATTACAACACCAGATGCCGGCCCCCAGACCCTGTATTGGGGTTCATTCATTCACAGTGACACTGTTATGGGGGCGATCTGTGGATGACACATATATAGCATAAGATGCTATATATGTGTCATCCACAGATCCCCCCATAACAGTGCCATCCACAGATCCCCTTAACAGTGCCATCCACAGATCCCCATAACAGTGCCATCCACAGATCCCCTTAACAGTGCCATCCACAGATCCCCTTAACAGTGCCATCCACAGATCCCCTTAACAGTGCCATCCACAGATCCCCTTAACAGTGCCATCCACAGATCCCCCCATAACAGTGCCATCCACAGATCCCCCATAACAGTGCCATCCACAGATACTCCCATAACAGTGCCATCCACAGATCCCCCCATAACAGTGCCATCCACAGATCCCCCCCATAACAGTGCCATCCACAGATCCCCCATAACAGTGCCATCCACAGATCCCCCCCATAACAGTGCCATCCACAGATCCCCCATAACAGTGCCATCCACAGATCCCCCATAACAGTGCCATCCAAAGATCCCCCATAACAGTGCCATCCAAAGATCCCCCATAACAGTGCCATCCACAGATCCCCCATAACAGTGCCATCCACAGATCCCCCCCATACCAGTGCCATCCACAGATCCCCCATAACAGTGCCATCCACAGATCCCCCATAACAGTGCCATCCACAGATCCCCCATAATAGTGCCATCCACAGATCCCCCATAACAGTGCCATCCACAGATCCCCCATAACAGTGCCATCCACAGATCCCCCATAACAGTGCCATCCACAGATCCCCCATAACAGTGCCATCCACAGATCCCCCATAACAGTGCCATCCACAGATCCCCCATAACATTGCCATCCACAGATCCATAACAGTGTCATCCACAGATCCCCCATAACAGTGACATCCACAGATCCCCCATAACAGTGCCATCCACAGATCCCCCATAACAGTTCCATCCACAGATCCCCCATAACATTGCCATCCACAGATCCCCCATAATAGTGTCATCCACAGACCACCATTTTAAAAAAAACCCACCAATAGCACACCTTTTGGTTCAGTATATAATTTTTCTTATTCCTCCTCAAAAACCTAGGTGCGTCTTATGAGCCAGTGCTTCTTACAGGGAGAAAAATACAGTAGTTATCTAGAACCTTGTACCTATGTAATAAGGCAAAGTATATAACATGTCAGCCAGCGGTCATCTCTGCATTGTATACTTGTACCTATGTAATTAGAGAAGGTATATAACATGTCAGTCAGCGGCCATCTCTGCATTGTGTACTTGTACCTATGTAATAAGGCAATGCATATAACATGACAGGCAACAGCCATCTCTGAATTTTTATCTGTAAGTGCCTCCTTAATGTTACAACTGGTTGCACCCCCCATAGCGGCAACAGAACCACAACAAACTGTGTACCAGGTGTCATCTTTCCATTTACGTCAATGCAGAAATGCCAGGGCGAGAGGAGACATACCACATTGGTCGGCTGTGAGGTTACTATGGGGCCCATGTAGTGAGAGGGCCAATCCCCAGTTGGTTTCACCCCCTTTGCTACCTGGTATAGAGAACCTACTACAGAGGAGCCGCAATTGGGGGATTGGCCCAAGAGTTAAGAAAAAACATGGCGGAAAAAAATATCAGGCCCTTCTTTTCTGGTTAGCAAAATCCCAGCATCAAATTGATGGTCCAGTTGTATCTTTGCTGAGGGTCCTCCTCTTCTGTGCAAGCCTCTGTGCCATAGATAGGGCGCACCGTGACTTTAAGAATCTAAACAAAATCTGAAGGAGACGCCATCACCTTATTCATTACCCGATGTAGCATTCTTGTGCGGAAAAGCTGTCCATGTTCATATTCACTGCCTGGACTGAAGACAAGCTCGGTGGAGATGGAAAATCAATGATCCGGCCAATAACTATGAGTCACAGAGACTGAAAGAGGATTATCCTGGCCGTGACTTCCATGTATAAATCCCCAGGCTCTGATCAATGAACATATGTCTCATATATGTGTTCATACACAATATGCAACTAGACACATGGATCCATGATCACAGATAGACAGGAGAGGGTATTAACCCCATTAAAGGGCATCTGTCAGCAGTTTTGTACCTATGACACTGGCTGACCTGTTACATGTGCACTCGGCCGCTGAAGGCATCTGTGTTGGTCCCATGTTCATATGTGCCCGCATTGCTGAGAAAAATGATGTTTTAACTTATGCAAATGAGCCTCTAGGGGCAATGGGGGCGTTACCATTACACCTAGAGGCTCTGCTCTCTCTGCAACTGCCGCGCCCTCTGTACTTTGATTGACCAGGCCAGATACTGAAAATGTCATCACGTCTGGCCCTGTCAATCAAAGTGCAGAGGGCATGGCCATGTGACCATGTGACCCATGAATGTGATGTCACTGGCCCAAAGTGCAACGGGCTGCCCCCAGGGGCGATCGGGTCCCATTGTTTCGATATGCCAAGGGGTATGTTTTAGGCTGAATAGTTTGTGTCACAGTGATCGTAGCTGGATGCTGTCGTTTCCCGGGGTTAGGCTTCGCGGCAACAAAGGAGTTGTAGTCGGTGGAGTAAGTAGAGTCCAGACTTGGTGAAGTTTAGTGGTTTTACTTGAATAATCTTGCAATAAACTTGTGTCATCCAGACAATATGTGATCTTTCTCTTGGCTCCAGCAGGCTAAGGGTAAACTGGCAGGTGAACTTGAATACTTTGCTTTCTCTCTGCTGTGCTGATCTCTGGCTTCAGTCTGGTTCCTATCAGCTTCAGTTACTGATTCTTATGAGAGTGAGGTATCCTGTGACCCGTTTTGCTGACGAGGGTGTCTTTGGCTCCGTTTTGCCTCTCAGAGGTACTAAGGGGGTCATTTATTATACTGAAATACGCCTACGTGTAGTTGCGACTTCTCACGCTCACACCAGGTCCAAACTTGTGAAGGGGAAGGGCCGGCAGGACCATCTCATTCATCGTTTTCTACGCCTGCTTTAGGCAAAGAAAATGGTCTAAATGTAAATCACCTCGGAAGCTGTCTTACATTTAGACTGGCACTGGATGCGGCGAAGTTATAAATGAAGTTAAAAATGGCGATAACCTTACTACAGTGATTAGTGATACATAGTTTATATCGTTTTAATGATGTTTTACTTCTACTAGTGGGTTTGTTCTTCTCTTTCCTCTTTTTTTCCTCTTCTTTTCTCCTTCTTTTCCTTAAATGTCGCATCTAATGAGGGCTATCTGTATGTGACTGGACGGTGCACAGCAGCAATCGACCTGGGCACGTATCTTATAATGAGTCCTGTGGGGTTCACTGATATATGTTTCCTTGTTACTGCCCAGACCCACAATCCCTCATACAGTATCCACTCTCTCTGTGATCGCCCTTGTTGCAGGTTGGCTTTGACTTCCATACTTCATTCTTTTGTTTCCTGTTACTACATTTTTTCTGTATACCTTGAAAATTTTATACAAATGCTAATTGCAAGATAATATTTTAAGATTTGGTTTTAATATTTTAAGATTTAATAATTGATTTAACATATATTTTAAAATGCGCTTTTTTAGTCCCCCTGCAACATTTCTTCATTGCATTGTATAGTGATTTTCCTGCCTTTCTATGAAGCCCTGCCTCTGGCACAGCATAATAGAAGTGCTAGGGTGGCAGGACTGGGGGCCACTAGACCCCGGGCTGCTGCGACAGCTGCTCCGAACCCTACAATTCTGTGTGGTCTGAACACGAGACTTGCCACTCACACATTGGACACAGGCAGTACATATGCCACTCACAATTTGGTCACATGTTACACACATTCCGCACACATTGGACATATGCCACACACATTGTTCACATGCCTCACGTGTGCCATGCACACATTGGCTCATGACGCACAGATTGGACACATGCTGCACACATTGGACACAAGCCACCCACAAAGGACTCATGCCACTCTCACATTAGACACATGCTGGCCACATGTCACTCACACATTGTAAGCATGTTGTACACAATGGACACATACCACTCATATATTAGCCACATGCTACTCACACACCGGTCACTCATAGGGCTGTAACAACATGCTGGGTGTTGAGGTTCTGCAGCAGCTGGAGAGCTTCAGGTTGGAGAAGCACTTCAATAAGAAGCACATTTGTTGACCTTTATGTATATGTGTCTGATAGTATTTGCATGCATTGATAATTATTTTAGGTTATAATTAATGTATTTACTCTTAACTTTTGTATTCTAGTTGATCTGCTATATTTAGTAATGCCGTGTTTTTTCCACAGAGATTAATAGTTTTAAAAATATTTTTATGACCAGCCTCATCTGTGTAAGGTTAGACTTGGACATAACGACCATGCTCATCATACTATAACATTGGGGAACAATTTTTAACATAATTTTTGCTGAGTTCGATTTTTCAGCTGATTTCAAAACTTATTCTATCACATCAGGTTTTTTCTCTACAGCTTATCTAAATGCGATTACTCTAGCCTGGATCGAGGGGAGCACTCTCCTATTGGCCGAGAACGAACCTTCCTCGAGGGGAGGAGGACAACCTTGAAGACCTGCAACAGGTTGATATTTGTCTAGGCTATTCAGTTTATCTTTGTGAAGAATATTGAGACATGAAGAGTCATTGAGTTATTACAATATCACAAACACAATTGGATCATCTGTGTTGAACGTCAAATGGTATACTTCCTTCTTGGTCAGCAATGCAGATACACCAAGTATCCTTATTTTCTGTGCATGTGGGACAGCGGAATTCATGAGAAGCATTGGGTGGAGAGAAATTGGCCTCCAAGATCTGACCTCAAATCTTGTGATCCAAACATTCTACATAAGCCACTTTTTGATAGAAAGAACATTATATCCCCACCTCTGCACATGAAACTGGGTCTCATGATGCAATTCGTTAAAGCTTTGCCAACTGAAGGAGACTGTTTCAAGTACCTGATTTTTTGCCTTTCCTAGCCTGTCATTTGAAGGTCCACAGATTCGGCAGCTCATCAACGATGAACACTTCATCGGGCAATGTCAGAACTCCAAAAGAATGCTTGGTTATCATTCAAAGGTCTTGTCAAGGTCCACAGATTCGGCAGCTCATCAACGATGAACATTTCATCGGGCAATGTCAAAACTCCAAAAGAATGCTTGGTTATCATTCAAAGGTCTTGTCAAGGATTTTCTTGGAAATACACAAGCAAACAATTGGAGAAACTCTTGAAGAACTACAAAACGCTTGGTTGCAACACGAGCATCAAGGTGCATTTTCTGCAGAGCCATCTTGCAAACTTCCCAGAAAACCTTTGTGCAGTCAGTGATGTGCAAGGTGAACGATTCCACCAAGATTTGAAGGTCATGGAGGGATGGTAACAGGGTAGATGAAGTGTACATCTGATGGCTGACTATTGTTGGCGCATCAGTCGAGATTGTCCACAGATTGAACACCGCAGGAAACGCTATAAGCGTAAGTTTATAACTTAACTGCTGCAAAACTTTACTACTTGCACACAATCTGACGACCAGTATTCTTTGTATGAACAAAATAACGTTAAATGAACATTACATTCAGGTAATTTTTGCATTATTTTTTTATTGTATGTACATTTTGTATGTTTGTTGAGTAAAAAGGAGGGTGTCCTGTAGCTTAAAATGTTGTTGTGATAGAGAAAAACTGAGGTCACTTTTGGATTAAGAAGCCAAAAGTTAGTAAAAAAAAAATGTCAAATGTAACTCAATAAAAATTAAGTGTAATATAAAATAAACTATAAAATGAAGAATACATAAAACATAAAAGCCATAAAATCACTTTCATTCCATTATGATTTTCCTGTAGCGTCTGCTTCTAATAGAATATTTAATATTCCGCTTAGTCACATCCTGTAAAGGCATTCAGATTGCATTATTCAGGGTTATATACAGTATTCATTTATTACAATGCTATCTCACACTTCAATAGGTTTTTTTATATTGTACAGTGGTGCTTGGAAGTTTGTGAATCTTTCAGAATTTTCTATATTTCTGCATAAATTTGACTTAAAACATCAGATTATAATGCGTCCTTAAATCAGAGAAAGAACACCAAATCAAATAAATGAATCAAAAATATTAGAGTTGGTCATTTCTTTATTGAAAAAAATCATCCAATATCACATGTCTGTGAGTGGCAAAAGTAAGTGAACCTTTAGAATTAGCACAAAGATCAGCAATCTTCGGCACTCCAGCTGCTGTGAAACTACAACTCCCAGCATGCAAACATGCTTGGTTGTTCTTTTAACACCCATCGAAGTAAATGGAGCATTCTGGAAATTTAAGTTTCAGAACAGCTGGAGTGCCGGAGGTTGCTGATCCCTGGATTAGCAGATAACTTGAAGGTGAAATTAGAGTCAGGAGTTTTCAATCAATGGGATCAGGTGTGAGTGGGTTACCTGTTTTAGTTAAATAACAGGGACTTATTAAAGTCTAATCTTCACAACAAATTTGTGGAAGTGTATCATGGCACAAACAAATGAGATTTCTGAGGACCTCAGAAGAACAGTTGTTAATGCTCATCAGGCCAGAAAATTTTACAAAATCATCTCTAAAAAGTTTGGACTCCACCAATCCCAATCAGATTGTGTACCAATGGAAGAAATTCGAGACCATTATTACCTTCCCCAGGATTAGTCAACCAACAAATATCACCCCAAGGAGTGTAATAGTCCATGAGGTCACAAGGGAACCTCTAAGCAACTAAAGATCTTTCTCAAATTAGCTAATTTTACTGTTCATGAGTCACCATCAAGAGAACATTGAAAAATAATAGTGTGCATGGCAAGATTGCAAGGAGAAAACCTCTGTTCTGGAAAACGAACATTGCTGCCCATCTGCAGGTTACTTAAAGATCAGCGAAGGAGAAGCCAGAAATCTTGGAACAATGTTTTGTGGATGGATGAGACCAAAATAGAACTTTATGGTTTAATCCATTTCCGACCTGCACCATGCATAGCCATCGGGTTCCTGCTGTTTCACATAGCAGACACCCAGGGCTAATGTCTGCAACCGGTAATAACGCCAGTTGTAGACATTTAATCCCCCAGAAGCCATGGTCAATTTTGACCACAGCATCTAAGGCGTCTTTCCCTGTGAGCATGCTGCTCCTGGGGTTTAGACGACTCCCTCGGTTTGAGATCGCGGAAGCCATTCATTGGTTCTAATAGATTGGAGCTTGTATAGGGCTACCAGGGCTGTCAAAGGTACATTCCAATGTAGGCCTGCAGAGGGCAGCACTGCATTGGAATATACTAAATTACACATATACTACTGTATTAATTCACATTAGTGTATGTGAGAAGTAGAGATGAGCAAATTTCATATTTTAAAATTCATTCACGCTTCGTTTGGTGGTAAAAGCAGAATTGCATTATGGATTCCGTTACCACGGACTATCACACAATTCTATGATGCAATGCATAACGGAAGGCCTTTAGAGGCATTCCGTTATTCCTTCCGTCATAATAGAAGTCTATGGGCTGCAAAACGGATCTGTCCTGTTTTTCATTATGCAAGGGAGTCCTCTCCTGCATAACGGAAACGGGACGGATCCTTTATGCAGGCCATAGACTTCTATTATGATGGAATGAATAATGGAATGCCTCTAAAGGCCTTACGTTATGCATTCCGTCAAAGAATTGCGTTATGGTCCGTGGTAACAGAATCCATAACGCAATTCTGCTTTTACCACTAAACGAAGAGTGAACGAATTTCATAACATGAAATTCACTCATCTCGAGTGAGAAGCAATCTAGTGATTGCACATTCATGTTTCCTAGGGACAGGGGTTAAAAACATTTTTAAAAAAGTAAAAAAAAAAAGTTTTTTAAAAGATAAAAAAATATTAAAATCCAAATCAACCCTTCCCCCCCAAAAAATAAAATAAAGATCATATGCACCGTTGCGTCCAAAAAAACTTGTACTATTAAATGTATTTATCCCATATGATGAACGCCATAACTGAAAGAAAAATCTAAATAGCTGATTTGCAGGGGTTTTTTTGTTGCTTCGCCTCCCCCCAAAAAATTCCAGCCCCATAGATGGAAATATAAAAAAGTCATGGGGATCAGAATATTCTGCCTCAGCTGCTACCCTTTCCAAATCCACACTGCCCTGCTGCTGCTCTGAATTAAAAGGGAGAATTTTTTTAGACTTGTTCATAACCAGCCACTGTTTCTTATGACAAGTAACACTTGTGTGTGTTGTATGAGCAGGTATTCCGACCCTGTGAAGGCACAATTTTTGGAAACTTGTTCCCAACAAGTAAATGCTAGAAGGAATGGTGGCTCACCTGGCTAAATCTATGGAGATAGGTGCTCTAATCTAAGACTGACACCCTCAGACAACTGGAGAAAATGAATACAAGATATAAGACTGGCACACTAGTATCTGGAAGTAGAATAGGTATGATTTAATAGATAGGTAAAAAATGCTGATAACAAAGTATCATAAAAATGGCATAAATATATAATGTATATAAAAAGGGGGGGGGGTAAAAGGATCCTTGAGTTGGTCAAGGGAAGAAGAAGGGTGAAAAAAATGTCAATTGATCGCAGATGATGAAGTGAAAAATGGTCCGGTTTATTCTCACTTCATATAAACGATGCAGATGGTTAATTTAAGTAAAGAATGCAAGTTCATCAAAAATGAATCCGTAAATATGACTCCTGTCAGGACGTAGGTAAATTCAATGAATGTCAAATGATGTCATACAATATGCCTCCAAGTAGGAAATATGCAGTTCATTTAGATGTAAATCCACAGCTTGTTGCCAATAACAGTGGCCTAAGTGGATAATATTATGAGATCCCGTATATAGTGTATATTCAAATGCATGCAAATCAGGTAGAATGCGCGTTTCACCTCAGCGGCTTCGTCAGGAGGTGAAACACGCGTCGAGGTCTCGCGCTTAGGGTCCAGCATCCGCCGCATTCACCATGTCTTCAGGTACGTCCGGTGTTTAGTATAGCATGGCACCTCCATATGGCACTTATATACATCCATAGTGGGTTTCTGATACTTCAGTCTTACCATTGCCATTCCTTGAGATTCGGGCATTGACTCGACTTGAGATACTTTGCCCATTATACCTGTCAGTCTTGTTGCCCATGACTTCTGGACGTTGTGGGATAGCTCATAGACACCCAGTTATTATTTTTCTGCACTAACAATATACAGCCCATTTGTGGTGATTATTTAGTGTCATGCAGAATTGGTTGTCCTGGAGCTATAACCCCCCCCTTCTCTTACCTGCTATACTACCCTGTGTTTAATTGATGCATGGGTAGATAGGTGTATGCTACGGTGTTGAATGGCCCTTTGCTTTTCGGTATATTGTATACCATCCTGTCTTTTCCCCATATTTTATATTTTATAATAAATTGATATTTTGATACATTACTTCCACTTGCTTGTTTAATTCTTTGCTCTGCCTGACAGAGTTTACTTCTTATAGTTTAGGGAGAATATAATTACTGTATATTGTGGTCACTATTACCTAGTGTTTTTCGAACAGTAACATTTCCAACAAGCTCTGCATCATTAGAAATGATCAGATCCAACAGAGCATCGCCCCTAGTGGGAGCTTCTATAAACTGGCCCATAAAGTTGTCCTACAGCAAGTTTATTAATCTTCTCCCCTTTGTGGTTGAGGCAGAACTATGACCCCAGTCAATGTCTGGAAAGGTAAAATCTCCCATTATGACCACTATACCAGCCTGTACAGCTCAGTTTTTCATCGGTGTACAGTCATCTCCCCACTTTCCTCACTAACCCCGGCCCACACTAAATCCTCACTGTCCCCTCCTATATCCCACTCTCTATCTACTCCATCTACCCCCTTATTAGTATGACCCCCACCCCCCCATATCCTACTTTAAAAGCTCCTCCAGCCATCTAACCATTTTTTCCCCCAAAGCAGTTGCTCCCTCCCCATTAAGGTGCAGCCCGTCCTTACTGTAGAGCCTGTAACTGACGAGAAGTCGGCCCAGTTCTCCATGAACCCAAACCCATCCTTTTTACAACAGCTTCTGAGCCACTTATTTAACTCCCTAAGCTCCCATTGTCTCTCTGGTGATGCTCATGGCACTAGTAGTGGTAGTATTTCTGAAGACACTACCTTGGAGGTCCTGGACTTGAGCTTCTCTCCTAGTTCCCTAACATAATTTTTAAGGACCTTCCATCTCCCCCTGACTTTGTTATTGGTGCCAATGTGTACCATGACCGCCGGGTCTTCCCCAGCCCCACCCAGCAATCTGTCAATCCGATCCACAATAGGCCGAACCCGAGCACCCGGAAGACAACACACTGTTCGACATTCACGGTCTGGGAGACAGATGACCCTGTCTGTCCGCCTAATAATACAGTCCCCTACGACCAGCATCTGTCTGACCTTTGCTGCACTCCTTTTCCCATCCTTCTTGCAGCGTTCATCCTCCTGGTTTCTAGAAGAAACGCCCGCTGCAGTGTTGTTGGATTTTATCCCTAATATCAGCCAAACAGGTATATTTACTAGGGAATTCCTGCACAGGACTAGCCTCCCTGGCAATTTTCCCACTACTCCTTCTTCCTACATTAATCCAACTGCTGACCTGATAGTCCTGATCTTGCCCTCCTCACCCCACCTCCATTTCACTGATGTAGAGCAGGTAAACAATGAACAACTGATCAGTGCGGGTGGCGGCAGTCCTTCCCCCACCGATTGATGACCTATCCTGAGGATAGGTCATTAATATTATAAAAGTTGACAAACCCCTTAAAGGGGTTGTCTCATCTGAGACAATGGGGGCATATCGCTAGGATATGCCCCCATTGTCTGATAGGTGTGAGTCCCACCGCTGGGCCCACTCTTATCTCCTAAATGTAGTCCCAAAAGTGGTGGAGAGCGCACTGCGCATGCCCAGCTGCCCTCTATGGGGGTGAGAAAATTGCCTCAGAGTAGTCTGTTGCAAGCCTGCTTCTTGAAGGGCAGAGGATAGCATCCATATGAATACGGTCAGGTTTACTGATGCAGTTCAGAAGCCAAAATATGGAGAAAGTACAGGACAGATACAACTTCTCTATTTTGGATTTACTCCTGGTTTTGGCTTCCACAACGGCATCAGAAAACCGGACCATGTGGTTGTACCCAAATACTTTGACCGAAAGACTGACAACATTGCAAATGAAATTTTCTTCATACAGTCAAATTTCTGTGGAAGTAATGTCCAACACAAGAAAAAACATTGTCTTTGGATGTTTGAAGCAATGTGCGCAGTTCACAGGACTTAATTATCCACTGGG
Source organism: Bufo gargarizans (assembly GCF_014858855.1). Taxonomy (NCBI): domain Eukaryota; kingdom Metazoa; phylum Chordata; class Amphibia; order Anura; family Bufonidae; genus Bufo; species Bufo gargarizans. The sequence continues at coordinate 8,108,177 of NC_058080.1, forward strand.
ACAATATCTGGAAGTCAATTGCTTTCCAGCAAATATATGAATTAAAGCATGTCACTGCTTCTCTGAATCTGCATAAGGGACCAATATATGGGGGATTCCTGCAACCACACACTTACTGACAGTGGAGGGGGAGGGTAGCCCTCACTCATTTTAGCTGACTGAAGACTGCTCTCCCCCACCACTGTTAGTAAGTGCATAGTTGGTGGTGGTGCCCATACACTGGTAATAACAATCAGAGCTCACCTCCAGGCATTAGTCACATCCATATCTTAACCCCTAATGCAGAGTAATCACATTCGGTTCCCCACCCCCAAAGTAGTCAGAAGCGTGTTCCTCATCATTCTCCAATCCACCTTCAGTAGGCTCACCATTCTCCCTCCCACCCCAGAGTAGTCAGAAGCTTGCTCCCCATCATTGCTAGCAATCACATGCAGACTCACCATATTCCCCCAACCCCAAAGTAGTCAGAAGCCTGCTCCTCATCGTCTCCCCATCACCGCTAGCAATCGCACTCACCATCCTCTCCCCCACCCCCAAAGTAGTTAGTAGCCTGCTCCCCAACATCTCCCCGTCATCTTCCCATCACCCCCAGTGGACAAATTATCAGAAAATCAAAGACTGCCAACAATTTTTATGGATAAATTGGAAAACTATAATGAATGATAAAGCTCATAAGTGATATACTGATAGGACCTCACTATCAGCATTTACTCTGAGCTGTAAAATAATCATAATTACCACCCAAATAATCCAGTCAAGTGTTCACAGACACAGTAAAAAAGTCGCCTATTTTTAAGGACTGTCTAGAAATTTCTTGATGGTTGGCAACCCTAAATCACATCCTCCCCCACACTCAAATTAGTCATAATGCAAGTTCCCCCATCACTATAAGCTCACCATCATTTCAGTTCCCTTCCCCCAGCGTATTAAATACCTGACTTATTCCAGAGGCAGAGAAGGCGGCGATGTACACAGGCAGGCAGACAGCGGTGTAGCAGAGTCCCACTGTCTGCCATAGAAGCTCCTCTTCAGTAGAGGCACCGTAGTGGGAAGCATGATGGGCGAGCCTAGCAGACGCGCCCTGCCTGGTGCACCTGAAGTTTTATCATTATAGACTGAAAAGTCTTGCCACGGTTTGGCGTGCCAGTGGAACATGGCCAACATGCCGTCTTTGCCACACGTGCCAGGGGTTGCAGACAAGTAAAAAAAAAAAAAAAAAGGAATGCTGGGAAGTCTGTTTAATATCAGTGAGGGAGGAAGTAGCTATCTTCTCCTCATACTGGTAGCAGTTGGTATAGATGGTCCCTCTGATGGTTATTAGGAGGTTTCCAGTCTGGGTTTCTTAGGATATAAGAGAAAAAGTTTTAGGGAACTAGTCTGTCCCTATTGCCCTAAGAGGGGTACTGCACTGGCCTTATGGACCTACAGGTGAAACTCGAAAAATTAGAATATCGTGCAAACGTCCATTTATTTCAGTAATGCAACTTAAAAGGAATTGCATTAATCCAGCTTAAAATTCGAATTTTGTGAAAAGGTTCAATAGTCTAGGCTCAAAGTGTCACACTCTAGTCAGCTAATTAATCCATACCCCCTGAGCAAAGGGGACCTCAAAATTGTGACTTTGGGGTTTTTAATAAGCTGTAAGCCATAATCATCCAAATGATAAAAAAATAAAGGCTTGAAATATCTCGCTTTGCATGTAATGAGTCTCATATGTTAGTTTCACCTTTTAAGTTGCATTACTGAAATAAATGAATTTTGCACGATATTCAAATTTTTCGAGTTTCACCTGTATATATGGAGCACCGTCCTGACAAGGGCGACCCTATCCGGAACCTGTCCTTACAGTAAATAGCCCTAGATCTATATCTAGGGCTATTTATTAGAAGTTGGTATAGCAGGCAGCTTGGGACATGACAGCGGGACAACAAAAGAATTGATATTTCTCGAAAATAAAATGTAGCATTGTATTTTACATCCGGAGAATTGTTACATTGTTTCTGGAAATAATGTATAGTATGCTATATAATACGATATACGGGCAGAAGCGTAAAGCAATTATCAAGAAAAGGACTATGATAAGGCCATAGCTGTTCTTTATGTCTGTGGGATACAATGGACGTACGTTACAAATCTTTCTCACAGATTCCTTCATTTACACGTCGATGTGGAGCTGTATAACGCGAGATGTAACATCTGCCGCTATTACCGTAAATGTCTCCAAAACGTTTCCTTGTTTCTTTTGCAGAAGGAAATGATGGCACTCGCTCCTTGTAATTCATGTTCTGCCCGTCGTTCCGTGTATTATAAAAACCACAATTATCCTAAACAAAATTGCCAGTCGTAGAGTAGATAATTGCCTTACATAACACTACAATACACATTGTGACAACTCACCAATAGAAGCTGAGAAGAAGTGATGTGATAAAGCGCCATGAAATCAGAACAGGCTGATACAGAAAAGTAAAGCAAAAACAATGTTAATGAATAATCACTTTTGTAATATACAGTAAAGACCAAAAGTTTGGACACACCTTCTCATTCAAAGAGTTTTCTTTATTTTCATGACTATGAAAATTGTAGATTCACACTGAAGGCATCAAAACTATGAATTAACACATGTGGAATTATATACATAACAAAAATGTGTGAAACAACTGAAAATATGTCATATTCTAGGTTCTTCAAAGTAGCCACCTTTTGCTTTGATTACTGCTTTGCACACTCTTGGCATTCTCTTGATGAGCTTCAAGAGGTAGTCACCTGAAATGGTTTTCACTTCACAGGTGTGCCCTGTCAGGTTTAATAAGTGGGATTTCTTGCCTTATAAATGGGGTTGGGACCATCAGATGCGTTGTGGAGAAGTCAGGTGGATACACAGCTGATAGTCCTACTGAATAGACTGTTAGAATTTGTATGATGGCAAGAAAAAAGCAGCTAAGTAAAGAGTTTTGATGCCTTCAGTGTGAATCTACAATTTACATAGTCATGAAAATAAAGAAAACTCTTTGAATTAGAAGGTGTGTCCAAACTTTTGCTCTGTACTTGTCAAGGAACCATGAACCAGACGTACAACAAGAGATACGTGGAAATAAGAAGGCTTTATTGCAAATCAAGCTGTAAGCAAAAGTCCAAACGGATGGCTAAACCGGAGCAGGGTCTTGCGAAGCCAGGGGTCAGGAACCAGAGGGGTAGTCAGACGAAGCCAGGATCAGGAACCAGAAGGGTAGTCAGACGAAGCCAGGATCAGGAACCAGCGGGGTAGTCAGACGAGGCCAGGATCAGGAACCAGAAGCAGCAGCAGTCTTAGAAGCATGTGCACACAGGAGGACCAAGCAAGGAACTGAAGCCACAGACCTCCTATATATATGAGCTAGGCATCCAGCTCCTCCCAGTGGGAAGGAGAAGCCGCAGGGTGGGAGGCTACAAGAAACCCAGAAACCAAGATGGCCGCCAGCACATGTCAAACGAAGGAGAACAGCAGAAGGTAAGACCATGACAGTACCTCCCCCTCAAGGGCCCCTCCTCCGCGGAGTAAGGAACGGTTTCTGAGGGAAGCGTGCGTGGAAGGCTCGGAGCAAGGCAGGAGCATGGACATCTGCGGAGGGAACCCAGTAACGCTCCTCTGGACCATAACCACGCCAATGGACCAAAAACTGCAACCGACCGGGGACCAGGCGTGAGTCCAGGATATTGCTCACCTCATACTCCTCACGATTGCCCACTTGGACCGGACGAGGCCGAGGAACCGAGGAAGTGAAACGATTACACACCAATGGCTTCAACAGGGAGACATGAAACACATTGGAGATCCGCATGCCAGGAGGAAGCGCAAGGGCATAGGCTACTGGGTTTACCCTGCGAAGCACTCGGAAGGGACCAACAAAGCGAGGCGCCAGCTTGGGAGTGGGCACTCGAAGGTTGAGGTTGCGGGTGGACAACCATACACGGTCTCCGACCTGGTAGGAAGGAGCGGGCGCTCGTCTGCGATCAGCCTGGAGTCTCTGGCGCTGCGCAGATACCTCAAGGGACCTCTGGATCTGTACCCAAGAAGCACGTAGGACGGAAAGGTGATCCTCCACCGCCGGAATATCCTGGGGAGAGAATACCTCCGGTAACACGGCAGGTTGGAACCCATAATTGGCCATGAAGGGAGACGTCCCAGAGGAAGAGTTCACCGCCGTGTTCCTGGCAAACTCAGCCCAAGGCAGGAGGTCAACCCAATTGTCTTGGTGATCGGAGACATAGCAACGAAGGAATTGCTCCAAGGCCTGATTGGATCGTTCTGCGGCCCCATTGGACTGAGGGTGGTAGGCCGAGGAGAAAGAGAGATGAATCCCGAACTGGGAGCAAAAGGCGCGCCAGAACCTGGACACAAACTGACTCCCCCGATCCGACACAATCTCCTTGGGCAAACCGTGCAACCGGAAGACCTCCCTGGCGAAAATCGTGGCCAACTCTTGTGCAGAGGGTAACTTCTTGAGAGGAACACAGTGGCACATTTTGGAAAACCGATCCACAATCATGAGAATGACCGTATGGCCTCGGGATGCAGGGAGGTCCACAATGAAATCCATCCCCAGGTGTGACCATGGGCGCTCCCCGGTGGCTATGGGTTGCAAAAGGCCCAACGGAAGGTGCCGAGGGGACTTACTCTGGGCACAAACGGAGCATGCCGCTACATATGCGGCGATGTCGGAACGTAGAGAAGGCCACCAGAACAGACGTGAAACAGCCCAGGACAGCTGATTCTTTCCAGGATGCCCCGCGGCCTTGGAGTTATGGTAGGTTCGCAACAACCGAGTGCGCAACTCCTCAGGCACAAAACATCTGCCGTTGGGTCTCCCAGAGGGAGCACCAGATTGAGCCGCCAAAATCTGCTCACCCAGGGGAGAGGTCAGGCTGGTGCGAATGGCGGCCAGGATCTGATTCGGAGGTATGACCGAAGTCGGAATCGACTCCTCCCCGGACAGCTCGGAGTACTGCCGTGATAAGGCATCCGCTCTGATGTTCTTGGAACCGGGTAGGTAGGAGACCACGTAATTAAAACGTGACAAGAACAGAGCCCATCTGGCCTGACGTGGTGTCAATCTCTTGGCCTCAGAAAGGTAGGTCAGATTCTTGTGGTCCGTCAGGATGAGAACCGGAACCACCGAACCCTCGAGCAAGTGCCTCCATTCTTTAAGGGCCTGCACGATGGCCAATAACTCCCTGTCACCAATCTGATAGTTGCACTGCGCGGAAGACAGTTTCCGGGAGTAAAACCCACAAGGAAGCAGAGGACCCTCTGGTGTTCTACGCTGAGACAGAAGGGCGCCTACTCCCGTCTCAGACGCGTCCACCTCGAGGACAAAGGGCAACCCAGGGTTGGGATGCGACAGAATCGGAGCCGACACAAAGGCGGACTTTAGAGCCTCAAAAGCTCGGATGGCCTCGAGCGGCCAGACCTGGAAATTACTGCCCTTCCTGGTCAGATCCGTGAGAGGCTTGGCTAGCATAGAAAAGTCCCTGATGAACTTCCGATAATAATTGGCGAAGCCCAAAAAGCGCTGCAGGGCACGAAGACCACTGGGCTGGGGCCACTGTAAGACAGCCGAAACCTTCTCAGGATCCATGGAGAACCCCTCAGCGGAAATGATGTAACCTAAGAAGGTTACCTGGGATCGGTGAAATTCGCATTTCTCAAGCTTACCGAACAGCCTGTTCTCTCGTAACCGTTGCAACACTCGTCTGACATCCATAATGTGGGCCTCCATGGATTCAGAATATACCAAGATGTCATCCAAATAGACCACCACACACTGCTGCAACAGGTCACGGAAAACATCGTTGATGAATTCCTGGAAGACTGCGGGCGCATTGCACAACCCAAAGGGCATAACCAAGGATTCATAATGACCGGTCCTGGTGTTAAACGCGGTCTTCCACTCATCGCCCGCCTTGATCCTTACCAGGTTATATGCCGCCCTCAGGTCGAGTTTGGTAAAGACCGTGGCCCCTTTGAGGCGATCGAACAGCTCGGAAATAAAGGGTATCGGGTAAGCGTTCTTGATCGTGATGCGATTGAGACCCCTGTAATCGATGCAAGGCCTCAACTCACCGCCCTTCTTTTTCACAAAGAAAAATCCAGCCCCTGCCGGGGACGAGGATTTGCGGATGTGTCCGCGTGAAAGCGCCTCCCTCACGTACTCCTCCATGGCCTCATTCTCCGCTACCGACAGTGGATAGACCTTGCCACGAGGAGGAACGGCACCAGATTGTAACTCTATGGCACAATCGTATGGGCGGTGCGGAGGTAGGGCAACCGCGCGCACCTTATCGAATACATCCCGGTACTCTTCGTATTCAGGAGGCAACAGAGAGTCCGAGGAAGTACACAGCAACTTGACAGGCCCATGGATGCAACTAGCCCCACACTGCGGTGACCACGAGAGGATCTCGGCCGATCTCCAATCGAAAGTCGGATTATGCTTCTGGAGCCAGGGGTACCCCAAGACCACCGAGTAGTGTGGAGACGAAATAACCTGGAGACAGACTGACTCTCTGTGAACGGCACCAATGGCTATCCCCACTGGAAGGGTCTCATGAGTCACGTGTGGCGGCAGAAGGGGTCTGCCGTCTATCGCCTCAAGAGCCAGTGGGGAACCTCGAGGCTGCAGAGGAATGGAATTGGCGGCAGCGAACACACTATCAATGAACAAACCACCAGCACCAGAGTCCACCAACGCCTGGGTCGTCACCGAGCCCCCGACCCAGGAGAGGACAACAGTGATCAGTGGTTTGTCAACACGGGAAACCGGGGACGAGGAGACTCCACCCAAGATCTGCCCCCGACAGGATCTCAGGTGCGAGCGTTTCCCGGACGGTTCGGACATGCCAACCGAAAATGCCCACCGAGACCACAGTACATGCATCGGCCCTCGCGTCTCCGGAGTACCCTCTCCCCCTTGGACAGGCGAGCAAACCCCAGCTGCATGGGTTCACCCCCAGACAAGTCATCCCCAGGAGGCGTGGGAGGAGAGGGAGGCACGGGTGGGACAGCAAACGTAGGCGCCAATCTGTTAGAAGACCTCCGCAGGCTCTCCTTAAAGGAAGGTCTCTCCCTGAGTCTGGTGTCAATCCAAATCAGGAAAGAAATAAGAGACTCGAGCTCCACTGGTAGGTCCTTAGCTGCAACCTCATCCTTCAAGGCATCCGAGAGACCATGAGAGAAAGCAGCGACCAGAGCCTCATTATTCCAGCCCACCTCTGCTGCCAGGGTACGAAACTCAATGGCGTATTCAGCTACGGATCGTGAACCCTGTCTGATGGACATAAGGAGCTTCGCAGCAGAGGCAGCACGAGCCCGCACATCGAATACCTTCCGAAGAGAAGCAACAAAACCGGAAAACTCGGCAACCACCGGATTGTTGTTCTCCCATAAAGGGCTGGCCCAGGCCAAGGCCTTGTCCGAGAGCAGCGAGATCAAGAAGCCCACCTTTGATCTCTCAGTAGGAAAGGCATGTGGCAGCAACTCGAAATAAATGCCCACCTGGTTAAGGAAACCTCGGCACTGAGTTGGCTCTCCCCCAAAGCGCTGTGGAAGGGGGGCAGAACCGGTCATACCCCGAGACACCGCAGGCGCAGCAACAGGTGTCGGGGTAGACTCTGGCGCAACAACGGCAGTAGGAGCGGGCCCAGGAGCGACAACCGACCCATCGGCAACGGAAGCGAAATGAGCCGTGCGTTCAAGCAGGGTTTGCAACGCCACAGCGAACCGACCCAACAGGTGATCCTGCTGATCAAGTCTGGCAACCAGCGTAGGTAGCGAGGATGGCCCTGTACCGTCAGAATTCATGGCTTGGTCCTAATGTCAAGGAACCATGAACCAGACGTACAACAAGAGATACGTGGAAATAAGAAGGCTTTATTGCAAATCAAGCTGTAAGCAAAAGTCCAAATGGATGGCTAAACCGGAGCAGGGTCTTGCGAAGCCAGGGGTCAGGAACCAGAGGGGTAGTCAGACGAAGCCAGGATCAGGAACCAGAAGGGTAGTCAGACGAAGCCAGGATCAGGAACCAGCGGGGTAGTCAGACGAGGCCAGGATCAGGAACCAGAAGCAGCAGCAGTCTTAGAAGCATGTGCACACAGGAGGACCAAGCAAGGAACTGAAGCCACAGACCTCCTATATATATGAGCTAGGCATCCAGCTCCTCCCAGTGGGAAGGAGAAGCCGCAGGGTGGGAGGCTACAAGAAACCCAGAAACCAAGATGGCCGCCAGCACATGTCAAACGAAGGAGAACAGCAGAAGGTAAGACCATGACAGTACTGTATTAGTAGAAGATACCATCCCAAGTGCCAGGACCCACCCAGAATGAAATGTCTATTGTGCTACCAGTTCTCTGGTATAGTTTACGTGTCATATACTCGCTTCCAGATCCAGCATTGTTTCAGCCGCATCTGGAGAAAAGCAGCTGCCTGGACAATCAAAGAGTAGAGGAGCCATATTTGAAACAGTAGTCCAGTGGCTTAGAAGGCTTACCCTAGTTAGGTTTATGTTAGAGTTAGTATTTTACTCCATATTTGACTCAGCTCCTTTTGTCTCCTCATGCCTGCGATTCTGAACTGCAACATCACCATTACTGACCACTTGCTTGTCTGACTACTTTTCCTCTTGGACAATATACTTAGCTCTGCTACACCTATGTCACTAAACAATCACTTGTATAACTTTTTCTAAACTACCTGCCACTTTACCGCCTACCTAACATTTTCTTAATTCTTGTATATTGAACGATGTGCTCCACCCCTGGTGCCAGATCTTCATTTCTGACTTATGAGGGCTACTTCTGAACTTCTCATCTATTATGGTGACTTTATATTTGTCTTTGCCCATAGTATCCATGCTTCCAACTGTTCTCTTTGTGTCTTACTCCACTCTGTTAACAACTTTCCATAGAAGTAACCAATGGACGAGCAAGAGGCATCCAAATCCTAATTGAGTATCACAACCCTAACCAAAGTCATGGTAAATCGGGGTTCTATAGGTGAAATTGTGCCATCCATTTGGTTCTCAGATATCAGATCATTACACCATTGTTCCAATACAGCCCTCATGGACACCTCTAGTTCATGCTACTTGAAAAGTACTGAAACCTTGTTACAGTTTATTTGTCCACCCTAAAATGATATCTTCCCAACATTGTGTTAGAAGATTGCTAACAATGGAATTTTTCTTAAAGTAGGGGTTGTCTCATCAAGATAGCAACTTCAGGAAAAATAACTTCCCGAAGATCAGCTCATTATCATGGGTCTGGCACCTTGGACCTCTGGTGGCCAGTCTTTCAAGGATCACTGTTAGAAAATTTTTAATTACATAGCTCTCTCTTCTGATTCATACACAAAAGGTTTGCTCTATGACATCAGTGACATATTCAGGCAGAACTTTTAGGGGGATACATTTGCATTTTCACAACCCAATTATAGAAAAGTGTCCTACTTAAATTTACCAGCTGATTTATCTTTCCTTACAGCCATATGCAATTCAACTGTAATTGACAATTCTCCAATTGTCCTTCAAAAATATACAATTAGGACACAGAGAAGGGTTTTATGGACATAGAAGATTTAGAAGGGTTATATGGACATTGGGAGAGCATATTGATAGAACTAATTGCTCACTAATATATTCTGGTCTAGTCTACCCGTCCAAGGTGGTAATCATACACATAAGAGCACATTCGGGATCCAATGGGGTTTCATCATGGTTTCATGCCTACAATTCTGTTTTTGAAGATGGAATGGTTGATGGATACTCCAACAAACACCAAGAATTATTGCGTTGTTGGAAATAGTCCCAGTGAGGAGGCCTCATTTATATTTTTGACATGGGGCCTCATTTGCTGTGGGGACACATGGTCAACCTCAGGGGAGAGTGAGCTGTGCAGTTGCATATGACGTACTGCACGTTAGTACTGAAGGGGTCACCACCGCCGCTAGTGGACTGGGCACCGCTGATCCCACTCTTCGAGTTGCTGTGGCTTCATTCCCTAACCCTAGTTTATCAATTGTACAGTGTTTTTAAGCAGTTGTCTAGCAATGTTATTTGGGCACTGTGTGGTTGTATTATTTAGGCAATAGATAGTAAATCGTAAGGGTGGCCCAGTGTGGACATTCCTGTATCTAGGTTCCTGTGGTCAGTATTAGATGGGCATTTAAATTATGTTACAATTTGTTCCTTCATAAGGGCCTGTTCACACACAGAATTTTACCACGGATTGGTGGTTTAATGTCGCGACCATGTCAAGAAGAGCATGGTGTCTGGATAGACACTGCTAGAAGTCACGATGGGTGTCCGCATTTAATGGGGCTAAACTGTGAGCAGATCCGCCGCATTCAAAGTGATAAGACATGGTGGATTTGGACTGTTTCAGTGTGAATGGGCCCAAAGTGTTGCCATCAGTAATACAGAGTATTACACGACAGTGTTTTGGTCATTGATTTCCATCAGTGATTGTGAGTAGGGATGAGCGAATCGACTTCGGATAAAACATCCGAAGTCGATTCGCACAAAAGTTTGTTTCGATACTGTACGGAGCGAGTGCTCCGTTCAGTATTAGAATGCATTGGCTTTGATATAACTTCAGAAATTCGCATAATAACTTCAGAAATGTATTTATTCTGTAAAAAAAAACATTTCCCGAACTCGGGTTCGCTCCGTAGAGTATTGAAACAAAGTTTTATGCGAATCGACTTTGGATGTTTCATCTAAAGTCGATTCGCTCATCCTTAATTGTGAGCCAAAACGAGGATTGGAGCCTCCACGAGATAAGATATAAGAGAAAGATCTGTAACTATTTTTTTGGGATCCACACCTGGTTTTTGCTCAACATCACTGATGGAAAACATTGCCCGAACACTCATTTGTAAATAAGTCATAAGAAAGATTGTTGGAGTTGTAAAATAAGATTTGCTAGTTCCTGACTTGCCATGAAATGACTTTGAGGTTTCTTTGTTAGAGCTGTATGTTGTGCTGTTCTTTTGTTATTCCCTCTGGGTGTTGGGGTGTGTCCCTGCCCAGTCTGACATTGTACTAGCAGTGTTGACCATACAGACTGTGTAGAGACAATCCTTTGTCAATTTATACTTAAACCTCTAGTAGGAATAATAAAGAAATTATTATGGATCAGCGAGTGTGGATCCACTGTGCCAACTAACTGGTTTGGCTTTAGGCTAAACCCATGAGGTCGTTATTCCGGCACTCCCCTGATATTCACCCTTTAACCCTTGTACAAGGATCTGGACTTCGCCGCAGGGGAGAAACCAGACTTCTACCTTCTGGGAACGTCCCAGTATAGTTGGCAGTTGAGGTCAGGGACACTGGTGCAAGCACCAGAAGCTCTAGGCATAGAAAATGCACCAAAATCACAGGTACAGTCTGAACAGTCACTTATACTGTATATGGAGTTTTTTGGCTGAACTTGACTGTAGAAAACCTGGCCAGATGGCCGGGATGCAGAGAATCCACACCACAATCGCAGAAGCAGTCTGGACAGTCACAAATACTGGAACTGCCGATGTTTGGCAACACTGAACAACAGATACTAGAAGAGCTTGCTGCGGGGTAGTGGTGAATGCAGGAACAAGGCAGACAGGAACCAAGACGGTAGCACAGACAGGGAGACACACAGACTTGAACCAAAAGCTAAACTGTGAGTTCTTGAGTACACAGGCAGGATGGGTACACAGCAGGAACACAGATGGGAGCACAGGCTGGATATCGCAGGCAAATCTCAAGGAAATAGCCAAAGCACTAAGGCCTCTTTCACACGGGCGTCATGTTTTTTGCCCGGATAAGAGGCGGGTGCGTTGCGGGAAAATGCGCAATTTTTCCGCGCGAGTGCAAAACATTGTCATGCGTTTTGCACTCGCGTGAGAAAAATCGCGCATGTTTGGTACCCAGACCCGAACTTCTTCACAGAAGTTCGGGCTTGGGATTGATGTTCTGAAGATTGTATTATTTTCCCTTATAACATGGTTATAAGGGAAAATAATAGCATTCTGAATACAGAATGCTTAGTATAATAGTGCTGGAAGGGTTAAAAATAATAAAAAAAAGTTAACTCACCTTCTCCTCTTGTTCGCGTAGATGCCGGTCTGTTCTTTAGCTGTGGGCTGAATGACCTGAGGTGATGTCAGATCACATGCTCCAATCACATGGTCCATCACCATGGTGATGGAGCATGTGATCTGACATCACCACAGGTCCTTTAGCCCACAGATAAAGAACAGACCGGCATCTACGCGAACAAGAGGAGAAGGTGAGTTAACTTTTTTTATTATTTTTAACCCTTCCAGCACTATTATACTAAGCATTCTGTATTCAGAATGCTATTATTTTCCCTTATAACCATGTTATAAGGGAAAATAATACAGTGAATAGACTGTCACCTAGAACCCATGCGTGAAAATCGCACCGCATCCGCACTTGCTTGCGGATGCATGCGTATTTCACGCAACCCCATTCATTTCTATAGGGCCTGCGTTACGTGAAAAACGCACAAAGAGGAGCATGCTGCGATTTTCACGCAACGCACAGTCTCATAGAAATGAATGGGTCAGGATTCAGTGCGGGTGCAGTGCGTTCACCGCACGCATCGCACCCGCACGGAAAACTCGCCCGTGTGAAAGGGGCCTAAGGCCCCTTTCACACGGGCGAGTATTCCGTGCGGGTGCAATGCGTGAGGTGAACGCATTGCACCCGCACTGAATCCTGACCCATTCATTTCTATGGGGCTGTGCACATGAGCGGTGATTTACACGCATCACTTGTGTGTTGCGTGAAAATCGCATGCATGCTCTATATTCTGCGTTTTTCATGCAACGCAGGCCCCATAGAAGTGAATGGGGCCGCGTGAAAATCGCAAGCATCCGCAAGCAAGTGCGGATGCGGTGCGATTTTCATGCATGGTTGCTAGGTGACGATCGGGCTGGGGACCCAATCTGTATTATTTTCCCTTATAACATGGTTATAAGGGAAAATAATAGCATTCTGAATACAGAATGCAAAGTAAAATAGTGATGGAGGGGTTAAAAATATAAAAAAATTAACTCACCGAGTCCACTTGATCGCGTAGTTGCAGATCTCTGTCTTCTTCTGTAATGTTGAGCTGCTGGCTAAGGACCTGTGGTGACGTCACATCACATGATCCAATCACATAGTCCCTCACCATGGTGATGAACCATGTGATTGGACCATAGTGACGTCACCACAGGTCTTTTGTCAGGTCCTGAAGATAGAACAGAGACCGGCAGCTATGGAGCAGGTAAGTTAACTTTTTTTTTTAACCCCTCCATCCCTAATTTATTTTGCATTCTGTATTAAGAATGCTATTATTTTCCCTTATAACCATGTTATAAGGGAAAATAATAAAATCTACACAACACCTAACCCAAACCTTAACTCCAGTGATGAAGTCCGGGTTTGGGTCTGGGTACCAAACATGGCGATTTTTTTCACGCGCATGCAAAACGCATTAAAACGCTTTGCACTCGCACGGAAAAATCACGCATTTTACCGCAACGCACCCGCATCTTATCGGGCCCTCACACACCACGCTTGTGTGAAAGAGGCCTAAGTCTTCCAAAGTCCAAACACCTTTGGTCACAGGGAACCTTAAACCTCAGGCACCCCCTTCCTGGGGTGGGTCCCTTAAATACCCAGGGACCCTCAGCCATTGGCTGTGGATGATTTAGTGAGCATGCATACTGATCCATTAAAAGACTGGACGGGAGCGTACGCACCCCCTAAGGGCACACTAGGCAAGACTATGGAGGCTGCAACATGGAGAGGATGCCAGCGACCAGGACGCCGGATGGCATGGTGAGTTGTGTGGTATCCATGCAGCGTCCCACATCAGTGTGTAAATGGGACACCTGCCTATGTATTTGCATTGTATGGTATTTACTATTATCAGGCTGGCAATGTCATTGCACCCAGTCACCCCTAGGTGGTGCTGGCACCACATAATATATTTAGCTGGTGTGTGTCTAGCTGAGAGGAGAGTTGAAGTGAAGTAGTTAGTGAGGAGAAGCAAGTTCATGGAGGAGAGAAACAGGCATCGTCCACCATGTAGTCTGCTATTTCTACCCCTTGGTCATGGCCAGGCTAAGGGAGTACACCTAACATTTATCTACAGCAGCTTAGCACAGACAAGTAAGTCTATGTCTGGATATGGAGAGAGACTAGTGAGGGTTATTGCTGGATCTGGCTTATGGACCTCATTAGCACAAGTGCCTGAGAACTTTCCGAGTGCCAGGACACAAATAGACAATTAATGCGCAAAGTTGTCTTTACCACTACAAAGCCTTCTGGGATATAGTGGACCTTTTATTCTATGATAGAGTATCCTGCAAATAATTAAGCAGAAGTGTTTGCCCTTATTGGATAACTCAAAATATAAAGTAAGAAAATATCATATCCAGTACCAGAGTGCTAGAGTTGGAACTTAAAGTAAATCTTCAGTTTGCCTGTAGAGTATCAGCAGTTGAAGAATCCCTCCATTGAAAATAGCCACTACCTGATAATAGGATTACAATTGAACTTAATATTACTAATGCTATACAAAAAGCTTTTCATTGATGAACTGTCCAGAGACTATTGATTTTCAGTAAATGTTCAACTGGTTTACAACCGACTTCTTATTCTTACTACTACTACACTCAACATTTGTACCTTATGGTGCTAACGTCACGAACAAGGAGCCCAGCCACCAAAGCACCTTAAAGGGCTTCTGTCACCCAACTAAACCTTTTTTTTTTTTTTTTTGCTTACTTATAATCCCTACACTGCGATTTATGCCTACATAATCTAATTAATCATTTTGGTCCTGTAGATTTTGTTTAAAACATGCTTTTAAAATATGCAAATTACCTTGCTACCAGCAAGTAGGGCGGCTACTTGCTGGTAGCAGCTGCATCCTCCGATCCTAAAGACGCCCCCTCCGCATTGTGATTGACAGGGCCAGGGAACGGAATTGTTCTCTGCTGGCCCTGCCTGTTTGCATTAAAAATCTGGCGCCGTGGCCGTACCTGTCTTCGATCGCCGCAGGCGCACTGAGAGGCGGCCGCTCGCTCGGCCGCTCCGTCCTCAATGCGCCTGCGCCGGGTGTAGATGTGACGTCATCGGCGCAGGCGCATTGAGGATGGAGCAGCCGAGCGAGTGGCCGCCTCTCAGTGCGCCTGCGGCGATCGAAGACAGGTACGGCCACGGCGCCAGATTTTTAATGCAAACAGGCAGGGCCAGCAGAGAACAATTCCGTTCCCTGGCCCTGTCAATCACAATGCGGAGGGGGCGTCTTTAGGATTAGAGGATGCGGCTGCTACCAGCAAGTAGCCTCCCTACTTGCTGGTAGCAAGGTAATTTGCATATTTTAAAAGCTTGTTTTAATCAAAATCTACTGGACCAAAATGATTAATTAGATTATGTAGGCATAAATCGCAGTGTAGGGATTATAAGTAAGCAAAAAAAAAAAAGGTTTAGTGGGGTGACAGAAGCCCTTTAAACACCAATTACCATCAAGGGCACCTCAACCAACATCTGGTTGGTGTTCCCTGCAACAAAGAGTGCCCCGGAGGATTTTGTGCTGTCTTCTCATCCACTGTATGCCAGACCAGGGAAGGCATCTGCTAACTGTGAGTACATGAACTATTACGGTCCACCGTGAGCCTCACGTGTTTCCCCTGTGGTTTGGTAGCATTACATCCACGCCCACAAAGAACAGTAGAAGAGTGGTGTACACGAACTGCAGACCTAACAGGAATATCAAAACATATATCAAGAGATGCTCCAGAGTTATTATTACATGGGGGATACAAGCATGTCATGAGAGGGGACAGCTCCTCTATAAAGCAGCTAAGAGCATAATGCTCATCAGAGTAGTGACATTCCTGCATTAATATGAAGTCCTCATGCCTCATGTGCAATTTATCTATTACACATCTTATCAACCTCCCATAATTACCTTCTGGGAATGGAATCTATTAAGCAACATGCCGAGGTAATATGACGGTTCTTCACACGTTCAGTGGATAAGTGGAATATAATTAGAAATACATCTTGTTTCCCGCGTGATCTGTCTGACTTATCGAGCAGGAGATATATTGTTTCAGGTGAACTTCAACGTGAATTCATCACAGGAGATTTGAAAGTGCGAATTCCAGTTATTTCTTCTTCTTCTTTTCAAGTAGAGACGTGCTTCAGGGTGTAATATTAAGGGGTGGTGTAAAGAAACTGCTGAAGACAATGTACAGTATATCAATGTATATATATACAGTACTGTACAAATGTTTTAGGCAGATGTGGAAAAAATACTGCAAAGTAAGAATGCTTTCAAAAATAGAAGTAGTAATAGTTTATTTTTAGCAATTAACAAAATGCAAAGTGAATGAAGAAAAGAGAAATCTAAATCCAATCAATATTTAGTATGACCATTAACGATGATCGAGCATGCTCAGCCGAACACCAGTTCGGCTCAAGCATCTCGATGCTCGGCACATGGCGGCATTCGGGCGAATACCACATGTGCTTGAGCGCAATGCTCGAGTCTCTGCCCTGCACATTTCTTGGCTTCTATGCAGCCAATAAACGTGCAGGTAAATACTGCCCTCGCTGTAATGCCGTAGCCATGTTGGCTGCTGGCATTACAGTGATTGGCTGGCCGGAACACGTCATCGGGTGCTATATAGCACCCGATGACGCATGTTCGGCTCATTCTTAGTCAGGGAGAGCTGTGCTGAGGAAGGGACAGACAGTGTAGGGAGTGATTTAAGAATAATATTACTACCAAAACTTTTCAGAGAAAAGTCCTTTTAAGGACTATTGTGTGTGGCAGCAGCAATCTATATTTTCAGCGCAACCTGCGCTAAATAGCTAAAACTTTACAGACCCAAAAGTCCTTCTAAGGACTATTGTGTGTGGCAGCAATATTTATTTTTAGCACATCCTGCGCTAAGTAGCGTACGATAGTTAGGCCTCTGCAGACAGCGGCATTGGCTGCGCCACATCTCCAGTGTAAAGTGTGCGCATCCAAAAAATATCTGTGACATCCAGTGTATTTTTCCGTAAATGGTGTCCGCTGCGGACAGTGACATTAGCTGCGCCACATCTCCAGTGTAAAGTGTGCACATCCCAAAAAATATCTGTGACATACAGTGTACTTTGTCAATAGACGGTGTCCGCTTCTGACAGTGACATTAGCTGCGCCACATCTGCAGTGTAAAGTGTGCGCTTCAAAAATGTATCTATGACATACTGTACAGTGTACTTTTTGCGTAGACCCTGCGGACAGTGACGTTACTGGAGGTACAGTACCTCTCCTGTATAACGTTTCCTCATCCCAAATACAAGTGACATTCCCTGTAATTTTTTATTAGCCACAGGTGACAGTATTGGCATTATCTGCGGGATATCTCCTATGTGACGTTTCCACATCCTGAATACCTTTCTAAATTTGTTTGCGCATACACTTCCAAATCCTGCGCTACTGTACGTGTGACAGACTTTCAATCATATATAACATTTAATATGAAGAAGGCGAGCAGTAAGGGACATGGCAGATGCTGATGGTGTACGCAAAGGCCGTGGCCCTAGGCGCGGTGAAACTGTGACTGCTGCCAGAGGACAAGAAAAACAATCATCCATGAAACCTAGCTTCATGTCCTAGTTTCCAGGGCGGCGCAGGACACCACTCTTGAAGTCAGACCAGTGCGACCAGGAGGTCGGTTGAATTGCAGCAGATAATGCTTCCAGTCGGTTTAGCACCACCCTGTCTTCCACAAAGTCCAGTCTCAGTAGCGAAGAGTCTGCTCAACCCAATCCTCACCCTGATCCCCCTTCCTACCACTATGGAGAGTCTGGGTAAACAAGTGATCCCACACTCGGATATTCAGAGGAGCTTTTTTTTTTTTGCGCCATTCCTTGATTTGGCCCTCTCGCCAAGCACGCTTGAAGAGGGACAGATCTTGTGCCTGATTCCCAAACTCTTGAGCATCCACAATCACAAAAAGATGACGGTGGGGAATGGCAATTACTGGTTAATGAGGTGGATGATGATGAGACACAGTTGCCAATAACTCAACGGCAACTACTGTCTCAAGAGGTTGATGAAGAGGATGAGACACAGTTGTCAATCAATTAGGTAGTGGTTAGGTCAACAAGTCAGGAGGAGGAGCAGAGTGAGGAAGTGGAAGAGGAGGTGGTGGATGATGAAGTCACTGACCCAACCTGGGAAGGTGGAAAGCCGAGCGAGGACAGCAGTACAGAGGGGGAGGGATCTGCTGCGCTGCAACAGGCTGGAAGAGGCAGTGGGGTGGAAAAAGGGAGAAGGCGGGCCACACCAAACAGGCCTGCAACTGTGCCACGGAGCACTCCCTTGCGGAAATCTCCCTTGCCAAGGGGCAGGTGTTCCACAGTATGGCGCTTTTTTGAGGAAAGTGCAGACGACAAAAGAATAGTAATTTGCAACCTGTGCCGTACCAAAATGAGCTGGGGAATTAACACTAGCAACCTCACCACCACCAGCATGATCCGCCACATGGCATCCAAGCACCGTAATAGGTGGGATGAACGCCTGGGTGCACAGTCTGTGTCTGCGAGTCACACCACTGCCTCCTTTTCCCTTATGTTACATGCTGGCCAATCTCCTGTCAAAGGTGCAGGCCCAGATGCCTCCCACCCTGCGCCTGGACCTTTGAAAGCACCATCAGTGACCACATCCACTTCCGTGTCCCAGCGCAGCGTACAAATGTTCTTACCCCAGGCATTTGAACGCAAGTGTAAATACCAAGCCACACACACACAGGCCATAGCACTAAATGCGCAGCTTTCCTGGCTCTGGAAATGTTCCATTTAGGCTTGTGCACACTGAGGCCTGCCGCAGCCTGATGTCGGCGGCCGTCCCACATTACGCACAGGTGCTACCGACGCCAAGGATTGCGAGTCCTAATTCCATCAAGGTTTCCGCCACCACCTACGTTAGTGGCTCCAACCCCCACTTCTCCTCCTTCGCCTACTTCTCCACTTCCACCTTTAAATTATCCACGTGCAGCACCAGTCAGTCATTACTCGGTCGCCGGAAGCAGTGTAGCACTGCAGTGAGGAAGCGGCAACAGGCCCGGGCTGAAGTTGATATGCTTAGAGGAAAAACAGAACACGCGAATGAACTGATCCCCTTGAGTGGGGACAGAGGGAATAAAACTTAGCATTTATTAATTAGTATTTAGAATAAATGGCATAACAAAAAAGTACAAAACACACATGAAAGACAGGCCCATATGGGCCTAGACAATGGCCCGGTAATACCAATATAGAAAAGGAATGCTCTCACCCGTGATGGACACGACCAGATTCATCAGGCGGGAACTAGCGCAGAACCCTGGAAGAAGGTGTCATCTCTTTCTTTTTCTTATAGGTGATTGCTGGAAACCATGTACATAAATGTCAGTTGCTGGAGGTGTAGGCGAATGACGGGAATAAAATTCCCTAATTAGACCCTGAGACAGGGAAGGGGATAATGAGGCCCTGCCTACCTACACGGAGTGCTTGCCCCGCAAGGAGCGACCCCGTCCGGATACCTGTCCCTGATGGGGGCCGGTATCACTAGTAAACCCAAAAAAAGATTTCCCGACGTGTCACATTTCATTTACATAAAACTCATCAGGGGAAGTGTATACTAAAGGGTAACAGGCGAACCAGGCCTGTGGTCAAAGACAAAAATAGCAACAAAAAAAGCCAGAAAGCTATTGGTTCTGAGCTGGGCTAGTATGGGCTGGTATAGATCAAAAACGGGCAGCAGGGTGGACCAGTGGGGCCATCCAAAGCTCAGAAACACAACAAAGTGAAGTCCGGCCAGTGGGACCGAACCACAGCAACAAATACAGGACGACCTAAAATGCCGGCGTGCCAGTGGGCCGCGTCAGCACAAGAGTATGCAACAATAAGGCAATAACAAGGTCTCTGTAAGGCCCAAGACGTTGGGTACTAAGTAAGGGGCTGTCAAAAAAGTGAAATTCTGAAATTTCATCTACATTTGCCTTTAATTCTTGTGGAACACCTAAAGGGTTAAGAAAGTTTGTAAAATCAGTTTTGAATACCTTGAGGGGTGTTGTTTCTAAAATGGGGCCATTTATGGGTGGTTTCTATTATGTAAGCCCTACAAAGTGACTTCAGACCTGAACTGGTCCTTAAAAATTGGGTTTTGGAAATCTGAAAAATTTCAAGATTTGCTTCTAAACTTCTAAGCCTTCTAACTTCCCCAAAAAAGAAAAATGTTATTTACAAAATGATCCAAACATGTAGACATATGGGAAATGTAAAGTAATAACTATTTTAGGAGTGATCACTATCTGTTTTAAAGATGAGAAATAGAAATTGCAAAAATTGCTAATGTTTCAAAATTTTGGGTAAATTTGGTATTTTTTTATAAATAAAAATGAAATATTTTGACTCAAATTTACCACTGTCATGAAGTATAATATGTGACTAGAAAACAAGCTCAAAATGGCTTGGATAAGTAAAAACTTTTTAAAGTGACACATGTCAGATTTGCAAAAAATGGCCTGGTCCTTAAGGTGAAAAATTGTAGGGTCCTGAAGGGTTTAATCACATTAGTTGTATGTTTGGGGTCAGTGTTCTGCTACAGAATAAATTTTCAGCCAATCAAGACGTCTCAAAATGTTATTGCAGACTGTATTTCTAAGCATTGACGACACTATTAATCCTGGCCCAATCCCAACTCCGTTTCCTGAAATACAGCCCCAAACTTGCCAGAAACCTCCTCCATACTTTACTGTTGGCTGCAGACACTTATTTTTGTACCAGTCTCCAGTCCTTCGGGAACAAACAGCCTTGTGTTACAGCCAAATATTAAAAAATTTTATTTCTTATTTTTGAGCACCTGCTGCCAATTTTCTGCACCCCAGTTCCGATGTTTTATTTAATAGTTGAGTCACTTGGCCTTGTTTCCACATTGAAAGTATACTGTAGCTTCTTGGCTTCAATTATTCCAGGAGGACCTATTTATGCAAAACGTCACCAAACAGTAGATGGGAGTACCTGGGTCCCACTGGATTCTGACAGTTCATAGCTGATGGCAAAACTGTACATCTAATATCAAGGTGAAGTATTCATTATGGGTCTTTCATTTGCTGTGCTAAGTTTTTGTGGCCGACCACTGCATCTACAGTCCTCAACACTGCCCTTTCTTTGTGCTTCTTCGAAAAAGCTTGAAAAGCTTGTCTTGAAAACCGAGTCTGCTTTGTAAACTTGCTGGGAAAGTTCATGCTAATGCAGTATAACTACTTTGTCATGATGCTATGCTCAGTTTTGTCATGGTGTATGAGAAGCTGTCTTACAACCTCACCTTTGTAGCAGAGTTTGGCAGCTCCTCACCCAGTTTTAAGCCTCCTACACATGTTTCTGTTTCAGTTAATGTCTTTCAATCTAAATATGTTTGATATAATTGGTTGATCAAAAACCTGACTACAGATGTAGTAGAGTTAACACACATGCTTTATGAGTTGTGTTATCTAAACTAAATGCGTTAAGCAAACACCTTCAATTGCTTTCAATGGCTTTTGTTTCAAGATAACGCGATGAGTTATGAGAAATTTAAGTTAAGAGTTTGTGTGTTAACCCTGCTACATCTGTACAATCATTCAAAATCCCTGACTTTGGGCAAGTGTAACTAGAAGACATGATGCTGTTTTGAAGGAAGAGAGAGGTCACACAAAATACTGATTAGATTTAGATTTCTACTCTGTACATTCACTTTTCATTTTGTTAACTTATAACAATAAGCTATTAACACTTCTGTTTTGAAAGTGTTCTTACTTTGCAGCATTTTTCCACATTTCCACATTTTTAACACAGATGTGTCATTCCTTACCTTTACTCTTGGCTGATATGTGCTTTTGAAAGGAAGAAGATGTTGCAATATTGTGTCACAAGATGTCTATCCTATATGTGTCTATGTGCGGCCACCAGGCGGTTGCATGCTGCAATATTGAATTGGTTTCATGAGAAATTGGAGTCCTTTCCCCATAGAGGTTATTCCATGGTTAATGTAAAAAATGAAAATCAGGCATCATATATTGCATGACAATCTATTTCTAGCCAAGCTAGAACCAGCCCTGTACCTCACATGGATCCAAAAAATTTAATTTTTGCTCTTTCTCTCTGCTTATGACAGCTCTAGGTGTGTGTCATTTCTGCTGTAGCTATCACAGCTCGGAAGGGGGGGGGGCGGTAACTCTTTTAACCAAATTAGAGCTAAGATAAAGGTGTTTATATAGTATATGTGTATAATCATTGTTAAAGGGGAAATAATGATGACCTATCTTCAGGATAGTTCATCATTATCAGATCAGCTGTTTCAGAGAGCCGCTGTCCTCCCCGTTGCTCTGGGAAATGTAGCCATCTCCCGGCAGCCTTCCAAGCACAGCGCCGTTCATTGTATGGTGAATGTGCTTGGTATTACAGCTCAGTCCCATTGATGTCTATGAGGCTAAACTGCAACTAGGTCATGCGACCAATGTACGGTGACGTCTCATGGCTTTGGAAGAGTCTACAGCGCTCATTGAGCACCCGACCTCTTCTAACAGCTGATCGGTGGGGGTCCTAGGTGTCAGACCCTCGCCAATCTGATATTAATGACCTATCCTGAGGATAGGTCATTATTATCTATTCCAGGATAACCCCTTTAAACTAAAAATAATGCACAAAGAAGGAGTTGTTGGAATAAAAAAAAAAAGCTTTCTTTGTGTGAATTTAATGATATATGCAAGTGATTACAATGTTAGAGTGAAAGGAAAGGTTTATTGGGGAAAACTGTACAGTTGAAAGGGGGGTCGTGGATAGAGTTGAGCGAACACCTGGATGTTCGGGTTCGAGAAGTTCGGCCGAACATCCCGGAAATGTTCGGGTTCGGGATCCGAACCCGATCCGAACTTCGTCCCGAACCCGAACCCCATTGAAGTCAATGGGGACCCGAACTTTTCGGCACTAAAAAGGCTGTAAAACAGCCCAGGAAAGAGCTAGAGGGCTGCAAAAGGCAGCAACATGTAGGTAAATCCCCTGCAAACAAATGTGGATAGGGAAATGAATTAAAATAAAAATTAAATAAATAAAAATTAACCAAAATCAATTGGAGAGAGGTTCCATAGCAGAGAATCTGGCTTCCCGTCACCCACCACTGGAACAGTCCATTCTCAGATATTTAGGCCCCGGCACCCAGGCAGAGGAGAGAGGTCCCGTAACAGAGAATCTGTCTTCATGTCAGCAGAGAATTAGTCTGCATGTCATAGCAGAGAATGAGGCTTCACGTCAGCCACCACTGCAACAGTCCATTGGCATATATTTAGGCCCAGCACCCAGGCAGAGGAGGGAGGTCCCGTAACAGAGAATCTGGCTTCATGTCAGCAGAGAATTAGTCTGCATGTCATAGCAGAGAATGAGGCTTCACGTCAGCCACCACTGCAACAGTCCATTGGCATATATTTAGGCCCAGCACACACACAGGCAGAGGAGAGAGGTCCCGTAACAGAGGATCTGGCTTCATGTCAGCAGAGAATCAGTCTGCATGTCATAGCAGAGAATCAGGCTTCACGTCAGCCACCACTGCAACAGTCCATTGTCATATAATTTAGGCCCAGCACCCAGGCAGAGGAGAGAGGTCCCGTAACAGAGAATCTGGCTTCATGTCAGCAGAGAATTAGTCTGCATGTCATAGCAGAGAATGAGGCTTCACGTCAGCCACCACTGCAACAGTCCATTGGCATATATTTAGGCCCAGCACCCAGGCAGAGGAGGGAGGTCCCGTAACAGAGAATCTGGCTTCATGTCAGCAGAGAATTAGTCTGCATGTCATAGCAGAGAATGAGGCTTCACGTCAGCCACCACTGCAACAGTCCATTGGCATATATTTAGGCCCAGCACACACACAGGCAGAGGAGAGAGGTCCCGTAACAGAGGATCTGGCTTCATGTCAGCAGAGAATCAGTCTGCATGTCATAGCAGAGAATCAGGCTTCACGTCAGCCACCACTGCAACAGTCCATTGTCATAAATTTAGGCCCAGCACCCAGGCAGAGGAGAGAGGTCCCGTAACAGAGAATCTGGCTTCATGTCAGCAGAGAATCAGTCTTCATATCATAGCAGAGAATCAGGCTTCACGTCACCCACCACTGTAAGAGTCAATTTTCATAAATTTAGGCCCAGAACCCAGGCAGAGGAGAAAGGTCCCGTAACAGACAATCTGGCTTCATGTCAGCAGAGAATCAGTCTTCATATCATAGCAGAGAATCAGGCTTCACGTCACCCACCACTGCAACAGTCCATTGGCATATATTTAGGCCTAGCACACAGGCAGAGGAGAAAGGTCCTGTAACAGACAATCTGGCTTCATGACAGCAGAGAATCAGTCTGCATGTCATAGCAGAGAATCAGGCTTCACGTCAGCCACCACTGCAACAGTCCATTGGCATATATTTAGGCCTAGCACACAGGCAGAGGAGAGAGGTCCCGTAACAGACAATCTGGCTTCATGTCAGCAGAGAATCAGTCTTCATATCATAGCAGAGAATCAGGCTTCACGTCACCCACCACTGTAAGAGTCAATTTTCATAAATTTAGGCCCAGAACCCAGGCAGAGGAGAAAGGTCCCGTAACAGACAATCTGGCTTCATGTCAGCAGAGAATCAGTCTTCATATCATAGCAGAGAATCAGGCTTCACGTCACCCACCACTGTAAGAGTCAATTTTCATAAATTTAGGCCCAGAACCCAGGCAGAGGAGAAAGGTCCCGTAACAGACAATCTGGCTTCATGTCAGCAGAGAATCAGTCTTCATATCATAGCATAGAATCAGGCTTCACGTCACCCACCACTGCAACAGTCCATTGGCATATATTTAGGCCTAGCACACAGGCAGAGCAGAGAGGTCCCGTAACAGACAATCTGGCTTCATGACAGCAGAGAATCAGTCTGCATGTCATAGCAGAGAATCAGGCTTCACGTCAGCCACCACTGCAACAGTCCATTGGCATATATTTAGGCCTAGCACACAGGCAGAGGAGAGAGGTCCCGTAACAGACAATCTGGCTTCATGTCAGCAGAGAATCAGTCTGCATGTCATAGCAGAGAATCAGGCTTCACGTCAGCCACCACTGCAACAGTCCATTGTCATAAATTTAGGCCCAGCACCCAGGCAGAGGAGAGAGGTCCCGTAACAGACAATCTGGCTTCATGTCAGCAGAGAATTAGTCTGCATGTCATAGCAGAGAATCAGGCTTCATGTCAGCCACCACTGCAACAGTCCATTGGCATATATTTAGGCCTAGCACACAGGCAGAGGAGAGGTTCATTCAACTTTGGGTAGCATCGCAATATAATGGTAAAATGAAAATAAAAATAGGATTGAATGAGGAAGTGCCCTGGAGTCCAATAATATATGGTTATGGGGAGGTAGTTAATGTCTAATCTGGACAAGGGACGGACAGGTCCTGTGGGATCCATGCCTGGTTCATTTTTATGAACGTCAGCTTGTCCACATTGGCTGTAGACAGGCGGCTGCGTTTGTCTGTAATGACGCCCCCTGCCGTGCTGAATACACGTTCAGACAAAACGCTGGCTGCCGGGCAGGCCAGCACCTCCAAGGCATAAAAGGCTAGCTCTGGCCACGTGGACAATTTAGAGACCCAGAAGTTGAATGGGGCCGAACCATCAGTCAGTACGTGGAGGGGTGTGCACACGTACTGTTCCACCATGTTAGTGAAATGTTGCCTCCTGCTAACACGTTGCGTATCAGGTGGTGGTGCAGTTAGCTGTGGCGTGTTGACAAAAGTTTTCCACATCTCTGCCATGCTAACCCTGCCCTCAGAGGAGCTGGCCGTGACACAGCTGCCTTGGCGACCTCTTGCTCCTCCTCTGCCTTGGCCTTGGGCTTCCACTTGTTCCCCTGTGACATTTGGGAATGCTCTCAGTAGCGCGTCTACCAACGTGCGCTTGTACTCGCGCATCTTCCTATCACGCTCCAGTGCAGGAAGTAAGGTGGGCACATTGTCTTTGTAGCGTGGATCCAGCAGGGTGGCAACCCAGTAGTCCGCACAGGTTAAAATGTGGGCAACTCTGCTGTCGTTGCGCAGGCACTGCAGCATGTAGTCGCTCATGTGTGCCAGGCTGCCCAGGGATAAGGACAAGCTGTCCTCTGTGGGAGGCGTATCGTCATCGTCCTGCCTTTCCCCCCAGCCACGCACCAGTGATGGACCCGAGCTGCGTTGGGTGCCACCCCGCTGTGACCATGCTTCATCCTCATCCTCCTCCACCTCCTCCTCATCCTCGTCCTCCTCGTCCTCCAGTAGTGGGCCCTGGCTGGCCACATTTGTACCTGGCCTCTGCTGTTGCCAAAAACCTCCCTCTGAGTCACTTCGAAGAGACTGGCCTGAAAGTGCTAAAAATGACCCCTCTTCCTCCTCCTCCTCCTCCTCCTCCTCCTGGGCCACCTCCTCTTCCATCATCGCCCTAAGTGTTTTCTCAAGGAGACATAGAAGTGGTATTGTAACGCTGATAACGGTGTCATCGCCACTGGCCATGTTGGTGGAGTACTCGAAACAGCGCAACAGGGCACACAGGTCTCGCATGGAGGCCCAGTCATTGGTGGTGAAGTGGTGCTGTTCTGTAGTGCGACTGACCCGTGCGTGCTGCAGCTGAAACTCCACTATGGCCTGCTGCTGCTCGCACAGTCTGTCCAGCATGTGCAAGGTGGAGTTCCACCTGGTGGGCACGTCGCATATGAGGCGGTGAGCGGGAAGGCCGAAGTTACGCTGTAGCGCAGACAGGCGAGCAGCAGCAGGATGTGAACGCCGGAAGCGCGAACAGACGGCCCGCACTTTATGCAGCAGCTCTGACATGTCGGGGTAGTTGTGAATGAACTTCTGCACCACCAAATTCAGCACATGCGCCAAGCAAGGGATGTGCGTCAAATTGGCTAGTCCCAGAGCTGCAACGAGATTTCGCCCATTATCACACACCACCAGGCCGGGCTTGAGGCTCACCGGCAGCAACCACTCGTCGGTCTGTTGTTCTATACCCCGCCACAACTCCTGTGCGGTGTGGGGCCTGTCCCCCAAACATATGAGTTTCAGAATGGCCTGCTGACGTTTACCCCGGGCTGTGCTGAAGTTGGTGGTGAAGGTGTGTGGCTGACTGGATGAGCAGGTGGAAGAAGAGGAGGAGGAAGCCGAGAAGGAGGAGGTGGCAACAGGAGGCAAAGAATGTTGCCCTGCGATCCTTGGCGGCGGAAGGACGTGCGCCAAACAGCTCTCCGCCTGGGGCCCAGCTGCCACTACATTTACCCAGTGTGCAGTTAGGGAGATATAGCGTCCCTGGCCGTGCTTACTGGTCCACGTATCTGTGGTTAGGTGGACCTTGCCACAGATGGCGTTGCGCAGTGCACACTTGATTTTATCGGATACTTGGTTGTGCAGGGAAGGCACGGCTCTCTTGGAGAAGTAGTGCCGGCTGGGAACAACATACTGTGGGACAGCAAGCGACATGAGCTGTTTGAAGCTGTCTGTGTCCACCAGCCTAAATGACAGCATTTCATAGGCCAGTAGTTTAGAAATGCTGGCATTCAGGGCCAGGGATCGAGGGTGGCTAGGTGGGAATTTACGCTTTCTATCAAATGTTTGTGAGATGGAGAGCTGAACGCTGGCGTGTGACATGGTTGAGACGCTTGGTGACGGAGGTGGTGGTGGTGGTGTTGGTGGTACATCCCCTGTTTGCTGGGCGGCAGGTGCCAACGTTCCTCCAGAGGCGGAGGAAGAGGCCGAGGCGGCAGCAGCAGAATAGGCCGAGGCGGCAGCAGCAGAAGAGGTAGCAGGGGGAGCCTGAGTGACTTCCTTGGTTTTAAGGTGTTTACTCCACTGCAGTTCATGCTTTGCATGCAGGTGCCTGGTCATGCAGGTTGTGCTCAGGTTCAGAACGTTAATGCCTCGCTTCAGGCTCTGATGGCACAGCGTGCAAACCACTCGGGTCTTGTCGTCAGCACATTGTTTGAAGAAGTGCCATGCCAGGGAACTCCTTGAAGCTGCCTTTGGGGTGCTCGGTCCCAGATGGCGGCGGTCAGTAGCAGGCGGAGTCTCTTGGCGGCGGGTGTTCTGCTTTTGCCCACTGCTCCCTCTTTTGCTACGCTGTTGGCTCGGTCTCACCACTGCCTCTTCCTCCGAACTGTGAAAGTCAGTGGCACGACCTTCATTCCATGTGGGGTCTAGGACCTCATCGTCCCCTGCATCGTCTTCCACCCAGTCTTGATCCCTGACCTCCTGTTCAGTCTGCACACTGCAGAAAGACGCAGCAGTTGGCACCTGTGTTTCGTCATCATCAGAGACATGCTGAGGTGGTATTCCCATGTCCTCATCATCAGGAAACATAAGTGGTTGTGCGTCAGTGCATTCTATGTCTTTCACCGCTGGGGAAGGGCTAGGTGGATGCCCTTGGGAAACCCTGCCAGCGGAGTCTTCAAACAGCATAAGAGACTGCTGCATAACTTGAGGCTGAGACAGTTTCCCTGGTATGCATGGGGGTGATGTGACAGACTGATGGGGTTGGTTTTCAGGCGCCATCTGTGCGCTTTCTGCAGAAGACTGGGTGGGAGATAATGTGAACGTGCTGGATCCACTGTCGGCCACCCAATTGACTAATGCCTGTACCTGCTCAGGCCTTACCATCCTTAGAACGGCATTGGGCCCCACCATATATCGCTGTAAATTCTGGCGGCTACTGGGACCTGAGGTAGTTGGTACACTAGGACGTGTGGATGTGGCAGAACGGCCACGTCCTCTCCCAGCACCAGAGGGTCCACTAACACCACCACGACCATGTCCACGTCCGCGTCCCTTACTAGATGTTTTTCTCATTGTTATGGTTCACCACAACAACAAATATATTATTTGGCCCAATGTATTGTATTCAAATTCAGCGGGATATAAATTTGAGGCCTAGTATTTAGGCGCTGGGTGACCGGTATGGATTTAGTGACAGAATTAGACTTGGAAATGCACAGAAGCGTGTGTGTGAAGTTATTCTGAATGACCCTATGTGCACC
The DNA here is from genome assembly GCF_014858855.1 of Bufo gargarizans. NCBI lineage: Eukaryota > Metazoa > Chordata > Amphibia > Anura > Bufonidae > Bufo > Bufo gargarizans. The sequence goes on from NC_058080.1 coordinate 8,137,314, forward strand.
TTCAATATGATCTACCCTTTTAGGGATAGATTTCAAATAGCTCTGATATAGCAGAAACGACTAAATTATGAAATTGCTAAATTGGGAATTGTATTTCAACCCAGAACAAAAAATGTGCTTTGACGGACACTAAATAACTTTCCCAGCCACAACAGGACAGCGGTAACGAGAGATTTAGCGGGATATAAATTTGAGGCCTAGTATTTAGGCGCTGGGTGACAGGTATGGGTTTAGTGACAGAATTAGACTTGGAAATACACAGTAGCGGGTGTGTGTGAAGTTATTCTGAATGACCCAATGTGCACCTTGAATATTATATACCCTTTTAGGGATAGATTTCAAATAGCTCTGATATAGCAGAAACCACTAAATTATGAAATTGCTAAATTGGGAATTGTATTTCAACCCAGAACAAGAAATGTGCTTGAACGGACACTAAATAACTCGCCCAGCTACAGCACTAAGGACAGATTTAGCGGGATATAAATTTGAGGCCTAGTATTTAGGCGCTGGGTGACAGGTATGGGTTTAGTGCCAGAATTAGACTTGGAAATACACAGTAGCGGGTGTGTGTGAAGTTATTCTGAATGACCCAATGTGCACCTTGAATATTATATACCCTTTTAGGGATAGATTTCAAATAGCTCTGATATAGCAGAAACCACTAAATTATGAAATTGCTAAATTGGGAATTGTATTTCAACCCAGAACAAGAAATGTGCTTGAACGGACACTAAATAACTCGCCCAGCTACAGCACTAAGGACAGATTTAGCGGGATATAAATTTGAGGCCTAGTATTTAGGCGCTGGGTGACAGGTATGGGTTTAGTGCCAGAATTAGACTTGGAAATACACAGTAGCGGGTGTGTGTGAAGTTATTCTGAATGACCCAATGTGCACCTTGAATATTATATACCCTTTTAGGGATAGATTTCAAATAGCTCTGATATAGCAGAAACCACTAAATTATGAAATTGCTAAATTGGGAATTGTATTTCAACCCAGAACAAGAAATGTGCTTGAACGGACACTAAATAACTCGCCCAGCTACAGCACTAAGGACAGATTTAGCGGGATATAAATTTGAGGCCTAGTATTTAGGCGCTGGGTGACAGGTATGGGTTTAGTGCCAGAATTAGACTTGGAAATACACAGTAGCGGGTGTGTGTGAAGTTATTCTGAATGACCCAATGTGCACCTTGAATATTATATACCCTTTTAGGGATAGATTTCAAATAGCTCTGATATAGCAGAAACCACTAAATTATGAAATTGCTAAATTGGGAATTGTATTTCAACCCAGAACAAGAAATGTGCTTGAACGGACACTAAATAACTCGCCCAGCTACAGCACTAAGGACAGATTTAGCGGGATATAAATTTGAGGCCTAGTATTTAGGCGCTGGGTGACAGGTATGGGTTTAGTGCCAGAATTAGACTTGGAAATACACAGTAGCGGGTGTGTGTGAAGTTATTCTGAATGACCCAATGTGCACCTTGAATATTATATACCCTTTTAGGGATAGATTTCAAATAGCTCTGATATAGCAGAAACCACTAAATTATGAAATTGCTAAATTGGGAATTGTATTTCAACCCAGAACAAGAAATGTGCTTGAACGGACACTAAATAACTCGCCCAGCTACAGCACTAAGGACAGATTTAGCGGGATATAAATTTGAGGCCTAGTATTTAGGCGCTGGGTGACAGGTATGGGTTTAGTGCCAGAATTAGACTTGGAAATACACAGTAGCGGGTGTGTGTGAAGTTATTCTGAATGACCCAATGTGCACCTTGAATATTATATACCCTTTTAGGGATAGATTTCAAATAGCTCTGATATAGCAGAAACCACTAAATTATGAAATTGCTAAATTGGGAATTGTATTTCAACCCAGAACAAGAAATGTGCTTGAACGGACACTAAATAACTCGCCCAGCTACAGCACTAAGGACAGATTTAGCGGGATATAAATTTGAGGCCTAGTATTTAGGCGCTGGGTGACAGGTATGGGTTTAGTGCCAGAATTAGACTTGGAAATACACAGTAGCGGGTGTGTGTGAAGTTATTCTGAATGACCCAATGTGCACCTTGAATATTATATACCCTTTTAGGGATAGATTTCAAATAGCTCTGATATAGCAGAAACCACTAAATTATGAAATTGCTAAATTGGGAATTGTATTTCAACCCAGAACAAGAAATGTGCTTGAACGGACACTAAATAACTCGCCCAGCTACAGCACTAGGGACAGATTTAGCGGGATATAAATTTGAGGCCTAGTATTTAGGCGCTGGGTGACAGGTATGGGTTTAGTGCCAGAATTAGACTTGGAAATACACAGTAGCGGGTGTGTGTGAAGTTATTCTGAATGACCCAATGTGCACCTTGAATATTATATACCCTTTTAGGGATAGATTTCAAATAGCTCTGATATAGCAGAAACCACTAAATTATGAAATTGCTAAATTGGGAATTGTATTTCAACCCAGAACAAGAAATGTGCTTGAACGGACACTAAATAACTCGCCCAGCTACAGCACTAAGGACAGATTTAGCGGGATATAAATTTGAGGCCTAGTATTTAGGCGCTGGGTGACAGGTATGGGTTTAGTGCCAGAATTAGACTTGGAAATACACAGTAGCGGGTGTGTGTGAAGTTATTCTGAATGACCCAATGTGCACCTTGAATATTATATACCCTTTTAGGGATAGATTTCAAATAGCTCTGATATAGCAGAAACCACTAAATTATGAAATTGCTAAATTGGGAATTGTATTTCAACCCAGAACAAGAAATGTGCTTGAACGGACACTAAATAACTCGCCCAGCTACAGCACTAAGGACAGATTTAGCGGGATATAAATTTGAGGCCTAGTATTTAGGCGCTGGGTGACAGGTATGGGTTTAGTGCCAGAATTAGACTTGGAAATACACAGTAGCGGGTGTGTGTGAAGTTATTCTGAATGACCCAATGTGCACCTTGAATATTATATACCCTTTTAGGGATAGATTTCAAATAGCTCTGATATAGCAGAAACCACTAAATTATGAAATTGCTAAATTGGGAATTGTATTTCAACCCAGAACAAGAAATGTGCTTGAACGGACACTAAATAACTCGCCCAGCTACAGCACTAGGGACAGATTTAGCGGGATATAAATTTGAGGCCTAGTATTTAGGCGCTGGGTGACAGGTATGGGTTTAGTGCCAGAATTAGACTTGGAAATACACAGTAGCGGGTGTGTGTGAAGTTATTCTGAATGACCCAATGTGCACCTTGAATATTATATACCCTTTTAGGGATAGATTTCAAATAGCTCTGATATAGCAGAAACCACTAAATTATGAAATTGCTAAATTGGGAATTGTATTTCAACCCAGAACAAGAAATGTGCTTGAACGGACACTAAATAACTCGCCCAGCTACAGCACTAAGGACAGATTTAGCGGGATATAAATTTGAGGCCTAGTATTTAGGCGCTGGGTGACAGGTATGGGTTTAGTGCCAGAATTAGACTTGGAAATACACAGTAGCGGGTGTGTGTGAAGTTATTCTGAATGACCCAATGTGCACCTTGAATATTATATACCCTTTTAGGGATAGATTTCAAATAGCTCTGATATAGCAGAAACCACTAAATTATGAAATTGCTAAATTGGGAATTGTATTTCAACCCAGAACAAGAAATGTGCTTGAACGGACACTAAATAACTCGCCCAGCTACAGCACTAAGGACAGATTTAGCGGGATATAAATTTGAGGCCTAGTATTTAGGCGCTGGGTGACAGGTATGGGTTTAGTGCCAGAATTAGACTTGGAAATACACAGTAGCGGGTGTGTGTGAAGTTATTCTGAATGACCCAATGTGCACCTTGAATATTATATACCCTTTTAGGGATAGATTTCAAATAGCTCTGATATAGCAGAAACCACTAAATTATGAAATTGCTAAATTGGGAATTGTATTTCAACCCAGAACAAGAAATGTGCTTGAACGGACACTAAATAACTCGCCCAGCTACAGCACTAAGGACAGATTTAGCGGGATATAAATTTGAGGCCTAGTATTTAGGCGCTGGGTGACAGGTATGGGTTTAGTGCCAGAATTAGACTTGGAAATACACAGTAGCGGGTGTGTGTGAAGTTATTCTGAATGACCCAATGTGCACCTTGAATATTATATACCCTTTTAGGGATAGATTTCAAATAGCTCTGATATAGCAGAAACCACTAAATTATGAAATTGCTAAATTGGGAATTGTATTTCAACCCAGAACAAGAAATGTGCTTGAACGGACACTAAATAACTCGCCCAGCTACAGCACTAGGGACAGATTTAGCGGGATATAAATTTGAGGCCTAGTATTTAGGCGCTGGGTGACAGGTATGGGTTTAGTGCCAGAATTAGACTTGGAAATACACAGTAGCGGGTGTGTGTGAAGTTATTCTGAATGACCCAATGTGCACCTTGAATATTATATACCCTTTTAGGGATAGATTTCAAATAGCTCTGATATAGCAGAAACCACTAAATTATGAAATTGCTAAATTGGGAATTGTATTTCAACCCAGAACAAGAAATGTGCTTGAACGGACACTAAATAACTCGCCCAGCTACAGCACTAAGGACAGATTTAGCGGGATATAAATTTGAGGCCTAGTATTTAGGCGCTGGGTGACAGGTATGGGTTTAGTGCCAGAATTAGACTTGGAAATACACAGTAGCGGGTGTGTGTGAAGTTATTCTGAATGACCCAATGTGCACCTTGAATATTATATACCCTTTTAGGGATAGATTTCAAATAGCTCTGATATAGCAGAAACCACTAAATTATGAAATTGCTAAATTGGGAATTGTATTTCAACCCAGAACAAGAAATGTGCTTGAACGGACACTAAATAACTCGCCCAGCTACAGCACTAAGGACAGATTTAGCGGGATATAAATTTGAGGCCTAGTATTTAGGCGCTGGGTGACAGGTATGGGTTTAGTGCCAGAATTAGACTTGGAAATACACAGTAGCGGGTGTGTGTGAAGTTATTCTGAATGACCCAATGTGCACCTTGAATATTATATACCCTTTTAGGGATAGATTTCAAATAGCTCTGATATAGCAGAAACCACTAAATTATGAAATTGCTAAATTGGGAATTGTATTTCAACCCAGAACAAGAAATGTGCTTGAACGGACACTAAATAACTCGCCCAGCTACAGCACTAGGGACAGATTTAGCTGGATATAAATTTGAGGCCTAGTATTTAGGCGCTGGGTGACAGGTATGGGTTTAGTGACAGAATTAGACTTGGAAATACACAGTAGCGGGTGTGTGTGAAGTTATTCTGAATGACCCAATGTGCACCTTGAATATTATATACCCTTTTAGGGATAGATTTCAAATAGCTCTGATATAGCAGAAACCACTAAATTATGAAATTGCTAAATTGGGAATTGTATTTCAACCCAGAACAAGAAATGTGCTTGAACGGACACTAAATAACTCGCCCAGCTACAGCACTAAGGACAGATTTAGCGGGATATAAATTTGAGGCCTAGTATTTAGGCGCTGGGTGACAGGTATGGGTTTAGTGCCAGAATTAGACTTGGAAATACACAGTAGCGGGTGTGTGTGAAGTTATTCTGAATGACCCAATGTGCACCTTGAATATTATATACCCTTTTAGGGATAGATTTCAAATAGCTCTGATATAGCAGAAACCACTAAATTATGAAATTGCTAAATTGGGAATTGTATTTCAACCCAGAACAAGAAATGTGCTTGAACGGACACTAAATAACTCGCCCAGCTACAGCACTAAGGACAGATTTAGCGGGATATAAATTTGAGGCCTAGTATTTAGGCGCTGGGTGACAGGTATGGGTTTAGTGCCAGAATTAGACTTGGAAATACACAGTAGCGGGTGTGTGTGAAGTTATTCTGAATGACCCAATGTGCACCTTGAATATTATATACCCTTTTAGGGATAGATTTCAAATAGCTCTGATATAGCAGAAACCACTAAATTATGAAATTGCTAAATTGGGAATTGTATTTCAACCCAGAACAAGAAATGTGCTTGAACGGACACTAAATAACTCGCCCAGCTACAGCACTAGGGACAGATTTAGCGGGATATAAATTTGAGGCCTAGTATTTAGGCGCTGGGTGACAGGTATGGGTTTAGTGCCAGAATTAGACTTGGAAATACACAGTAGCGGGTGTGTGTGAAGTTATTCTGAATGACCCAATGTGCACCTTGAATATTATATACCCTTTTAGGGATAGATTTCAAATAGCTCTGATATAGCAGAAACCACTAAATTATGAAATTGCTAAATTGGGAATTGTATTTCAACCCAGAACAAGAAATGTGCTTGAACGGACACTAAATAACTCGCCCAGCTACAGCACTAAGGACAGATTTAGCGGGATATAAATTTGAGGCCTAGTATTTAGGCGCTGGGTGACAGGTATGGGTTTAGTGCCAGAATTAGACTTGGAAATACACAGTAGCGGGTGTGTGTGAAGTTATTCTGAATGACCCAATGTGCACCTTGAATATTATATACCCTTTTAGGGATAGATTTCAAATAGCTCTGATATAGCAGAAACCACTAAATTATGAAATTGCTAAATTGGGAATTGTATTTCAACCCAGAACAAGAAATGTGCTTGAACGGACACTAAATAACTCGCCCAGCTACAGCACTAAGGACAGATTTAGCGGGATATAAATTTGAGGCCTAGTATTTAGGCGCTGGGTGACAGGTATGGGTTTAGTGCCAGAATTAGACTTGGAAATACACAGTAGCGGGTGTGTGTGAAGTTATTCTGAATGACCCAATGTGCACCTTGAATATTATATACCCTTTTAGGGATAGATTTCAAATAGCTCTGATATAGCAGAAACCACTAAATTATGAAATTGCTAAATTGGGAATTGTATTTCAACCCAGAACAAGAAATGTGCTTGAACGGACACTAAATAACTCGCCCAGCTACAGCACTAGGGACAGATTTAGCTGGATATAAATTTGAGGCCTAGTATTTAGGCGCTGCGTGACAGGTATGGGTTTAGTGACAGAATTAGACTTGGAAATACACAGTAGCGGGTGTGTGTGAAGTTATTCTGAATGACCCAATGTGCACCTTGAATATTATATACCCTTTTAGGGATAGATTTCAAATAGCTCTGATATAGCAGAAACCACTAAATTATGAAATTGCTAAATTGGGAATTGTATTTCAACCCAGAACAAGAAATGTGCTTGAACGGACACTAAATAACTCGCCCAGCTACAGCACTAGGGACAGATTTAGCTGGATATAAATTTGAGGCCTAGTATTTAGGCGCTGCGTGACAGGTATGGGTTTAGTGCCAGAATTAGACTTGGAAATACACAGTAGCGGGTGTGTGTGAAGTTATTCTGAATGACCCAATGTGCACCTTGAATATTATATACCCTTTTAGGGATAGATTTCAAATAGCTCTGATATAGCAGAAACCACTAAATTATGAAATTGCTAAATTGGGAATTGTATTTCAACCCAGAACAAGAAATGTGCTTGAACGGACACTAAATAACTCGCCCAGCTACAGCACTAGGGACAGATTTAGCTGGATATAAATTTGAGGCCTAGTATTTAGGCGCTGCGTGACAGGTATGGGTTTAGTGCCAGAATTAGACTTGGAAATACACAGTAGCGGGTGTGTGTGAAGTTATTCTGAATGACCCAATGTGCACCTTGAATATTATATACCCTTTTAGGGATAGATTTCAAATAGCTCTGATATAGCAGAAACCACTAAATTATGAAATTGCTAAATTGGGAATTGTATTTCAACCCAGAACAAGAAATGTGCTTGAACGGACACTAAATAACTCGCCCAGCTACAGCACTAGGGACAGATTTAGCTGGATATAAATTTGAGGCCTAGTATTTAGGCGCTGCGTGACAGGTATGGGTTTAGTGACAGAATTAGACTTGGAAATACACAGTAGCGGGTGTGTGTGAAGTTATTCTGAATGACCCAATGTGCACCTTGAATATTATATACCCTTTTAGGGATAGATTTCAAATAGCTCTGATATAGCAGAAACCACTAAATTATGAAATTGCTAAATTGGGAATTGTATTTCAACCCAGAACAAGAAATGTGCTTGAACGGACACTAAATAACTCGCCCAGCTACAGCACTAGGGACAGATTTAGCTGGATATAAATTTGAGGCCTAGTATTTAGGCGCTGGGTGACCGGTATGGATTTAGTGACAGAATTAGACTGGGATATGGCCAAAAAATAAACAGACTATTGCTGGTTAAATGCACTTGGTGTGACAGCTTCACCCTGATGTAGGCTTTAGCCAAAAAACAACCACACCATTGAGGGTTAAATGCACTTGGTGACAGGCGCAGCTTGCCCCTGATTTAGTATATGGCCAAAAAATGAACAGACTATTGCTGGTTAAATGCACTTGGTGTGACAGCTTCACCCTGATGTAGGCTTTAGCCAAAAAACAACCACACCATTGAGGGTTAAATGCACTTGGTGACAGGCGCAGCTTGCCCCTGATTTTGTATATGGCCAAAAAATGAACAGACTATTGCTGGTTAAATGCACTTGGTGTGACAGCTTCACCCTGATGTAGGCTTTAGCCAAAAAACAACCACACCATTGAGGGTTAAATGCACTTGGTCGCAGCTTGTGCTGGCGCACCACAAGACACAAAATGGCCGCCGATCACCCCAGAAAAATGTGACTGACAAACGGTCTGTGCAGCCTAAAAACAGTGAGCAATTGAGGATCAGCAGCTCAATGATCCACAGCTGCAGATCGATCAGTTAATCAAGTCCTTTGGAGGAGTTAATCTGCCTAATCTCGCCCTACTGTCGCAGCCGCAACCTCTCCCTACGCTAATCAGAGCAGAGTGACGGGCGGCGCTATGTGACTCCAGCTTAAATAGAGGCTGGGTCACATGGTGCTCTGGCCAATCACAGCCATGCCAATAGTAGGCATGGCTGTGATGGCCTCTTGGGGCAAGTAGTATGACGCTTGTTGATTGGCTGCTTTGCAGCCTTTCAAAAAGCGCCAAGAAAGCGTCACAAAAGCGCGAAGAAAGCGACGAACACCGAACCCGAACCCGGACTTTTACGAAAATGTCCGGGTTCGGGTCCGTGTCACGGACACCCCAAAATTCGGTACGAACCCGAACTATACAGTTCGAGTTCGCTCATCCCTAGTCGTGGACCCTGTTGGGCACCTCTAGCCTGGACACAAGATGAGTTACGGCCTCTGGCCTGGATACAAGATGACATACGGCCTCTAGCCTGGATACAAGATGATATACTGCCTCTAGCCTGGATACAAGATAAGATACGGCCTCTAGCCTGGACACAAGATGAGATACGGCCTCTAGACTGGATACAAGATGAGATACTGCCTCTAGCCTGGATACAAGATAAGATACGGCCTCTAGCCTGGATACAAGATAAGATACGGCCTCTGGCCCTGATACAAGATGACATACTGCCTCTAGCCTGGATACAAGATGAGATACTGCCTCTAGCCTGGATACAAGATGAGATACGGCCTCTAGCCTGGATACAAAATGGGATACAGCCTCTAGCCTGGATACAAGATGAGATACGGCCTCTAGCCTGGATACAGGATGAGATACGATCTCTAGTCTGGATACAAGATGAGATATGGTCTCTAACCTGGATACAAGATGACATACGACCTCTAGCCTGGATACAAGATGACATATGGCTTCTAGTCTGGATACAAGATGAGATATAGTTGGACATGGAGGCAAACAGGTTCCTGGTATCCTGCAGGACATTTGCCCACAGATGTAGTAGCTGTACCTGTAGATCCTGTACACTCATAGGTTGCAGAAGCTGGCGTCCCAGCCAGTCCCATAAATGCTGGATTGGTGATAAATCTGGTGACCGGGCTGCCAAAGAAGTGTAATCTGGTGGAGACATTCCCGGGAAACCCTTGCTGTGTGCAGGCAAGCATTATCCTGCTGAAAAATGTCATGAGAGGCGGCACATGTGACCATAGGATATCCTGCACATATTGCCGAGCTGTTAGTACAAGGGATGACCGACTATCGTGATGGCTCCCCAGATCATCACACCAGCAGTTGGGGCACTGTGTCGCTCTACAGCCAACGCAGGATAGAAGCTCTCACTATGAGGCCTCCATACTCAAACCCGACCATTGTTGGATACTAAACAGAACCTTGGTTTGTTGGTAAAGATGATATGGTTTCAGTCCATAGCAGTCCAGGTTTCTCAACGGTGGCTGGCTGGCAATGGAAGGTCATACGCTGTGACACCAAATTTATTTCTGCTGAGCATCTGAAACTGGTCCAGGTGAAGGTGCCACCTGTGTCTTTATTGTGGACAACGAAACTGTGGGAGCTGCTTGGGCTTATCAGTGGATTAAACAATTCTCTCTGCTGGTAGTCTGTCTAGGCCATCTGGAGCCTGTTAGCCGTAAGTGTGTGCCTCATGTAACCACTGATTTCAACAACACCTAGAGAGTGACAGGGGAGCTGCATCCAGTTTTATCTATGTGTATATAGTGTATAATCCTGCTCGATCAAAGCCACCAGTAGAGCTGCCAGTAAATGGCTCACCCTTAATAATAATGTGATGACTCTTCTGTTTCTGTCCCATTCTGTACAGCAAAGCTGACGACACGAAGTGGCATCCTATTATGTCTCCTCTACTCGTCACTGTGAAAAGTTCAAAAATTCTAATTTTCTTTTATGCATATAGTGAATATATTGAACTGTTTTAGACTGTTTTGAAGACACTAGGTAATCCAGGAATAACCCTTTGATAATTTATTCTTACCATACGATTATTATTACACTTTTCTACTAAGGTGTGACTTGCATTAAAAGGGAAGGAAACCTTAGAAAGAATAGAGAGTAACATATACAGCATTGACATGAATAAGGACAATATCTGGACAGGTTGGGTGACCAAAAGATGCTCTCCACAAATGGCTGACTATGTCTACTACTGCCCTCAATGAGCATACCTAAGTCCTATACTTCGAACAGAGGCAATTTCATGATTCCAGGACAGCAGAGTAGCGTATTACATAAATGAGAGGACACAATGTGACAGTTTTCAGGATATTTTACAATGCCATACATGCTCCGTCGTGTGCTCGCAGGCTCACAGTGCCAGTTCTTGTTTGTATAGTTGAACTTTCATCTTCTTTCAACTAAAAATTGAGTCGCATCCAGTAACGTCCCTGAGGCCGTGTTCCTGTCTAGTAATCTCTTCTCCGCCATGTATCGCTAGGCGCTCTGCTTTCTGAGTAGAGAGGATACAAATAATCTTTCCCTTTTGTTGTATGTGATAAGGGCTGTTTGTGTCTGAAGATAAAACCTACCTTTATACGCTTCTAGGAGATTGCATACATAATTCTGCAAAGAAATGGAAAATCATCCACTGTTCTGTATATCTTATTTACCTGGATACATCACCTGGCAATCCCAAGTCAGGCTATGGACTGTTAAATATAAAGAGAGGAAGAGAGAGTAGGGTAAGTATACCAGTATACCTTCATATATCCTTACACACCACCATATGGCAGGTATATCGCTATATAATTTCATACACCACCATTTCACTAACTAATTACAACCTATTTTATAGGTAGAATACGTCCATACAACCTCACACTATTATGTTGGCACTATACCTCTATATAACCTCACACTTCATCATATTAAAATATACCTACATATGATCTCTATGGCGAAACCAACCTCGCCACTGAGTTTTGGGGGGGCCTGTTTGCCAGCCAGCTTAAATCTGTGGAACTGTTTTGGACAGGAAAGCCATGCTTGCGGCCGGCCAAATGTGACTTCCATGGAATTCGGGAACCCCTGCTCGGATGTGGGTGATTTTTGGATATGTTGTTCACCTGGATCTATGGATGTATACATTATGGGGATATGTTGGGTTTTGAGGTGTTTGGGAAAAATGTGTGGTTTCTGTCTGTGAGTGATTAAGTGAGCCCATTTTGCTTGGCAATTGTATTTTGTTGATTGCGTCTCAGACAATGCCAGTGTGTTAGTTAATTGCATTTCAGACAATGCCAGTGTGTTAGTTAATTGCGTCAAAGACAATGCTTATTGTATTTTATTGATTGCATTACAGACAGAGGGAAGAGGGTTTTGTGTACAATTGCTGGGAAGGTGTCAATACTGTAAATGCATGTGATTGGCTGTTTTTACAAAACCCTGTGGGTGGTAACCTTGTTGGAAGATGTGTATAAATCAATGCTGTGTGTTCAAATAAAGAGTTCCTGTTTTACCCTTTACCAAGTTAAGGCTGGTGTTTGGGTAACTGATCGACACTGAGGGATTGCTATACGCTGAAGATTTTCTATACTCCCCTGGCATAACTACTAGCTCTTGTAAGAGCTGTTCCTGGTCTCTGGATGTAGGAGAGGTTCACCCACTGGAGCCTGGAGCCTTGTTGTAGGTCCAGGGTGGGTAGGAGACGGTGAGACCTCAACCAAGCTTTGGCGGTTCGTGGGGTCTGCAGCGCTTACGGTGTCAAGTGAAGTGCTTGGAGTCCTCGGGAAGCACTAGGAGCATCTATCGACGGAGGTACCCGGTCGGGGTGCCAGGAGATCCGTTACATTGGTGGCTGCCAGGAGATCCGTTACATTGGTGGCAGCAGTGGGATGGCGTCATAGTGAGAGGAGAAGCAGCTCGGAGACACCGTTCGTGGATTTTACAATTTGAGGGCAACGCATGTCCTAGTACAGCGCCCCTGGCTACAGCAATATGGATGCCGTTGGTTCCTGCACAGCATTCCATGAGGAAGATCACCCGGATTAGAGGGATGCCGAGTGGAAAGGCGTATGGCCCCAAGCCCTGGAGGATGTGCAGCGTCGGAGGGGTGAGAGTCTTTCCAGTGAGGAGCAGAGATTACGAATGCGATTGGCGCTGCGACTACCTCTACTGGGAGAGCAACCATTGATGGAGTGGGTGTCAGAGCTTGACACACTGGTATGGCAGGAAACTTGGCTGGATGACGCTTACCAAGCACTATGGTGGGACACAGTACGACAGTCTCCATAAATGGAGGAGTACGCCAAGCCCGAGGGTGAGAAATATAATGGCCCTGGTTTATTGTGGGAGTCTTTTGAAGACATTGACTTTGGGAGCACAGAAGAGTCTAGATTTTGGGACATTACTGACTAAAGGGGGGACTTGCATAATTGGCCTACAACTAGTGGGGTGAGGGCAGATCTGACCTTTCTGGTCCAAAGGGAGTGGGAACTGGAGCAAGATTATCAACAGTTGTTTCGCTCCATTCAAGCCCAGCGCAAGATACAAGACAGTTGGATACCAGGCACAGACCTGCAGCCCTACCCCTGGCAAGTCACAGCTGAGGTACTTCCTCACCAACTGTGGAGGTAGGGGACTTCATAGACTGGTACTGGGAGGAACCCCAGTCAGCAGGTGGAGATGGGACCGTAGTCACTCCACCGGCCCAACAGGGTGGCTGGGCAGGCGGCCAAGATCCCCAACTGCCACTGGGAGTACAGGGAGAGGAGATTGTCGGTGCCTCATCTCTGCAAAAAACAGAATCACTGGTAGGGGAGACAGTCGGTCTCACTACCCAGCGGCAGTATACTCTACAGGGAGAGGAGACAGTCGGTCTCTCTTCCCAGCGGCAGCTAGCATCCCAGGGGGAGGAGATGGTCGGTCCCTCACCCCTGCAACAACCAGCTACAGAGGTAGGGGACCTCATAGACTGGTCCTGGGGGGAAACCCATATGGCAGGTGGAGATGGTACCGAGATCTCTCCACCGGCCCTACAGGGATGCTGGGCAGTCGGCCCAGATCCCCAACGGCAGCCTGAGTTTCAGGGAGTAGGGACAGTTGGTCCTGCTCCCCAGCGGCAGTGTACTTTGAAGGGAGAGGAGACAATCTGTCCCTCTCCCCAACCACAGGGGGACAGCACCCCTAACTCCAATGACGCAGATGGGACCGCAGTCTCTGCACCAGGCCTACTGGGATGCTGGACGGCCGGTACAGAGTCCCCACCAACCCCGCAGGAATGCCAGGAAGAGGAGGCAAGCGATCCCTCATCTCCACAGCTGATCCGCAACAAGGTCCCGGAGGTAGGATTCCCTGACCCCATCCCAGCGAAAGAGCTGGCATCTAGGCAGAGCGCAGTTGGCCTCTGCCCTCCTCTATCCTCTTCTCCAGAGGCTGACTCCACACCGCCTTGCCCAGCGGAAGAGCTGGCATCTGGGCAGAACACAGTTTGCCTCTGCCCTCCTCTATCCTCTTCTCCAGAGGCTGACTTCCCACAGGCTACCCCAGCAGAAGAGCTGGCATCTGGGCAGAGCGCAGTCGGACTCTGCCCACCAAGTACCTACAGCTCCAAGCTAGAGAACAACAAGGAAGCAAGGAGTAGCAGATGCCCCCTCAACAGCTGGGGACATACAGCACAGAGCCAGGCCCCAAAATTCAACAGGTTCAGTATTGGGTTGTGGGTGGACGGCCAGACTAACTCAGGTACCGACCGGCATGAGGTCAGGTATCTGGTTAGTCTTCCCTGGGTAGGGGGAGATGTGTGGCGAAACCAACCTCGCCACTGGGTTTTGGAGGGGCCTGGATACCAGCCTCTTGCCCCAGGATTATGGGCCCTCTCATCAGCCAGGCTTCCTTTGTTCACAAAGGACTTGTACTAACTTGAAACCCTGGTCCAATTCGTGCCATTTTGGGATGTTAAATGTCTATGTGTATTGAAAAGGGTGGGACATTGTATACGTTGAGTAGTAAGGTCTGTTCCATTGTCTCTCTGTGTTTTAGGAAAAATGTGTGTTCTCTGTCTGTTAATGATTAAGTTAGCCCATTACGTTTGGTAATTGTATTTTGTTGATTGCGTCTCAGACAATGCCAGTGTGTTAGTTAATTGCGTCTCAGACAGTGTGTATTCTCCTGCCTGTGATGATTACATCAACCCAGTGTGAGGTAATTGGATAACAGGCAGAGGGGAGGATTTTGTGTGGGAGTGTCTGAGTGTATTGTACGTGGTATTGGCAGTTTTTTTACAAAACCCTGTGGGTGGTAACCTTGTTGGAAAATGTGTATAAAACAATGCTTGTGTGTTCAAATAAAAAGTTCCTGTTTTACCCTTTACCATGTTGAGGCTGGTGTTTGGGTAACTGATCGACACTGGGGGATTGCTATATGCTTAAGATTTGCTATACTCCCCTGGCATAACTATTAGCTCTTGTAAGAGCTGTTCCTGCTCTCTGGATGTAGGAGAGGTTCACCCACTGGAGCCTGGAGCCTTGTCGTAGGTCCAGGGTGGGTAGGAGACTGTCACCACCAGACATCTGAGAAGCTCTGACTGATGCCTTTCAGAACCTCCTCCTTGAGCTTCCTTTGTTTTGGTTTTCAGTTCCTCATCTCGTTAGCCTCTCTCAGCTGTCATGTAGTTGGACTGATTGCATACCTTTAAATTCCTCCCCATAATGCATTAGTGTGCGGTTTATACAACTTCCTGGAGTGTGTGTGCATGCTGATCCTATTTCCCGGTCTTCTATAAGATAAGTGTTGTACATTCATTTTCTGTTTGCTGGATCCCAGGTGACCCTGACTCCCTCCGTGTCTAGTGTAGGGAGCCGGTGGTCGTGTCCCCTCACTATTATAGGGTGTTCAGTTGTTATACAGTCGAGGGACGAGGATATGCGATCATCTACCATTGGGATTTTGGCATAGGCTGAGCAGTCAGGGAGAGTGCCAGGTCTGATGCAGGGGTCTCCCTTTTTGTTCCTTAGTTTTGGATCCAGTGAGTCATATATTCATTTTGTGTTGTCTTGTTTCCTGTACACCTTCCGTGACAGAGACGGTGAGACCTAAACCAAGCTTTGGCGGTTCGTGGGGTCTGCAGTGCGTACGGTGTCAAGTGGAGTGCTTGGAGTCCTCGGAAAGCACTAGGAGCATCTATCGATGGAGGTACCCGGTCGGGGTGCCAGGAGATTCGTTACAATCTCATATACAGTATTCACATACGACAGTCAGACATCCTGCCTCTACATGTGTTCATCTCATGACAGAGCTACCAACTGGCATTTCTTCAGCAGGATAATGCCCGCCCACAAAGCAAGAATTTCCTAGAAATGTCTCCACCAGATTACATCACTTTCTTGGCACCAGATTTATCGCCAATCAAACATTTATGGGACCAGATGGGATGCCAGTTTCAGCAACCTATGAGTGTGCAGGATCTATGGGCCCAGCTGCAACATCTGTGGCCAGATGTGCTGCTGGATACCATACAGAATCTATATGCCTCCATGTCCAACCCTATCTCATCTTGTATCCAGGCTTGAGGCAGTATACCATCTTGTATCCAGGTTAGAAGGCGTATCTCATCTTGTATTCAGGATAGAGGCTGTATGTCATCTTGTACCCAGGCTAGAGATCGTATCCCATCTTGTATCCAGGCTAGAAGCCGTATCTCATCTTGTATCCAGGATAGAGGCCGTATCTCATCTTGTATTCAGGCTAGAAGCAGTATCTCATCTTGTATCCAGGCTAGAGGCCGTATCCCATCTTGTAGCCAGGCTAGAGGCCGTATCCCATCTTGTATCCAGGCTAGAGGTGCCCTAGAGGGTCCTAGAGCCTCCTTTTGATTGTACGGTTTTCCACAATAAACTTCGCCTTTCCTCTAATATTCTGATCACTTACATATAGCATCATTAAATTCGCACATAGTAAACTACATTCCATATCAACAATTTCTTCTTGGTGCATTATTTGTTTGACAGTAAGTGTAGTTTCACATAGAACCATATCACCAGCATACCGCTGTATAACTCATACATCATCATATAGCCAGTATACCTTTATATAGTCTTACACACCACCATATAGCCAGTATAACTTAGTAGGACCTAATACATCATCATATAGTTGTATACCA
Source organism: Bufo gargarizans (assembly GCF_014858855.1). Taxonomy (NCBI): domain Eukaryota; kingdom Metazoa; phylum Chordata; class Amphibia; order Anura; family Bufonidae; genus Bufo; species Bufo gargarizans. Next base: position 8,154,315 of record NC_058080.1, read on the forward strand.
AATATACCTTCAGATATTACCATAAAAACAATATGTAGTACCCCAGACCTAAGGTTACTACAAATATTCATTTATGTCAACTTTCATGCTACACTCTTTGGTCAACAGCAGCTGGGGTACAGTTGTCAGTGTTTGGAAACTTACCATTCCATTCCTCCCCTCTTGGTAAAAGTGGGCTGGTCGGACTTCCTGCCAAGGTAGGGGCTGAGTGAGTTAGAAACAGTTCAGAATGTACAAAGTGAGGAGTGTGGGAGCATGCAATCCATCTCCCACTCCTCAAGGCCAGGTGCATACCCTCCAATCATTCCGGGACATTCCCGGATTTCAGTGGCTGTCCTGTGGTCCCAGTACGGGGGAGGTATGTCCCGTTCTCATGCAGCTGTCCCTGCACCATCTGTCAGCTCCCTGCTCCATCATTCCTCCCCCCTTCTGGTGCTCCGCACTGCGGACCTGGGCAGGTGGCGGGGCCAGCCAGCAGCTCCATGCCTTTTTTTTTTTTTACTGCCTGAGAAGGGGTCACAACTGAGGATATTACTGTGAGGGGGCACAACTGAGCATATTACTGTGAGGGGGCACAACTGAGCATATTACTGTGAGGGGGCACAACTGGGCATATTACTGTGAGGGGGCACAACTGAGCATATTACTGTGAGGGGGCATAACTGGGCATATATTATTGTGAGGAGGCACAACTGAGCATATTACTGTGATGGGGTACAATTGATCATATTACTGTGAGCGGGCACAACTGGGCATATTACTGTGAAGGGGTACAGCTGGGCATATTACTGTGAGGGGGCACAACTGAGCATATTACTGTGAGGGGGCACAACTTGGCATATTACTGTGAGGAGGTACAACTGGGCATATTACTGTGAGGGGGCACAATTGGGCATATTACTGTGAGGAGGTACAACTGGGAATATTACTGTGAGGGGGCACAATTGGGCATACTACTGTGAGGGGGCACATATCTGGGCATCGCTACTCTGAGGGACACATATCTGTGCATAACTACTATGAGGGGGCACATATCTGGGCATAAATACTCTGAAGGAGGCACATATCTGGGCATAACTACTGTGAAGGGGGCACAATTCTGGCATAACTACTGTGTGGTGCCATAAAGGGGGAATAATTACTATGTGGGGGCATTAAGGGGACTGGGTGGGATTAGGTGTTTAGTAATGTTTTGGGCTGAGTTAGAGGCATGGCCTAGTGCGGAAAAATTTGCCTCAGCGCACTTAGTGCACCGCACATAGTGTCCCTCTTCCTGTTTTCAAAAGTTGGGAGGTATGCAGGTGGACCACTGAGGTGACTCATCTAGGAGGGCATCATTGGCCCAAAGAGATAGCAAGGACCTAGGCCACAGAAGATTTATAAACTATGGCATATTAGAGTCAGCAGAGTCAAGCTATCCAGACTCTGCTGCAAGGTGGTGGAAAACATGTTCAGACACCACCACCGCAGTTTAGGGCAGGTATAGCTAGAAGCCTGCATCATTAAGTGGAGACCTACGGTAACAGGTGCCAAAGTAAAGCTATAGGGAATAGACTCCAGAGAGAGACAGTGTCGGCTAGCAAATTTCTGTTGATTGTCATCTTCTGTCACATTGCCAGACATCATACTCCCTCATCTGGGAGGAGAGAAATTGCACTTTATACGAATTGCTGATGAATGTGCTGCTATTCATTTTTTGGTTAAGGAAAGGAAGATGTTTTTTTGTTCTACCATCTCTGCCTGGTTCCTTTCCTCATTACCTTTTTCACTGCACCAAAACCCAAGGAGCAATGACCTGTGGTAGGACACCATGACACCACAACACTACATAATGGCCACTACCACTCCCATCCTCTGCACTAGCCCCTTAGGGGCTTTCTGCAAATATACCTCCAACACCATCATCTAGCCATTATACCTCTATCATAAAGCCGGTAGACCTCTGTATGACTTTGCACACACCAGGGAGCCAGTATACCTCTATACCTCTATGTTCTTCCAAACTTTTTCATTTTTTTTAACTTTAAGATTTCATTCAAGTCATGTCGCGCGTGAAAGAAGTGTAACGCACTGTAATGCACCTTTAGGCATGGCTGATTTCCATAGTATGATGTCACTGATACGCTTTCCTGGGGTTCACTGTTTCTGATTATTTTACTATCAGCAAGCAGCTCAATAAAGCTGCAGGTCATAAAATAGTGAGAGACTTCCAGCATAGACTGTGTATAATCATCTACGCCGGTAACTGGTAGACGTACACATACCGGAATAGCACCGCATGCAGACAGTAGCGGAGGCGGGGAGGTTTCAATGAGATATCGTCATACTTGAACAATATCACAATGATTTTCAGCAAGCTGAGAGCAATCATACCTTTCAAAACGTCAAACAAAAAATACAAGTGCCAGGTAAAGGCTACTATAGCTATATTCTATGGCACTGACCAGCTAATCTGTTCTCATGCTATATGTCAGTCTCAGATTTCGCTGGTTTGCACACAAACCTCAGGGTCCCAGAGTAAAACGTGAAATGGATCCCATCTCTACTCTGCTCAATACAAATCAATATCCAACATTAGGTTTTTTGGTCCAACTTTCTGCTGTGATTAAATCTTGAATATATCTGTATAAAGGAGCTCAGAGTCTCTGGTAAATTGAGAATTCTAGCAGCATGCAGATACCTCTAGGGGACTTTATACATATGTATACCGATAACAGTGAATGTACTTTATTTGTGCAGAGAGCTTCTCTTAAAAGTGGCTAAATGTTGAAGCAATGAAAATGTTGCAGTATGCAGGGGGAAATACAGTAGATGCCACTATGTGCAAAATAGTAAGTTACACGTCCTGTGGTATGCAGGATGGTTTGTTCTATACAATGTCAGTTATACTTATTAATATGTCAGTAGGACTCACGAAGTAAAGAACTGGATAAATGGAAGTTTGATCATCAGGATTTGGAACTTATAGTATAGGAATGTACCAGCTTAAAACTACCATACTACTGCACCATATGTACAAAAATATAGCTACCATAACATTGGCCCCTATATGTAACAATATAACTACTATAATAACAACCCTATATAGCAGAATGTAAATACTATAAAACTGCCTCTTATGTACACAAATATAACTACTATAATACTGCCTCTTATGTACAAGAATATAACTACTATAATACTGCCTCTTATGTACAAGAATATAACTACTATAATACCGCTCCTATGTACAAGAATATAACTGCTATAATACTGCTCTTATGTACAGGAATATAACTACTATAATACTGCCTCCTATGTACAAGAATATAACTACTATAATACTGCCTCTTATGTACAAGAATAAAACTACAATAATACTGCTCCTATGTACAAGAATATAACTACTATAATACTGCTCCTATGTACAAGAATATAACTACTATAATACTGCCTCTTATGTACAAGAATATAACTACTATAATACTGCCTCCTATGTACATGAATATAACTACTATAATACTGCCTCCTATGTACAAGAATATAACTACAATAATACTGCCTCCTATGTACAAGAATATAACTACTATAATACTGCTCCTATGTACAAGAATATAACTACTATAATACTTCCTCATATGTACAAGACTATAACTACTATAATACTGCTCCTATGTACAAGAATATAACTACTATAATACTGCCTCTTATGTACAATAATATAACTACTATAATACTGCCTCCTATGTACATGAATATAACTACTATAATACTGCCTCCTATGTACAAGAATATAACTACTATAATACTGCTCCTATGTACAAGAATATAACTACTATAATACTGCTCCTATGTACAAGAATATAACTACTATAATACTTCCTCATATGTACAAGACTATAACTACTAGAAAACTGCTCCTATGTACAAGAATATAACTACTATAATACTGCCCCTATGTACAAGAATACAGGAAGTGCAGAATTATTAGGCAAGTTGTATTTTTTGAGGATTAATTTTATTATTGAACAACAACCATGTTCTCAATGAACCCAAACTCATTAATATCAAAGCTGAGTATTTTTGGAAGTAGTTTTTAGTTTGTTTTAGTGGGATATCTGTGTGTGCAGGTGACTATTACTGTGCATAATTATTAGGCAACTTAACAAAAAACTAATATATACCCATTTCAATTGTTTATTTTTACCAGTGAAACCAATATAACATCTCAACATTCACAAATATACATTTCTGACATTCAAAAACAAAACAAAAACAAATCAGTGACCAATATAGCCACCTTTCTTTGCAAGGACTTTCAAAAGCCTGCCATCCATGGATTCTGTCAGTGTTTTGATCTGTTCACCATCAACATTGCGTGCAGCAGCAACCACAGCCTCCCGGACACTGTTCAGAGAGGTGTACTGTTTTCCCTCCTTGTAAATCTCACATTTGATGATGGACCACAGGTTCTCAATGGGGTTCAGATCAGGTGAACAAGGAGGCCATGTCATTAGATTTTCTTCTTTTATACCCTTTCTTGCCAGCCACGCTGTGGAGTACTTGGACGCGTGTAATGGAGCATTGTCCTGCATGAAAATCATGTTTTTCTTGAAGGATGCAGACTTCTTCCTGTACCACTGCTTGAAGAAGGTGTCTTCCAGAAATTGGCAGTAGGACTGGGAGTTGAGCTTGACTCCATCCTCAACCCGAAAAGGCCCCACAAGCTCATCTTTGATGATACCAGCCCAAACCAGTACTCCACCTCCACCTTGCTGGCGTCTGAGTCGGACTGGAGCTCTCTGCCCTTTACCAATCCAGCCACGGGCCCATCCATCTGGCCCATGAAGATTCACTCTCATTTCATCAGTCCATAAAACCTTAGAAAAATCAGTCTTGAGATATTTCTTGGCCCAGTCTTGACGTTTCAGCTGGTGTGTCTTGTTCAGTGGTGGTCGTCTTTCAGCCTTTCTTACCTTGGCCATGTCTCTGAGTATTGCACACCTTGTGCTTTTGGGCACTCCAGTGATGTTGCAGCTCTTAAATATGGCCAAACTGGTGGCAAGTGGCATCTTGGCAGCTGCACGCTTGACTTTTTTCAGTTCATGGGCAGTTATTTTGCGCCTTGGTTTTTCCACACGCTTCTTGCGACCCTGTTGACTATTTTGAATGAAACGCTTGATTGTTCGATGATCACGCTTCAGAAGCTTTGCAATTTTAAGAGTGCTGCATCCCTCTGCAAGATATCTCACTATTTTTGACTTTTCTGAGCCTGTCAAGTCCTTCTTTTGACCCATTTTGCCAAAGGAAAGAAAGTTGCCTAATAATTATGCACACCTGATATAGGGTGTTGATGTCTACAGACCACACCCCTTCTCATTACAGAGATGCACATCACCTAATATGCTTAATTGGTAGTAGGCTTTCGAGCCTATACAGCTTGGAGTAAGACAACATGCATAAAGAGGATGATGTGGTCAAAATACTCATTTGCCTAATAATTCTGCACTCCCTGTATAACACCTATAGGGGGGCGGAGTTTGGCCGCTGAGCTGCATGGCTGCTGGTGTCTGAGCTCCTCAGCCTAACCGGCACAAACCCCCTTATATAGCACCTTTCAGACGCTCAAAATGGGCAAAGTGGGGAGAGATCGCCCCAGGGAACCTGCCGACCCACCTGTGAACCGCTCCAAACAGCCTGACATGGAGCAATTTCTGAGAAAAGCTGCCAAGGGCACTGCTGCAGGGACGCCTAAGATGGCGCCGGCTCCTTCTATTCATTCTGATGCGGATGAATTTTCGGAAGCGGGAAGTATTTCGGATGCTTCCGAATATAAAAATCGAAGCGGGGATCGAATCTTTCAAAAGCGATTCTTCGCAAAATTTTGGACTCTGCTCTGGCTCCCCTGAAGCAGGACTTAGCTGAAATAAAGACCGATCTCCGATCCATTGGCCAGAGAGTCGCGGCGCTGGAAAATTCGCAAGATGCGATTATTCGCTTTGGTGAGGAAACCTGCTCCACTCTTGGATCGCATAAAGATCTCATCAACGATGCCCTCCTGCGAATCGAAGACCAGGAAAATCGCAGCCGCAGACATAATATTCGTATCCGCGGTCTCCCTGAAATATTTGCATCGGAAGTTCTCGATAAAATCGCGAAAGAAATATTCGCGAATCTTTTAAATCCAGAAAGAGCAGCAAATATTGTTATTGAACGCATACACCGCGCTCTTTGTCCCAAGCCAAAGGCTTCAGACCCTCCGAGGGATGTTATCTGCGGTATCCTCAGCTTTGTGGACACTGCGGCTCTATCGAAAGCCAGTAGAGATGCAGACCGCCTGGAATATGAAGGCTCGCAGCTGCAGTTCTTTCAGGACTTGGCACCTTCCACGCTGGCAAAGAGACGTATTTTGCGCCCGCTTCTTGAAGTTCTTAAATCCTCCGGGACCCAGTTTCGCTGGCTGTACCCCTTTGGCTTGGCCGTCTTCAAAAACGGAAGGCAGATCACCATACGCACGCCTCAGGACTTGTCCGGGGCCTGGGTCCCACTGGGTATAGCTCCGATTGAAATCCCGTCCTGGATGCCGGCGGACCAGGGAGATCCTATACCCTCGCCTTCGACTGCAGACACCTGGTCTCTTGTGCCTGCTGGGAAGAAATCTCGACCCAGTCAGAGTTCTCAGGCCTCCGCTGCTGCGGGACGCTCTCCTCATCGCTGATGCCTTTCTGCTATGAAGGTCGCCATCTTTTGCCGGCCACAGTTCCGGTGTTCTCCTGAAGATTTCTTCTGTTATGCTGTTCAGGACATGCATCAGTTTTTTGACAAGGCCTTTCTGGATGTATCCAGGCCTTTGTTTACTTCCCTGAGGACTTTACCTTCCTGAGTGTTATCTACCTCTCCCCTCCCACCCCCTCTGCAGAGGGGATTTGTTTGACAATGTTTCCCTCATTGACTTCCTTGTTACCTGATGGCCTTTTCATGGCCTCTCCCAGCTCTACGAGACCCCCCGCCTGATGGATCCCGGCACCAGTCCGTGATGAGAAAGGATCCTCTGGTTCCCAGGCGCTCTGTGGAGCTCTTAGATTTGCATTATGTGATTTTGAATAATTGTTTGCCGTTTTGTCTACCTTCCTTTGCCCTCATGTGTTTCCCCTCTTGTGTCCTCTTTTCCCATCCTAATGTTCTTACTTGGTTCGCTCAGACTCTGATTGCTATGTGCTTTCCTACTGACTTAAAATGGCTTCTCTTGTAGTTTCCTCCCTTAATGTCCGGGGCCTGAACGAGCCGTGCAAAAGATCCCAGGTGATTTCCTTGCTACAGAAAGACAAAGTCTCGATCGCCTTTTTTCAAGAAACACATTTTCGGGCAGGTAAGATTCCCAATCTTCCTTCCAAAAAGTTCACTCAGTGGTTCCACAGTGCGCAGACCTTCGCTAGCCGGGGTGTCAGTATTGCCATTCACAAGCAGGTGCCCATTGCGGTTACAGCCTCCTCCTCGGATCCTGATGGCCGGTACTTATTTGTGAAGGGCTCTATAGCTGGCACACCGGTTACACTGGCCAATATTTACGCGCCTAATAGGGGACAGGTTGCATGGCTGGTTCAGACCCTCGCTGCGCTGGCTGCATTCAAACAGGGTATGGTAATTCTGGGGGAGGATTTTAATATGACTCTAGACCCACTCCTGGACTCCTCCTCGGGGAGATCGGCTATCACTCATGTCCGTCTTAGACGCCTGAAGGTGGCTCTGCGTAAACTAGGTGTTATTGACACCTGGCGTACCCTGAACCCTACAGGTCGTGATTATTCGTTCTACTCCCATGCCAAGTCCTCACACCACAGATTAGACTATGTCTTTCTCTCCTCTGAGCATGTCAAACAAATTGTAAACACCCGAATAGGCAACATCACGTTGTCGGACCATGCCCCCGTCTTTCTGACGATCTCGCTGTCCACTCTCCCTACACGGGAATAGAACTGGCGTCTCAATGAAACCATCATCCAGGACCAGGTGTCATCTGAGAAAATAGCCACCTCCCTCCAGGAGTTCTTCAGTACTAACACCGCAGGTCCCTCCCCTCCCTCCCCTGCTGTAATCTGGGAAACCCACAAGGCTGTGATCCGTGGAGAGCTTATCGCTCTCGGCTCCCATATTAAAAAACAAAGAGCCCAGGCCATGTCCACCCTCCTATCCCGTATCGCCACTCACGAGCTCAGCCATAAGCAAGCCCAAGCGATAAGCCTTGCGGAGGAGCTTTCGGTCACGCGATCTCAACTAAAAGATATGTTAAACATTACCTCGGCTAAGTTGCTCCTACATGCGCGCTTTAAGTCCTACGCACACGGCGACAGAGGGAACAAGCTTATGGCGTCGCTAACTAAACAACAATTTTCTGACTCCTTCATTCCGGCAATCAAAGATGCTGCGGGCAACCATCTTAAATCCACCCCTGACATAGCCAAAGCATTTTGTGCCTTTTACGAAGACCTTTACAACCTCCCGGCCCCTCCTGGATCATCTCCCTGTTCCATCGCGGAGGCCTCGAATAAGTTCCTCTCCTCCCTTCAGCTGCCCTCTATATCCCCAGAGCAGTCCTCCCAACTATTAGCTCCCATCTCCGGCCCAGAAGTCCTGAAAGTCTTAGCCACTATCCCCTCCGGTCGTAGTCCTGGCCCTGACGGTTTCACTGTCTCTTATTATAAAACTTTTAAATCTGTTCTAGCCCCTCAATTTAGCTCCCTATGTAATTATCTCCTGGATGGTGGCCACCTCCCTCCCCAGTCACTTACAGCCCATATCACCATTATTCATAAGGAGAATAAAGACCCGTTGCAATGTGGCAGCTACCGCCCTATCTCCCTACTAAATACGGACATTAAATGGTGGGCTAAGATTCTGGCTCAACGGATTCAAAAAGTTCTCCCGGATGTTATTCACAAGGAACAAGTTGGCTTTATCTCTGGCAGACAGGGCAATGAGAATACTGTCCGCCTCCTTCATCATATGAACTGGGCACGGACTACTTCAACTCCGCAAGCTCTGCTGAGCACTGATGCAGAAAAAGCTTTTGACAGAGTGAGCTGGCAGTATATGTCACTGGCTTTGTCGAAATTTGGCTTTCCTGACCAACTTATTTCAGCTATTCTCTCTCTATACTCAGCCCCCTCTGCCAGGGTCAAAGTCAACGGCACTCTTTCACCCGCCTTTTCCATTACTAATGGCACTAGGCAGGGTTGCCCTCTCTCCCCCTCGCTATTCGTGATAGTCATGGAAACTCTCCTGTGCAAAATCAGGCAAGATCCCGATATTGAAGGTCTCCAGAGAGCCTCCCACACTCACCTCACGGCTGCGTTTGCAGACGACCTCCTTATTATGACCACCAACCCTGAGAAATCCTTCCCCCGGTTGCACTCTATATTTGAAGAATTCGGTTGGGTCTCCAATTTCAAGATCAACTATAGCAAATCCCTTGCCCTGAATGTCACCTGTAAACCCGCTCTTGTTGCGTCGCTTAAACGCTCCACCCCCTTCACTTGGGCCGCTCGGGACATGACATTTTTGGGGATTCACATCTCTGCTAACCTGAATAACCTTTACAGCCTTAACTACACCCCTATGCTTAACTCAATTAAATCCCATCTACAGTCGGTTAAACTTCCCTTCATCTCATGGATAGGCAGGAAGAATTATCTCAAGACCTTCATTGTTCCCAAACTCCTATAACTGCTGCAGACGTTACCCATATGGCTCCCGCGTTCTTACTTTACAGAGCTGCGCCGGAGATTCTCCCTTTTCCTCTGGACGAACAAACCATCTAGGATAGCTTACTCCACATTGACAAGGGAAAAGAGGTTTGGTGGCTTCGGCCTTCCCGATGTCCACCTGTATTACACTGCTACGCACCTGAATAGGTGCTTCGCTCTTCTTTCCTGAAGCCCCCCAAACCTATGCACAGCTCTAGAGCGCGGCCTAGTTACATATAAGGACACTCTCGTCCTGTGGGGGGTCCGTAGCTGTACGCCCTCACATTCCTTTGTCTCCCCCATTTGAAAGGGCATGCTTGTTGAATGGGCTAAACTCTATAGGTCTAAAGATCTAGGATTCCCAAGCCCCCACCTCCCTCTGCACCTATTACAAAACTTAGTTCACCCTGAAACCACTGCACCTTCAGGTGTTTGGTATCAGTTGTCTAACCACACACTACAGGAAGTTGTATCTACAGCTGGGGACTTGGCATGGGACACGATTCGGGCCTTACCTGAGGTTCAAAAGCAATCCTTCCTGGCTCTTGCTGCCTCTCGCAAAGATATTTCGATTTTGAAACTCCCTCCCTTCTGCACGGAAGAACCCACCTGGCTGGAAAAGAAACTAGATATGCCGATCCCCCCGAAGAAGCCCTTGTCAACTCTCTACAAGGAGTTACTCTCTTCCACACCCCCAGTACTATCCTTTCTAGTAGAAAGGAAAAGGGGGGACCCTAGGGGCATCAAACAGCAAGGGGGACAGAAAAGTCCGGGGGGCCTGTGCTCCCCCAAAAATTTTACCCAAGATGCTACCCCCAAAGGAATAACTCGGCCAAAGCTCCCGAGCATAAATCAGATTAAAGGAAGAATGGAGCTCAAAAAGCCAAAATAATAAATATTGTGAATACTTTATTATATCATAAAAAATACATCAATAATTACATACACATAGATGCAGTGGGACAGGGAAACAAAAGAGACAGGGAAAGAAACAACAGCACCACCCTGGATGGAAAACTCTGGTCATAAATCATAGACGGTGTGGTCAGCAGAAGAAATACATAATAGTAAACAGAAATACTGTAACATAATAATGCTGCCGATACATAATGAGTAAGGTAACAAGGGTGAGTCCCAGAATGTGAAGAAAGAGAAGTAAAGGACCCATACACGGGACCCTAAAATCCGACTTGCAAGTTGAAACCCTAACAACAGAAATGATCCGTGTGGAACAAGACCGGATGTAGGAATGAATGGATGGAACTCACCAGTAAATCGGACCAAGAGATAACCTAACCAGGATGGCGCTACCCCAACGCGCGTTTCGGCGTGCCTTCGTCAGGGGGTCTACTGCATCTATATGTATGTAATTATTGATGTCTTTTTTATGATATAATAAAGTATTCACAATATTTATCCTTTCTAGTAGCCTGGGAGAAGGAGCTCTCGTACCACCTCTCAGAACCCGAAAAAGCATTTATCCTCTCCAATTCTCAAGGATTCAGTCGTTGTATCAAAATACAGGAAAATTCCTTTAAGCTACTTACACGTTGGTACAAAATACTTGAATTCCTCCATAATCTTAATCACGAAATACCCGATCAGTGCTGGAGGTGTGGAACAGAGAAGGGGTCCATATCTCACATATGGTGGTCCTGCAGTCTAATCCGTCCCTTCCGGACACAGATTGAGAGCCTAATCGGGCACATTTGCGGCTCCCCTATAAGTCTAAATGCACAATTAGTCCTGCTTTGGTGCCCCAATATGTCCCTCACCCCTTCTAAGAACAACCTACCAACGTTACTTCTAACTGCTGCCCGCCTGCTGTTCCCTGTGCTGTGGAAGAACGACTCTGCGCCTACGCTGCTGATGTGGCAAGAGAAAGTGGATCAGATATGTCGTTTTGAAGAACTGGCTCACTGGGAATCTCACACTCGCCCTCATTTTCTGGACATATGGAGTCCCTGGAAGGCCCATCGCCACCCGGCATCCTGAACAACCCTATCATGTTCTGACCGACACCGCCATTATTGTACCTACCCCCCCCCTCCCTCTCCCTCCCTCCCTCCCTTCTTCTTGTGTGTGATTTCTTTATCCCTGTCCGTTGTCTTGTCTTTCTATATGTGTTTATTCCCCCCTCATTTGTTTGGCTATTGTTATATTTGATTGCACTAATCCAGGCATGTCCAAAGTGCGGCCCTCCAGCTGTTGCAAAACTACAACTCCCAGCATGCCTGGATAGCTTACAGCTATTAGGGCATGCTGGGAGTTGTAGTTTTGCAACAGCTGGAGGGCCGCACTTTGGACATGCCTGCACTAATCTGATGCCATCTGCGTATGGCGTGTGCTGTACTGTTGCACTTTCTAACTATTTGCTGTCTCAATAAAAAGAGATTTGGTTAAGAATATAACAGCTATAATACTGCTCCTATATACAAGAATATAACTACTATAATACTGCTTCTATGTACAGGAATATAACTACTATAATACTGCTCCTATGTACAAGAATATAACTACTATAATACTGCTCCTATGTACAGGAATATAACTACTATAATATAGCTCCTGTGTACAAGAATATAACTACTATAATACTGCCTCCTATGTACAAGAATATAACTACTATAATACTGCCTCCTATGTACAGGAATATAACTACTATAATACTGCTTCTATGTACAGGAATATAACTACTATAATACTGCTCCTATGTACAAGAATATAACTACTATAATACTGCTCCTATGTACAGGAATATAACTACTATAATACTGCTCCTATGTACAAGAATATAACTACTATAATACTGCTCCTATGTACAATAATATAACTACTATAATACTGCCTCCTATGTACAAGAATATAACTACTATAATACTGCCTCCTATGTACAAGAATATAACTACTATAATACTGCTTCTATGTACAGGAATATAACTACTATAATACTGCTCCTATGTACAAGAATATAACTACTATAATACTGCTCCTATGTACAATAATATAACTACTATAATACTGCCTCCTATGTACAGGAATATAACTACTATAATACTGCTCCTATGTACAACAATATAACTACTATAATACTTCTCCTATGTACAGGAGTATAACTACTATAATACTGCTCCTATGTACAGGAGAATAACTACTATAATAGTGTTCCTATGTACAAGAATATAACTTCTATAATACTGCCTTCTATGTGCAACAATATAACTACTATAATACTGCTCCTATATACAGGAGTATAACTACTTTGTGTTCTCATTGTGACGGAGGAAAAAACATTATTCTTAGATTTACATGAGAAAGTAAATAAAACACAAGAAAATGTTTAATAGCCAACAGCTTTATGATGAACTGATGTCACAACCAGACAGCTGAAAAGCTCTGACAGAGGCCTTTCAGAACCTCCTCCTTGACTTTCTTTGTTGTGGTATTCAGTTCCTCATCGTTAGCCTCTCTCAGCTGTCATGTGTTGGACTAATTGCTTCCCTTTAAATTCCTCCCCAGAATGCTTTTCTGGGCGGCTTATACTTCTTCCTGGAGTGTGTGTGCATGCTGATCTTGTTCTCCTGTCTGCTACAAAAGCTAAGTGTTGAACATTTATCTGTTATTTTCTGTTTGCTGGATCCCAGGTGACCCTGACTCCCTCCGTATCTTGTGTAGGGAGCCGGTGGTCGTGTCCCCTCACTATTGTAGGGTGCTCAGGGGTTATATAGTCAAGGTACGTGGATATGCAAACTTCCACCATTCGGATCTTTGCATAGGCTGAGCAGCCCGGGAAAGTGCCAGGTCTTCTGCAGGGGTCTCCCCCTGGTTCCTTAGTTTTTGGATCCAGCGAGTCATTTATGCATGTTGCTTTGCCTTGTTTCCTGTACACCGTCCGTGACATTATAAGCCGCCAAAACCGTCTCAAGCATGGATCCGGTTTCACTTTTGGCTGAACGCTTCCAGGGTCTTTCATTGGAGGTAGCTGATCTCTGTAAGACTTTTTCTCAGCTTCAAGTGACCGGTTCAGCTTGCGTTCATGGAGTTTGTTCTGAGCCTAAGATCTCGCTCCCGGATACGTTCTCCGGGGGTAGTGAGAATTTGTGCGTTTTAGAGAGGCTTGCAAACTCCATTTTCGCCTTCTTCCCCATTCCTCTGAAGATGAGGAACGGAGGGTGGGGATCATTATATCGCTGCTCAGAGGTAACGCTCAGTCCTGGGCCTTTTCGCTGCCGGAGGGGGCACGGCCTCTCCGTTCAGTGGATGAATTCTTTTTAGCCCTGGTTTGGATATATGATGATCCGGATCGTATTGCTCTGGCTGAGTCTAGACTACGTCTATTATGCCAGGGTAAACAATCCGCAGAAATATACTGCTCAGAATTTCGGAGATGGGCAGTTGATGTGGAATGATGCTGCACTCCGAAGTCAATTTTGCCATGGTCTTTCAGAGGGATTGAAAGATGCATTTGCCTTTCATGAGAGGCCTATTTTTTTGGACTCTGCTATGTCTCAGGCCGTTCGTATTGACAGGCGTCTTAGAGAGAGAGGAGAGATGTCCCCTTCCTGTCATACTCAGTCCCAGGACAGTGCAGCGGTCCCATTCTGTGCGCAGGGGTCTCAGTCGCCGTCAGCCCCTGCTGAGCAGGAGCCCATGCAGCTGGGGTTGATTGCTTCTGACAATAGAAGATTCAGCTCGCATGGGAGGGTTTGTTTTTGTTGTGGAGGTATAAATCATTTGGCAAATATTTGTCCCTCTAGGAGATTCAGGCAGTTTTCTGGGAGTAATAAAGAAACAAACAGGAAAAAATATTTTAAAAATGTTCCGTCTGTTACTATTGGCAGGGTTGAGGCGGAAATTGAAGGTTTTCCATTTGCTTGTAGTTCCCGTTTTGTCCTGCCGGCTAGGGTGGCGCTAGAGAGCAAGAACATTTTTTGTGAGATTTTTGTGGATAGTGGAGCAGCGGTCAATCTCATTGATAATCAATTTACGATAACTCATGGTTTCCAGGTGCGCACTTTGGGAAAGGATATTCCTGTTTTTGCTATCGATTCCGCTCCACTTTCTCAGAAATCATTAAAGGGCATATTTCACGATATCCGTTTAATTGTGAGTGATGCTCATGTTGAGGATGTGTCATGTTTCGTCCTTAGCGGTTTGCCTACCCCTCTGGTGTTGGGGCTGCCCTGGCTCACTAAGCATAACCCCACCATTGATTGGCAAGCGAGGCAAATAAATGGTTGGAGTGACTTTTGCAGAGAGAATTGCCTCATGACATCTGTTTCTGAGGTTGCTACTAAGACTGTACCATCTTTTCTCTCTGAATTTTCGGATGTCTTCTCTGAGAGTGGAGTTCAGGATTTGCCCCCGCACAGGGAGTACGATTGCCCTATTAATCTCATCCCAGACGCCAAGCTGCCTAAATCTCGTTTATACAATCTTTCCCAACCTGAGAAGATCGCTATGCGTGCTTATATCTCTGAGAGTCTGAGATAAGGACACATACGACCCTCGAAGTCACCTGTTGCCGCTGTTTTTTTCTTTGTTAAGAAAAAAGATGGTTCTTTAAGACCTTGTCTGGATTTCAGGGAGCTGAACAGTATCACAATTCGTGACCCTTATCCGCTTCCTCTGATCCCGGACCTGTTTAACCAGGTTGTTGGGGCTAAAGTCTTTTCCAAATTAGATCTAAGAGGGGCATACAACCTGGTCAGGGTCAGAGAAGGGGACAAATGGAAGGCGGCCTTCAATACCCCTGAGGGCCATTTTGAAAATTTGGTTATGCCTTTTGGTTTGATGAATGCCCCAGCCGTTTTTCAGCATTTCGTGAACAGCATTTTTTATCATTTGATGGGAAAATTTGTATTGGTGTATTTGGATGACATTTTGATTTTTAGTCCCGATTTCAAAACTCATAAGGAACATTTACGTCAGGTCTTGCTCATCCTGCGGGAGAATAAATTATATGCGAAACTGGAAAAATGTGTGTTTGCGGTTCCAGAAAGTCAATTTCTGGGGTTTCTTCTCTCCGCTTCTGGTTTTCGCATGGACCCCGAGAAGGTCCGCGCTGTGCTTGAGTGGGAGCTTCCTGAGAATCAGAAGGCGCTGATGCGTTTTTTGGGCTTTGCCAATTATTACAGGAAGTTCATTTTGAATTATTCTTCTATTGTTAAACCACTCACTGATATGACCAGAAAGGGGGCAGATTTTTCTTCTTGGTCAGTAGAGGTGCGTAAGGCTTTTTCTGATATCAAGGAGAGTTTTGCTTCCGCTCCCATCTTGGTGCAACCTGATGTTTCTTTACCCTTTATAGTTGAGGTTGATGCTTCTGAGGTGGGTGTGGGGGCGGTCTTGTCTCAGGGTTCCTCTCCTGCCAATTGGCGACCGTGTGCCTTTTTCTCAAGAAAACTCTCCTCCGCAGAGAGAAATTACGATGTGGGAGATAGGGAATTGTTGGCCATCAAGTTGGCTTTTGAGGAATGGCGCCATTGGCTAGAGGGAGCCAGACACCCTATTACCGTATTTACTGACCATAAAAATCTGGCCTACTTGGAATCAGCCAAGCGTCTGAACCCGAGACAGGCCAGATGGTCTTTGTTCTTTTCTAGGTTTAATTTTGTTGTCACGTTCCGCCCTGGAGTTAAGAATGTGAAGGCAGATGCCCTGTCACGTTGTTTTCCGGGAGGCGGGAATTTTGAAGACCCGGGTCCCATTTTGGCTGAAGGTGTGGTGGTCTCTGCTCTTTTTCCTGAATTGGAGGCAGAGGTGCAGGCAGCCCAGTCAGAGGCTCCTGATCTTTGTCCTCCTGGGAGGTTGTTTGCGCCTCTCGCTTTAAGACACAAGATTTTTAAAGAACACCACGATACGGTCCTTGCTGGGCACCCGGGGGTAAGAGCCACACTGGATCTCATCGCTCGGAGATTCTGGTGGCCTGCGCTTCGTAAGTCGGTTGAGGGTTTTGTGGCAGCCTGCGAGACTTGCGCTCGTGCCAAAGTCCCTCATTCACGGCCATCAGGTCCTCTCCTTCCCTTACCCATTCCTTCCCGTCCTTGGACACATCTGTCCATGGACTTCATAACGGACCTGCCTCGTTCCTCGGGGAAGACTGTGATTCTGGTGGTGGTGGACCGTTTTAGCAAAATGGTACATTTCATTCCTTTTCCTGGTTTGCCCAATGCTAAGACGCTGGCGCAGGCATTTATTGATCACATTGTCAAATTGCACGGTATTCCTTCAGACATAGTCTCTGATAGGGGCACGCAGTTTGTTTCCAGATTCTGGAAGGCTTTCTGTTCTCGCTTGGGGGTTCGGTTGTCATTCTCTTCTGCTTTCCACCCGCAGTCGAATGGCCAGACAGAGCGCGTCAATCAGAATCTGGAGACATATCTGCGCTGTTTTGTGGCGGAGAATCAAGAGGATTGGTGTTCTTTTTTGTCCCTTGCTGAGTTTGCTTTAAATAACCGTCGTCAGGAGTCCTCTGATAAGTCACCATTTTTTGGTGCATATGGGTTTCATCCGCAGTTTGGGACTTTCTCGGGAGAGGGGTCTTCTGGTTTACCTGATGAGGACAGATTCTCCTCGTCTTTGTCATCTATTTGGCAAAAGATTCAGGATAATCTAAAGAGCATGAGTGAGAGATATAAGCGTGTGGCAGATAAGAGACGTGTGCTTGGTCCGGACCTGAATGTTGGTGATCTGGTGTGGTTGTCTACCAAGAATATCAAATTGAAGGTTCCCTCCTGGAAGTTGGGTCCTAGGTTTATTGGGCCTTACAAAATCCTGTCTGTCATCAATCCTGTTGCATACCGTCTTGATCTTCCTCAGACTTGGAAGATCCATAATGTTTTTCATAAGTCCTTATTGAAACCTTATGTTCAACCCATTGTACCCTCGCCTTTGCCTCCTCCTCCGATTATGGTTGATGGGAATCTTGAATTTCAGGTCTCTAGGATTGTGGATTCTCGTCTTGTCCGCGGTTCTCTTCAGTACCTTGTTCATTGGGAGGGGTATGGTCCTGAGGAGAGGATGTGGGTCCCAGTGACGGACATTAAGGCCTCTCGTCTCATCAGGGCTTTCCATAGGTCCCATCCTGAGAAGGTGGGTTCTGAGTGTCCGGAGTCCACTCGTAGAGGGAGGGATACTGTCACAACCAGACAGCTGAGAAGCTCTGACAGAGGCCTTTCAGAACCTCCTCCTTGACTTTCTTTGTTGTGGTATTCAGTTCCTCATCTCGTTAGCCTCTCTCAGATGTGTTGGACTAATTGCTTCCCTTTAAATTCCTCCCCAGAATGCTTTTCTGGGCGGCTTATACTTCTTCCTGGAGTGTGTGTGCATGCTGATCTTGTTTTCCTGTCTGCTACAAAGGCTAAGTGTTGAACATTTATCTGTTATTTTCTGTTTGCTGGATCCCAGGTGACCCTGACTCCCTCCGTATCTTGTGTAGGGAGCCGGTGGTCGTGTCCCCTCACTATTGTAGGGTGCTCAGGGGTTATATAGTCAAGGTACGTGGATATGCAAACTTCCACCATTCGGATCTTTGCATAGGCTGAGCAGCCAGGGAAAGTGCCAGGTCTTCTGCAGGGGTCTCCCCCTGGTTCCTTAGTTTTTGGATCCAGCGAGTCATTTATGCATGTTGCTTTGCCTTGTTTCCTGTACACCGTCCGTGACAACTGAATAACAAAATTATAACGATTCTAACAGAATTGTAACTTGAAGTTACTGAAACCAAACAAGCTTCGTTCCTCCATGATGTACAGGACTATAAAACGGTTTCAGTTATAACTGGCAACAGAATTCCTCCAGAACATCCAGACCACGTTCTCTTCTGAAAAGAACCAATTACTCTAAATACCGGATTCCGTCTAGAGTGAATTTTAGTTCCCCTGACTCAGATTTATCAGGTACCGCTTCCGATGGTGCTTACAAGTCTGTACAGAGAACAAGAAATGATGGTGATGGATCATGTGACGGACCATGTGATGAACGTAGTGACGTCATCAAAGGTCCTATTCCTCACAAAAGAAGACAGAAGAGATGCCGGCTGCGCAAACAAGTGGATTAAGGTGAGTTTAATTATTTTATTTTATTTTTTTAACCCCTCCAGCCCTTCTGTACTATGCATTCTGTATTCAGAATGCTATTATTTTCCCTTATAACCATGTTATAAGGGAAAATAATAATGATCGGGTCCCCATCCCAATCGTTACCTAGCAACCGTGCGTGAAAATCGCACCGCATCCGCACTTGCTTGCGGATGCTTGCGTTTTTCACGCAACCCCATTCATTTCTATGGGGCCTGCGTTACGTAAAAAACGCACAAAGAGGAGCATGTTGCGATTTTCACGCAACGCACAAGTGATGCGTGAAAATCACCGCTCATGTGTACAGCCCCATAGAAATGAATGGGTCGGGATTCAGTGCGGGATCTCGTCCGTTTGAAAGGGGCCTTAGAAAGTAAATAATAGTAAATGACCCTCTTTGTGTTTACCCTCCACTGGCACCACTCAAATAAAGTTGAAGTGCGGGTGTCACTATAAATTAACCAAGGGGGGACGTCCCAACAGTACCTTCCATAGATATCTGACCAGGCTCTGACCTTGGATGTCTTTAGGTGGGTTATATCTGTTAGATGTTTTTATATTTTTTGTATCTAGTTAAATGTGGAACCTGGTCAGATATCCATGGAAGGTACAGTTGGGACGTAATTTATATTTAGGACCATATGGGAGCTCCGGTTTAGTATTATTATTTTGTTTTGATCCTCCCGTGTCCCACCTGTGGTTATATGATATGTGGTACATCTTATTGGAGGGCGCATGATCTTTGGGTCTGGTACTTGGTTACCTTTACCATTGTCAGATTTTTTTTGCCTTTTTTTAATGTTTTTCCAATTATGTCTGTCGGATATTATTCGTAATAAACTTTATATTTTAGGATATATTGTTTGTGGGTATCATTGTTTGTTCCCTTGGGAATAATTCTCGTCATAAATTTTAGCCGAATCCTACAGCAGCACAGGGGGAGGGGAACAAAGACCGGTAAAGAACTGGTCTATGTAAATGACCTCCATTACCTTTTCGCAGTATAATATAACCACCTTTCTGTATGTACGGTACATCTGGTCATGAAAGTGTTACTGTAGACAAGTGTAAGGAAATGTGTGCAGTCATATTCAGAAGCTTGTGTTCTTTGGAGTTCTATAATCAGGGCACTCATGCTGTTCTGTAATATTTCCATCCCTTCTAGTTTTCTAATAAACACAAGTAGCTCTCCTGAGTATATAGTGAACTGCTAGAAAGGACCATCAGTTAGTATGTGCCGAACAGATTCCTTCCTGCCCGACCAATTTTCTTAATCTTTTGTCTTCTAGGACATAAGAGCTGAAAATGCCTGTGGAGAAAAATGTGTCATTTACTTCCAACTTCTCGTTTGGCACTTCAGTAATGAGAAGAGACGGGAATAAGACATCTGAAATAGCTCCTCAGCAGGTGGTGGTCGGGTTGTTACTGACTGTTATTGATCTGGTCACCCTCTTGGGAAACACAGTGGTTTTCATTTGCCCTGCAGTGGAAAAGAGACTAAGGACGGTGACGTACATGTTCATCATGTCCCTGGCTATGGCCGATCTGCTGGTGGCTTGCCTAGTTATGCCTTTTAGGTAAGAATTGATTTTCGTTCTGTGTCATGTAGTATTGACTACTTTATTTAAATGGATGGAAATAAGGTCATGAAGGAATGTATA
This sequence comes from Bufo gargarizans, assembly GCF_014858855.1. Lineage (NCBI taxonomy): Eukaryota > Metazoa > Chordata > Amphibia > Anura > Bufonidae > Bufo > Bufo gargarizans. The sequence continues at coordinate 8,174,775 of NC_058080.1, forward strand.
GAACTGATACAAAAGATTTTTCTTGACATCTACTAATGTACATTTTCTCACCAGGACAAAGCATAGGTTTTTCAAAGTGTTTTGTAAATTGAAGTTACACTTTTTCATAAGTATTTTCGCATTTTGCAGCGATTACAGCTTCATGTCCTCTTGGGTTTGTTGCTGTGAGCTTGGTTCACCTGTTTTTCGCTAGTTTCTCCAGTTTTTTTAAAAGATCCTTTCAAGATGTCAAGTTGTATGAGAAGCACGAATGCTCATCAGAGATGTTTGATTAGGTTTAAATGGGTTTCCTGGGACTTTTGGAGGAGGTCTGACACCTGGGACCCCCACCGATCAACTGTTTGAGAAGGCAGTGATGCTTGCAGTAGTCCACAACCACTATACAATGTACGGCGCTGTGCTTGGAAAGCTGCGAGAAGGCCACGGTGAGCATTGGTGCTTTCTGAAACAGCCAATCGGCGGTGGACCTAGGTTTCAGATCCTCACCGATCAGATACCAATGACCTATCCTGAGGATGTCATCAGTTGTAAAAACTTGGAAAACCATTTTAAGTCCAAGCTGTACATGGGCTACTCAATGACGTTCATGGACTCTTAAGATTGATTTATATGAGGAGATAATTGGACCATGTAATGGTGCAGCTTTTGAGGTGATCTCTGCTTTAAATACAGCACTTCACCTCCACTTAACGAGCAGCCGACTGTTGGAAAGGAATCCTTATTTCCTAACAATCGGCTTTAGCTCGCCCCATGTATATCCAACTTTACCCATGCCTTGGCTGTGTACTTATGGTCATTGTCATTTGAAAGGTGTGGAAGGTTAACCTTTACCACAGTCTTAAGCTGCTCATACACATGATATTCTGATCGGTGATCAATGGTCTGTGGGATCATTCATGTGAACATAGACTAAACTGGCCAATAAGAGAGTCAGTTTAAAAAAAAAAAAATACCCTGAGGTTTGCACAAAATGGCAAATGATTGTCCCCCTTCACTGATCAGTCCATACACTTGCACATTCAGATGACCACCAGCAAAATTTTCCAATCTCATGGATGAAACTTTTGGCGGACCCAAGTTGACCATTGTGACCATAAAATTTTCAAAGGTAAGATCAAATAGCCAAAGTCAGACATTTCGACCAACTTTTTTTATCTCGGCTTTAGGTCTAGTTTTCATCAATAATCTCAGTTATTTACCCCATCTATTATTTTGACAAAGTTCTGACACGTCTTTATACAAGATTTGATTGATAAAGGTTCAGGTGTCGAGACCCGCATAATTGCTAAAACGAAGGGGGAGATATACTTTGCTGAGGACTATGTCCCTTTGTTTCTGATCTCTGCTCAAGTCTCCCAAGTCTACGATGAATTGGGGAAAATATGGGTTGGAAGTTTTGGACTTTTAGCCACCTTTTCCCTATGTCTATTGCACATAATTCATGACCCTCCAGCATGGGTGTTGATAGAATGTGAATATACCTTGAACACCATAGCACCCTAATGGAGGGGGAGGGGAAAGATAGAAATGAATGTGGGGATTACTGGTGCCAAGAGAAAAGACCAGAGGTGGAGTCTTGACACCTTCACGGGCATATTCATGGAGATGATTGCTTGTTATAGTTCACTAAAGGAACTATAAAAAAAAGTGTAAAAAACAAAAATGTTTTTGAAAATAAAAAGAAATTCTAATCATTCCCTTTTCCCCAAAATGTTATTAAAAATATGTAAACAATAAAAAAATACACATCATGGGCATCGCCACGTGTTAAAACACCCATAGATGGCAAACGGCGAAACGAAAAAAATATGTCAAAATTGTAAAGGAATGCTTTAATTCCCAACCATCGGCTTTAGCTCGCCACATATATATCCAACTTTATCCTGCCTTAAATAAAAAGTGATTAAAAAATGGTACACCCCCCAAAAGGGTATAATTGAAAAGTACAGATCATCCCGCAAGAATGAGCCCTCAGACAGCTCCATACACATACTGTAACTACAAAAAAGTTAGAGGTGTCAGAATGGTGATAAAAAGAAAAAATACATTTTTTTTTAAAAGTTTTTATTTTTATTTCAGTGTCACCGAAACCATACTGACCTAGAGAATAAAAGTAACAGTCAGTTTTACCGCATAGGAAATGGTGTGTAAAAAAAAACCCCATAAAACTGTGGCCGAATGGTTGTTTTTTATAATTCCACCCTATTTGGAAGTTTTTTCCTGCTTCCCACCACATTTTATGCAACCGTATATGGTACCATTAGAAATTGCATCTTGTCCCACAAAAAAACAAGCCATCATCCAGCTATGTGAATTAAAAAATAAAAAATATATGGCTTTGGGAGGGTTGGGAGTAAAAAATGAAAAAATGGAAAATGTCCCAGTCATTAAAGGGTTAACTTGCCCTGTGACTGTTGTGTGCACTTATACTGTTTCATATTGTTGAAGTGCGTTTATATGTTTATTGTAATATATCCTGTTCATTTGCACTATATCTGCATCTGGAAAAGGTTCAGGCACAGCCCGCTAAAGCTGAGAGACTTTATGACTTTCTGCCTAAATTTGGAGGGGAAAATACAGACAGACTGACATATTGACTATGTGGTCTAGCTCTGTCTTTTATGTTTAAAGACTTGTTTATATCTGGAAAAACTGCTTAGTCATCTCCATATACTTACATATACACTCTACACAAGTCTTTGACAGACAGAAATTGCAACATTGTATCTGTTTAGGTCATGCTTCTCCAATCATCCCTTCCAAATAGAAGGTTCTAGTTCAGCTATTAACTGTATATAAGGATAGCAGTCAGAGACCCTAGTTATCTATAGATAGGGATCAGTGCTTAGTAGGAGAGACTCTGCCAGACTGCATGAGTGACCAGAAGAAGATGCTGAGACAGGGATATTCTGTCACAGATCCTGGGTCACTAGACCTGTGTCGAAGGAGCCAGACGGAAGACTGAGCCACAGAACCTGGGCCACAAGCCTTTGGCCTGGGAGCCAGCCTTCTGAGAGAGAGAGGGACAGTTAGCTCAGGTTTTCCCTCATTTCCTCCAGTAAAGAAGCACACTGGTTTACTGTAAGCCCTGACTCTCTGGACTTATTTTCCATTGGGGTGTACCACGCCTTACCATCCCTTCCGGAGAGCAGCAACAGGTGGCCGACGTTGTCCAGAGGAACCAGCCACCCCAAATCTGGCCACTGCATCTGACCAACACATTTGTGATGTCAAAGCAGCTTTTATAAAGGCATTCATAAAATCCCCCAAATGTCCAGTAGAAGATGTCCCTATTAGTTTATCTGGGGCAGTTGCTGTACAGTTGTCTCATAGCTGATTGATTACAGTGGTCCAACAAGCTCATTTGGGTAGGAGTTTCTGATTGGATAGCCTTTCCTTAAATATTTTTGGTCTCTGTGATCTTGTTGGTGATAGCGAAAGGTTTGTGCATATGTATACAGTATATCCTTAAATATCTCTAGTTCTAGTCTATGATTTAGTTGGTTCCTGAAAGTATCCTTGTTCAGTCCTGTTTCTGAGTTTTTAGTGTTCGCAGTTAGCTTTGAAATTAAAAAGTGAAAAAAGGAAAATCGCCCAGTAGGAAAAATGTTAAAGATTAGGAATAGGCAGAGTGTAATGTGTTGGACATAGTTACTGTTCGTAGCCTTAGATGTCCCCTATCCATCAGTGTCTTAGTAGATAAATTATGTTGGAAAATCAATAAAACCTGAAAGTTTTAAAAATAATTGCAGTTCTTTGCCAAGTGTGTTCATAATGGTAAACATTAGTCAATATTTGAGGAGAATTTATTGATTTAAAAGGAACCTGTCAAGTTCAATAAGTACTTTGATCTGTGAGCAGCATGTTATTAAGCATCTAGAGCTAAGTAGATTGATATTTAGTTTTGTGGTAAAAGATTCAGTTTGGCTCTTCCATATAAGATTAAGTAATTCAGGCAAATCTCTTCCTTTACTATGCTTCAGAGTCCTAGGCAATCCTCATTGCATACTTACCAACATTGTAGTTGGCCAATTTGGGACATGTAAGCTTTGCACTGGGAATGCCCCAGTCTGCTAACCTCCTCCTGTTCCATAACATGTTACCACATAGGACTGCATGTACAACATTCCAGGGGTTGTCTCATAAAGAGAGCATGTCCTTAGGCCCATTATATACCCTACTAAAGATCCTCCAGACAAGAGATCCATCCTGCAAGAGCATCATTCTGACAGACCCACCTTATCAGGACATGTCCCCTGGAGCAGGCAGGACTGGTCGCCATGACTGTTTTGCTGGGCATACTGGGAACTGTAGGCGCAGCAATCAACTGATCACCATGTTAGCTCCAAATGAAAAAGGAATGTTTTTGATTACTAGTTTGTGATTAGTGGAAGCTTGACCATCAATGATAAGAGCCTCAGTTAAATCCACACCGATCACAAAGTGATATCATATGTTCTAATGTAGTGTGATGAAAATAAACTTTAACCATGGACCCTCATGGCCATGGGAAGTAATGTCAAATTGGTCATGCATGATTCATCTACATTTTGAGCAGAATTCGTCGCAGTAATGGTTCTTGGTTCAGCCATTATTTATCAGTGTGTATCAGTGCCCTCTCTTTAGATTTAGAAATGTACTTGTCAAATTACTAAAGGTTGGATGAATGGAAAGTGAATCATCTACAAGACTACAGCACAGATAAACGATTGTCAACAAGGACATCCTTGAAGTGAGTAGAGCTTTGTTCTTGTGCACTTTGTTTATGAAGTGTCCTGCATATACGGAACGGCAATTATTCCAGCACAGCGTCATGCTCTTCGTTATGGCATTCGGTTAATCAAGACATCTTACATCTTGTTTTGATTACAATTACAGCACGAAAACCTGAAAAATGTATGCTTCACTGCAGCCAGGGCCGGACTGACCTACCGCGATACCGGGAAATTTTCCGGTAGGACGCGGGCCGGTCCTGCCGCAAGTTTTTTTCAAAGTGTGGCGACGGCGGCACACCGGGTGACCGTGACACCAGTCTGATGGAGTGACGAGAGCCTCAGGCAGCTTCCGCGCTGCCCAGGCTGGCGCGTCTATGAGGGTGCACTGCCCGGGGGCAGCATGAAGAGAGGGACTGACAGGAGGGAAGCACCTCTAGTGTAGCGTGGCCAAGCTCTGTCCGGTCTGCGGTACAGGAGCTTTTGTTTCCTGTACCCCGCCGGACTGACAGGAAGTGCTCACTTAGTGTGCACTTCCTTTCAGTCCGGCTGGGTACAGGAAACAAAATGCTCCTGTACCGCGGACCGAACAGAGCTCGGCCACGCTACACTAGAGGTGGGGGGGAGAAGAGAGTGACAAGGAGGGGGGGGGGTGAGAGTGACAAGAAGGGGGGGAGAGAAATTGACATCCATCACAATCATAGAGATACCTGCCATCTCCTCACCATAGAGATACCTGCTATCTTCTCACCATAGAGATACCTGCCATCTCCTCACCATAGAGATACCTGCCATCTCCTCACCATAGATATACCTGCCATCTCCTCACCATAGTGATGCCTGCCATATCCTCACCATAGTGATACCTGCCATCTCCTAACTATTGTGATACCTGCCATCTCCTCACCATAGAGATACATGCCATCTCCTCACCATAGTGATGCCTGCCATATCCTCACCATAGTGATGCCTGCCATATCCTCACCATAGTGATACCTGCCATCTCCTAACTATTGTGATACCTGCCATCTCCTCACCATAGTGATACCTGCCATCTCCTCACCATAGAGATACCTGCCATCTCCTCACCATAGAGATACCTGCCATCTCCTCACCATAGAGATACCTGCCATCTCCTCACCATAGAGATACCTGCCATCTCCTCACCATAGAGATACCTGCCATCTCCTCACCATAGTGATACCTGCCATCTCCTCACTATTGTGATACCTGCCATCTCGTCACCATAGTGATACCTGCCATCTCCTCACTATTCTGATACCTGCCATCTCCTCACCATAGAGATACCTGCCATCTCCTCAACATAGTGATACCCGCCATCTACTCACCATAGTGATACCTGCCATCTCCTCACCATAGTGATACCTGCCATCTCCTCACCATAGTGATACCTACCATCTCCTCACCATAGTGATACCTACCATCTCCTCACCATAGTGATACCTGCCATCTCCTCACCATAGTGATACCTGCCATCTCCTCACCATAGTGATACCTGCCATCTCCTCACCATAGTGATACCTGCCATCTCCTCACTATTTTAAAACCTGCCATCTCCTCACCATAGTGATACCTGCCATCTCCTCACCATAGTGATACCTGCCATCTCCTCACTATTGTAAAACCTGCCATCTCCTCACCATAGTGATACACGCCATCTCCTCACCATAGTGATACCTGCCATCTCCTCACCATAGTGATACCTGCCATCTCCTCACCATAGTGATACCTGCCATCTCCTCACCATAGTGATACCTGCCATCTCCTCACCATAGTGATACCTGCCATCTCCTCACCATAGTGATACCTGCCATCTCCTCACCATAGTGATACACGCCATCTCCTCACCATAGTGATACCTGCCATCTCCTCACCATAGTGATACACGCCATCTCCTCACCATAGTGATACCTGCCATCTCCTCACCATAGTGATACCTGCTATCTCCTCACCATAGTGATACCTGCCATCTCCTCACCATAGTGATACCTGCCATCTCCTCACCATAGTGATACACGCCATCTCCTCACCATAGTGATACCTGCCATCTCCTCACCATAGTGATACCTGCCATCGCCTCACATCCTAGGCTGCAGAATGTGGATTTTAATGCCTTTTAAGTTGCCCTATTGTATGCCCCTTTTTATTACTCTTTTATTAGAGATTGACTTGAAATATCTTCTCTATTGCCATCTTGATTGAGGTTCTTTCCCTCCATCTCCCCACAAAGATGTGGATCTAAGGGTTGAAAGCACAGTAAAGGGCACTGCAGATGGACATGAATAAGTAGGATACTAGCGAGTCAGTCTAAAATCTAACGACCCCAAAAATATAGAAGTAAATTCAGGATCCGGTTAGGGACTACTGCAATAAAGAAAGAGAGGAAACTGAGGAGAATGACTACGTACAACCGCAATGGTCGGTAGGCTTCGGAGGTCTTCTGAAGGATAGACAGAAACACACAATGCATCTCTTACACACACTCAATGCAACCCTTACAGACACACACACTGCATCCCTTACATACACAGAAACACACCTTGCAGCCCTTACACATACCAACACACGCATTCCGTACACAGATTCAGAAACACACAATACATACCTTATACACAAACACAAACTTCTTTCTATCCCTTACACGAAAACACACTGCAATCCACTGCACACACCCACTGCATCATCTACACACACTGCTATCCCTATACACTACATTCCATAAGCGCACACATTAGATTCTCTACAGCAACACATAACACTTCCCCTACACACTTCACCCACTGTGAACAAACTCATGGGTGGAACATGTAGGTGGACTTATGGGTGGGCCTTATGGGCATACTCACCCTCAGGCCCTGGGGCCCAGACCTTGAGCTGTGTAAAGGGCCCCAAAAATCGGAGCTGCTTCCCGTTCTCCCAGAACATAGATTTTTGTGAAGTTACAAACAGCCTCCAGAGAGCCTGTTCTACACAAGACCAGTGGAGCCAGACTGCAGCTAGAGCCCATCATCATCCTCATCTGGTTGTAAGGAGGCAATCTAGTATATTATTCGTGGCACTAATCTCTAATTTACCTCAAATTAAAGGGAGATTATAGGCCCCAGAACCACTGCAGCTTAATGTAGTGGCTCTGGTCTTTATAGCCTGTCCCTGCGGCACTGCAGCACTGGCGTTAGTTAATATGGCAGATCATATGGGTGGGGCATTGTGATGTCACATGGGGGGGGGGGCAAACTTTTATTTTGCCTAGGGCAGCAAAAATCCTTGCACCAGCCCTGGGGCACAAATCTGGCATATCTACTGTGAGGGGGCACATATCTGGGCATAAATACTGTGAGGAGGCACATATCTGGGCATAACTACTGTGAGGGGGCACATGTCTAGGCATAATTACTGTGACGGGGCACATATCTGGGCATAACTACTGTGAAGGGGCACATATCTGGGCATAACTACTGTGAGGGGGCACATATCTGGGCATAACTACAGTGAGGGGGCACATATCTGGGCATAACTACAGTGAATGGGCACATATCTGGGCATCACTACTGTGAGGGGGCACATATCTGGGCATAACTACTGTGAGAGGGCACATATCTGGGCATAACTACTGTGAAAGGGCACATATCTGGGCATAACTACTGTGAGGGAGGCACATATCTGGGCATAACTACTGTGAGGGACACATATCTGGCATAACTACTGTGAGGGGCACATATCTGGGCATAACTACTGTGACAGGAACAAAGGTGGGCATAACTGCTGTGAGGGGCCACAAGAAGGACATAACTTTTGTGAAGAGACCACAAGGTGGGCTTAATTACTGTGAGGGGCCACAATGTGGGCAATAGTACTGTGAGGGGCCACAATGTGGGCATTAGTACTCTGAGGGGGCCACAATGTGGGCAATAGTACTGTGAGGGGCCACAATGTGGGCATTAGTACTGTGAGGGGCCACAATGTGGGCATTAGTACTGTGAGGGGGCCACAATGTGGGCATTAGTACAGTGTGGTAGCACTTAGGGGAAATGTCCTAGATTTCCCTGCTATACATTGGCATGGCTCAGTCTTATAGGACCAGCACATCGCCCCCTGCTGGTGATTTCACAGGGGCAGTCACCATCTCTTCCTTATCTGATTATTCTTTTTTTCTCTATCACCACAGGGACCTTGTTCTGGATCCAGTGGACCATCACACCAGTGACACCCTGGATGAGGTAGGACCAGATTTTATTAGGACTGGGTGAGTGTAGCCATGCATTGGGCTTAGGGCTCTTTAACACAAGCGGATGCCGTGCGGGTAAACAAGAAAATGACGTTGTGCTGGACTGCTGGTATAATTACACAATGCTATGGAGCTGGTATGTAATTTTTTCCAGGGCTGGTTTTCATACCCAGTCCGGCCCTGACTGCAGCTGATATCTCAACATCCTGTCAGCGAGATGTGGTGTTATTGGAAGTGAACATCCATATGGGCTCCTGTTCCTGATAATTGCCCATGTGTAAACAGTGATGTGCTGCAGACAAATAATGAAACTATATGGGGACAATTGATCGTAGTAGCAATCATCCATCTCCATACAGGGGAGATGATTGTTGCATGTAAATATAGCTACTGAGTGGGCAGTGATCGGGAATGAACAGTTCATTCCCAATCATTGCCCAGTATATGGACCCATGTAAATGGGCCCTTAAAGGGTTGTTCAATGTCATATCAGATAAAGAGAATTTGTCACAATGGCAGACCTGTTAAATAAGGACATGAATATGATACCCTAGTAGAGTAATATTTTTTGGAGCCACAATCCTTCTTGGTCAGTCAGGAGCAATGACAAAGGATTGCCTTTAATTTACCATCACTGTTTGGTACTTTGAGGTACCTCCTTACCTAAACCTGCCTATAAAAGCTCTACCCATTTCTCCTATGTAAACAGGTATCTACTGCACAGAAACAATGAATCTGTATTGGGACAAGCAACCACAGTACCGATTGATTGTCCCCACACAGAAGAGATGATTGCTGCTTGTAAAAACAGCTTTTACCTATTCTAAGCTGGCAGTTATTGGGAATGAATGGTTGTTCCCAATAATTGCCTGCTCGGTTGCCCTGTGTAAAGGGGCATTCCAGTTGTGTCAGATTATATCTTATCCATAACTATTAGTTTGTGGGTGTCTCTGGGGCACCCACAGATTATGAGAATGGGGAGTATGGCGCTCATCTATTTCAGTAAGTTCCATAGAAACCAATAAAGCGGCAGAAGCAACAGTGTATATGTCCGACTTGCCACTCTGTTCAGTTCGGGGGGTCCCTGGAGGTATAGGGTCCTCATTCTCATGATTAGTGGACGTCTCAGCGGTAGGATCCCGCCAACCTAATAGTTATCCCTTATCCTGTGAATAGGGGATAACTTGCCACAAGTGGAATACCCTTTTAAGGGCCCTTTGACAATAAGCAGATCACAGGGTGTCCTGGGATCTCCAGTAATAAGTTAGAATCTGTGGGGGGACCTTGCAGTAAGTGTTCAATTTTCTTAAAGAGCCCCCACAGACAAAATGTACCATTACACAATTCTTTTTTAATTGAATTAGCTGTTAGTTTACATGGAAATGTGTAATACATTGACAAATAAAAGGGTAACAATGTTTAGAACTTTTGACTTTCAGGCTCCACATCTCACCATCCACTACAGCTTTGAACGTGAGACTACCATCATTTTATAGACAATCATCTTGGCTATCTCATACATTAATTGGACTTGGAACTATTTAGCATATGATTGTTTATGCGGATTCCTGTCATGTAACTGCATTGTTACTGAAGAAGATTTCCCAAGAAAAGAGAAACAGCATCATCCAGCTCATCAACAGTGATATCTCCGCCAAGAAAATTGCCAAACTTCATCCTGTGAGCGCCATAACAATTGGAAAAATACAAAATGAAGTCCATCCATACATTCCAATCCAAGAGGTGGACGTCCAGGCAAAATATCAGAGTCAACAAGTCGGCTCCTCACAAGGTCTATCAGTTCTGACACGACAAACACGGCGGTGGAGGCGGCTCGTATGCTTCGTAATAGTGAGATCACAGATGTCCATGAAAGCATTGTGCGACGCGCCTTACACAAGTCTGGAATTCTGGCTTGCAAAAAGGTGAAGAAGCCTCGACTTCAATATCATCATAATAAGTGTTGGCTCGAGTCTGCAAAAAAAGTATGAGCAGTGGACAGTAGAAGACTGGAAATTAGTGATTTGGAAAAGGGGCTAACGGATCGAGAAATTGAAGGAACTGTCAAGTTCGGTGGAGAAAGCCTGATGATACAGCCAAAAACATTGGATACTTGACCAGGATCAAAATCTACTAGACTTTATTGGTGATATGGGGTTTGGGGAACTAGAATTATTTCTTTTGGTGGGCCCAAGGAACCCTAGTCCAACTCTGAAGCCAACCAATAGATTGCGTAAAGTAAGACTAACATGTTTAGCCATGCACCAAAATTATCATCCAACCTGAGCCACTGTGATACAATTGGCAAGTCTTTAGACTACCTGGTCTAAGCTTATGATGTCTATAATTTAGATACATCCTATAGTTTTAGACGTACTAGACCATTAAATAAGAGGAACAGTTTTGATGAAACCATCATGACACAATGACATCTCTTCATCTCTATTTTGATGGAACCCCTAGGAGACATATAGCAGAAATAATAGATATGTATGTGCACTCAACTATCTTGTTCTTAAGTAATAGATATAAATGTGCAGTATATCACACAGAAAATGTGTAGTGTCCTTTATGTGAACGGTTATTAAGATGTCAGCTTATTCTCCGGGCTCGTCTTGCAGGAGGCTTTGTAAACATTGTAGCCTACAATCAGTGTCATCCTCAAATTTCCCATTTTACCACTCAATGCTCTCTCCTGATATTGTAACTAATGAGGCTGGAGATGATCTGTCAGCTGTCTCTATGTATTATTCTGTAACCTAATAGGACTTATTTTCTTTCCCACAGTAATCTTGGATATTATCCTCCATTCTGTTAACTTATTGCTGGTGCTATGGACTTCATCCCCACCAGGGAGTTAAAGAGGTTTTCTGAGAGTTCAGTGTAGATAGTGTCACCACCAGACATCTGAGAAGCTCTGACAGACGTTCTTCAGAACCTCCTCCTTGAGGTTCCTTTTGTTTTGCTTTCGTTTTCTCATCTCGTTAGCCTCTCTCAGCTGTCATGTAGTTGCACTGATTGCATCCCTTTAAATCCCTTCCCATACTGCATCACTTTGCGGTTTATACAACTTCCTGGAGTGTGTGCATGCTGGATGCTACTACTGAGTCTTCTACAGATAAGTTTTGTTCATTCATTTGTGTTTTCCTGTTTGCTGGATCCCAGGTGACCCTGACTCCCTCCGTATCAAGTGTAGGGAGCCGGTGGTCGTGTCCCCTCACTATTATAGGGTGTTCAGGTGTTATACAGTCGAGGAACGAGGATATGCGATCATCTACCATTGAGATTTTTGCATAGGCTGAGCAGTTAGGGAGAGAGCCAAGTCTGTTGCAGGGCTCTCCCTTTGGTTCCTTAGTTTTGGATCCAGTCAGTCGGATCTTCATTTTGTGTCTTCTAGTTTTCTGTACACCTTCCGTAACATTATAAACTGCCAAAACCGTCTCAAGCATGGATCCGGTTTCACTTTTGACTGAACACATGCAGGGTCTTTCATTGGAGGTAGCAGATCTCCGTAAAACTGTTTCTCAGTTTCAGGTGACCGGTTCAGCTTGCGTTCATGGAGTTTGTTCTGAGCCTAAGATCTCGCTCCCGGATACGTTCTCCAGGGGTAGTGAGAATTTTGTTCGTTTTAGAGAGGCTTGCAAACTCCATTTTTGCCTACTTCCCCATTCCTCTGGTGATAAGGAGCGGAGGGTGGGGATCATCATCTCGCTGCTCAGGGATAACGCTCAGTCCTGGGCCTTTTCGCTGCCGGTGGGGGCACGGCCCCTCTGTTCAGTGGATGAATTTTTTTTAGCCCTGGGTCAGATATATGATGATCCGGATCGTTTTGCTCTGGCTGAGTCTAGACTACGTCTTTTATGCCAGGGTAAACAGTCCGCAGAGATATACTGTTCAGAATTTTGGAGATGGGCAGCTGATACTGGTTGGAATGATGCTGCACTCCGAAGTCAATTTTGCCATGGTCTTTCAGAGGGATTGAAAGATGCATTTGCCTTTCATGAGAGACCTACATCCTTGGACTCTGCCATGTCTCGGGCCGTTCGTATTGACAGGCGTCTTAGAGAGAGAGGAGAGATCACTCCTTCCTGTCATACTCAGTCCAAGGACAGTGCGGCGGTCTCATTCAGTGCACAGGGGTCTCAGTCGCTCTCAATCCCTTCTGAGCAGGAGCCCATGCAGCTGGGTTTGCTTGCCTCTGACAAAAGAAGATTCAGCTCTCAAAGGAAGGTTTGTTTCTGTTGTGGAGGTATAAATCATTTGGCAAATGTTTGTCCCTGATAAATTTTTGTAAACTGGATTATTTAAAACATAACCTTTACTAGGTCGCTTAAAATATATTTCATACAGGGTGAGAGACAGAAATAACAACTAACATAACAACCTCCACTGTATCTCATACACCAATGAATATATGAAAAAATGGTTGGATCTCACCTCATCCGAGTCGGATCCACAATCGCAGAGGGTGGTCCTAGCAGTTGGTGGTGCCTGAGACCGGTGTGACCGGGGTGCTGCGTAAGTGATGGCAGTGTTGACCTCCTATTGAACCCTATTCTGGCTTTCCTGCCTGCCTAGGGGTGGGGGGCTATTATTCACACCTGCCTAACACAATGGAGCACCCGCCCCGACAGGGGCGACCCCACACCGAACCTTACCCTCGGTATGGGTCTGGTATTCTATGTAACCCTATTACATTGCCCTACATGCCATGTTTCCATCTTCTATCACAGACATCATCAGGGGACTTCACATGTATTCAAGGGTATTCAAAGATCAGGGTGGTTTTAACCTCCAATCAACTACAAATAAAATTACAAACATACACTCAGTATGGGTCACTAATATTATTGAGCAATGCAGTCAATTCCATTCAGTGCACTTACTCAGAGATCAAGGTGGTTTTCGCCTCCAATCAGTAGGACAGTTGGTGACTCTTATCCTCACTGGAACATGGGAAGTGTCCCATGTCAGTAGCTGTCTCACCCAAACTAACGATGGTCCGGGTGAGCATTAGGTAGTGTTACTTGCCTCCTCTTATCCCCCTCTTCCGTTCGGTATCCGCCCTCCCTGATTAGTTAACTCACCTGTCCGAGTCGCATGTTGCTCCACGTGGAACGCACGCCGCTCGCGTGCGTTCCACCGGACCGGAAGTTCAGGTCACATGGTGCGGACCGAGCGGAAGTGAGGTAAGGGTCTGCGCCTGAGCGTCGCTCGTTACATAGCAACACCTAGGCTCAGAGCGCACGGCCCAAATACAAAGCAATTGATGACTTGCCTCTTGTTTACATACATGCACAATCGCATCATACGGATTTAAATTAGCAGGACCGCCCAGCTCACGCCACTATACTCTCAATATCTGACGTCTGTTAAGTCAAGGGCATTAATATGTTTTAATTTTAGAGTACATTTAACGATTTATGGATTCCATGTGTTTTAACCTCAATGCTTATTATGGCGAGGTTCTATATTGGATCCCGCGCACTCGTTTATAAGGGCACCCAGGATCCGAAGGGAAACCCGCCTCATATTTTTAGATGACGGGTTTACCGTTAGTTCCTGCCTGTCCTTGTGTAGAGGGCATGCTAGGTGCATGAGGAAAAAAGGGGGTCATCCCCCAGACTAAAGCATCACCGTCTCCACCCCGTCTGCGTCCTCAGTCAGACCACATACGCTCGCATATGTCTAGGGGGGCACATGAAGTCCGAGGAAGGCACAGATAGGTTACAGTTCCCTATGGCAACACCATTCATAGAAATGTTATAAAAAACAACAAAAATTTTGTTGTTCATTTAGACCTGCCGGGTGAACTGTTTTAAGATAAAAAATCCATTTCGCTTCGCACTGTAGAATTCTCTTATCAAAATCCCCTCGTCTAATTCCTGGTTTGATTAGTTCGATTCCCATAAAAGATAGGCAGTCAAGTCTGCCATTGTGTTCAGTGTTCACATGACGTGCCACTGATGTATCTCTCACATTTCTTACATCGCCTAAATGCTCTCCAACTCTTCTCCTTAGTTCTCTACCTGTCTTTCCCACGTACTCTTTTCCACATTCACATGTGATTTTATATACTAGACCTGTGCTTCTACAGTTGATGATATCCTTGATAGGATATATTTTGCCTGTATTATTACTTCTAAATGACCTTGCTTTGGTCATGAAGGGGCACGCTACACATTTTCCGCATTTAAAATTACCACTAATCCCCTTCTCTAACCATGTTTTTTTCTGGGGTACTGGTGTGTAGTGGCTGTGCACCGTCATGTCACGGATACTTCTTCCGCGTCTATACGTAATACTGGGGCGCGTTTTTACCACTTTACAAATATCAGGATCCATTAGGAGCACATGCCAGTGTTTCGATATAATCTCTCTGATGGCCGAGGAGCAACCATTGTACGTGCTAATGAGGCGGATCTCCCTGCTTTCATTAGAGCTACCATACATGGGGGTGTCTGCTGGTGGGGATAAAAGAGACATTCTATCTTTATTCCGGGCCATCTGAAATGCCGGTGTTAATACACCTACTGGATATCCGCGATCCATGAAACAATTTTTTAGGTCACTCGCTTGTTGGATGAATTCTGAGTGTTTCGAGCAATTTCTCCTAAGTCGCAAGTATTGGCCTCTCGGTATTCCCTTCCTGAGGGGATATGGATGGCTGCTTTCCCATCGCAGGAGGGAATTCGTTGAGGTGGGTTTGCGAAATATGGATGTTTCAAGGCAACCGCGATTGTTAATGTTTACTTCGATGTCTAAAAAAGGGAGTTTTGAGGCGTGACATTCGGATGTGAAATGGAGGCCTATCTCGTTCTGGTTCAATTGTCGAACCCAGGACGAGAAGGTCTCCATACTTCCCCTCCAGATAACAAAGACATCATCAATGAAGCGTGCCCATTTTTGGACGCACTGCAGCTCCAATGTAGATTCATCTCTAAACACTATGGTGTTTTCCCACCAGCCCAGGAACAGATTAGCATACGATGGGGCACAGGGGCTCCCCATCGCGGTGCCCCTGAGCTGGTGGAAAAAACGCCCATTGAACAGGAAATAATTCTTAGTCAATGAAAATTCTAGCAGTTCCAGTACAAAGGCATTGTGTCCTTGAAAGTGTCTCCCCCTTGATGACAGGAAGTATGACACTGCATGTATGCCCCACTTGTGTGGTATGGACGAGTATAGAGCTTCGACGTCTACGCTCCCCAGTATACAATCATCATCTAATTGTATACCATCTATCTGTCTGAGTAGGTCCCCAGTGTCCTTTACGTGGGATGACAAGGAAAGAACAAAGGGTGCCAAGACTTTATCTATATATACTCCCAGATTTTGGCTAAGACTATCAATGCCAGATACGATCGGACGCCCTTTTAAGGGTTCATAGCCTTTATGTACTTTTGGGAGACTGTAGAAAGTGGCGATTTGAGGATGTTCTGGGTACAGGAAGTCAAATTCCTCTTGGCTAATTAGTTTTGCAAGTTTTGCCCTATCCAATATGCTTTTTAATTCTTTTTTATAGACGAGGGTCGGGTCACTTGAGAGAATTTCATAGCAATCCCGTGGAGCTAATAAGCTCTCACACATAGCTACATAATTGCTTGTACTCAGGATGACTGTGTTTCCACCTTTGTCTGATGGCTTGATGACAATGTTTTTATTTTTAGACAAGTCATCAAGTGCACACAGTTCATCCTCAGTACAGTTTTGGGGTGCCGAATACAGGTGGGTGGTTTCCAAGTCTTTACTCACTAATTTAAGAAATACATCCACACAAGTTTTTTCCGATAGAGCATTCTGTCAGAAAAAATACGTTCCATCATATGGGGTTGCCTTTAAGGAACTAGAAAAAGTATACAAGGAACAGATAGTCTCATGGTGGGAAGTCCAAAGTCTTGAACACTACTTAGAGCATAATATTGTTCCTCGTGGCCTACGGATTAATCTCACTCCTGCATTTCGGTGTAGAAATGCCTCCCTAATGAGCAAATGGGAGTCGGAAGCGACTAGTAGCTCATTAAGGTTTATGAGACTGCTAGTCGAGCAGGAACGGCAAACCCTTGCAGGATTAGAGATTAAACTACGGGACCAGATAACTATCACACAGTCTTTTGCACAGGAAACGGATTTTGGGACAAAGGAGAAACAACTTCAGACCTCGCTAGATAAATTCCAATATCATCTTAAAGAGCGAAAACATAAACAGTTTACACGGGATTTAGCGGACTTTAAAGAAAATAAAGTATATGGTCAAATAACCGAAAGAAGAAGAGAAACTGAAAGGGACACTGACATCTCATCAACTGAGACAGATCTGTCCGGGTCAGAAAAAGAACAATATATAGGAAAGCGCAAAAATCCAGCAAGAAATAGGGGCCGTGGTAGGAAGAATAATCGCGGGGGGGGGGATATTATAACAAGGCCGGACAAGGTTTTTTAGACCAGGGTTCGACATACCCCCTACGAAACCGAGTACCACAGCCACCTCAGGTAACAGCAACAGTGCTGGCCCCAAAATAATTAACCTATCAGATCATCTTCTTTCCACGACAGAAATCAAGGTCCTTGAAAAAGGTCTCTCCTTTGTCCCAACACCCAAATACAATCCTTTCAAAACTGCAGTAGATTTAAATCTTTTCATACGCAAATTACGTTGGTACAAACATTTTTGTAACATTGAGAAAAAACAAAGCGTAGAAATGGGAATCCCGAGGGATATGATATCAGATGTTAAACTGTTGGAAAGCTTGACAGCGGCCAATGAACCATCCTTGGGCGAAGGACCTTTTACGTCCTGTAAAAACAGGAGTAAGAGAGCACCACCAATAGGAGAAACAAATTGTGTGGATGTATTTCTTAAATTAGTGAGTAAAGACTTGGAAACCACCCACCTGTATTCGGCACCCCAAAACTGTACTGAGGATGAACTGTGTGCACTTGATGACTTGTCTAAAAATAAAAACATTGTCATCAAGCCATCAGACAAAGGTGGAAACACAGTCATCCTGAGTACAAGCAATTATGTAGCTATGTGTGAGAGCTTATTAGCTCCACGGGATTGCTATGAAATTCTCTCAAGTGACCCGACCCTCGTCTATAAAAAAGAATTAAAAAGCATATTGGATAGGGCAAAACTTGCAAAACTAATTAGCCAAGAGGAATTTGACTTCCTGTACCCAGAACATCCTCAAATCGCCACTTTCTACAGTCTCCCAAAAGTACATAAAGGCTATGAACCCTTAAAAGGGCGTCCGATCGTATCTGGCATTGATAGTCTTAGCCAAAATCTGGGAGTATATATAGATAAAGTCTTGGCACCCTTTGTTCTTTCCTTGTCATCCCACGTAAAGGACACTGGGGACCTACTCAGACAGATACATGGTATACAATTAGATGATGATTGTATACTGGGGAGCGTAGACGTCGAAGCTCTATACTCGTCCATACCACACAAGTGGGGCATACATGCAGTGTCATACTTCCTGTCATCAAGGGGGAGACACTTTCAAGGACACAATGCCTTTGTACTGGAACTGCTAGAATTTTCATTGACTAAGAATTATTTCCTGTTCAATGGGCGTTTTTTCCACCAGCTCAGGGGCACCGCGATGGGGAGCCCCTGTGCCCCATCGTATGCTAATCTGTTCCTGGGCTGGTGGGAAAACACCATAGTGTTTAGAGATGAATCTACATTGGAGCTGCAGTGCGTCCAAAAATGGGCACGCTTCATTGATGATGTCTTTGTTATCTGGAGGGGAAGTATGGAGACCTTCTCGTCCTGGGTTCGACAATTGAACCAGAACGAGATAGGCCTCCATTTCACATCCGAATGTCACGCCTCAAAACTCCCTTTTTTAGACATCGAAGTAAACATTAACAATCGCGGTTGCCTTGAAACATCCATATTTCGCAAACCCACCTCAACGAATTCCCTCCTGCGATGGGAAAGCAGCCATCCATATCCCCTCAGGAAGGGAATACAGAGAGGCCAATACTTGCGACTTAGGAGAAATTGCTCGAAACACTCAGAATTCATCAAACAAGCGAGTGACCTAAAAAATCGTTTCATGGATCGCGGATATCCAGTAGGTGTATTAACACCGGCATTTCAGATGGCCCGGAATAAAGATAGAATGTCTCTTTTATCCCCACCAGCAGACACCCCCATGTATGGTAGCTCTAATGAAAGCAAGGAGATCCGCCTCATTAGCACGTACAATGGTTGCTCCTCGGCCATCAGAGAGATTATATCGAAACACTGGCATGTGCTCCTAATGGATCCTGATATTTGTAAAGTGGTAAAAACGCGCCCCAGTATTACGTATAGACGCGGAAGAAGTATCCGTGACATGACGGTGCACAGCCACTACACACCAGTACCCCAGAAAAAAACATGGTTAGAGAAGGGGATTAGTGGTAATTTTAAATGCGGAAAATGTGTAGCGTGCCCCTTCATGACCAAAGCAAGGTCATTTAGAAGTAATAATACAGGCAAAATATATCCTATCAAGGATATCATCAACTGTAGAAGCACAGGTCTAGTATATAAAATCACATGTGAATGTGGAAAAGAGTACGTGGGAAAGACAGGTAGAGAACTAAGGAGAAGAGTTGGAGAGCATTTAGGCGATGTAAGAAATGTGAGAGATACATCAGTGGCACGTCATGTGAACACTGAACACAATGGCAGACTTGACTGCCTATCTTTTATGGGAATTGAACTAATCAAACCAGGAATTAGACGAGGGGATTTTGATAAGAGAATTCTACAGTGCGAAGCGAAATGGATTTTTTATCTTAAAACAGTTCACCCGGCAGGTCTAAATGAACAACAAAATTTTTGTTGTTTTTTATAACATTTCTATGAATGGTGTTGCCATAGGGAACTGTAACCTATCTGTGCCTTCCTCGGACTTCATGTGCCCCCCTAGACATATGCGAGCGTATGTGGTCTGACTGAGGACGCAGACGGGGTGGAGACGGTGATGCTTTAGTCTGGGGGATGACCCCCTTTTTTCCTCATGCACCTAGCATGCCCTCTACACAAGGACAGGCAGGAACTAACGGTAAACCCGTCATCTAAAAATATGAGGCGGGTTTCCCTTCGGATCCTGGGTGCCCTTATAAACGAGTGCGCGGGATCCAATATAGAACCTCGCCATAAGAAGCATTGAGGTTAAAACACATGGAATCCATAAATCGTTAAATGTACTCTAAAATTAAAACATATTAATGCCCTTGACTTAACAGACGTCAGATATTGAGAGTATAGTGGCGTGAGCTGGGCGGTCCTGCTAATTTAAATCCGTATGATGCGATTGTGCATGTATGTAAACAAGAGGCAAGTCATCAATTGCTTTGTATTTGGGCCGTGCGCTCTGAGCCTAGGTGTTGCTATGTAACGAGCGACGCTCAGGCGCAGACCCTTACCTCACTTCCGCTCGGTCCGCACCATGTGACCTGAACTTCCGGTCCGGTGGAATGCACGCGAGCGGCGTGCGTTCCACGTGGAGCAACATGCGACTCGGACAGGTGAGTTAACTAATCAGGGAGGGCGGATACCGAACGGAAGAGGGGGATAAGAGGAGGCAAGTAACACTACCTAATGCTCACCCGGACCATCGTTAGTTTGGGTGAGACAGCTACTGACATGGGACACTTCCCATGTTCCAGTGAGGATAAGAGTCACCAACTGTCCTACTGATTGGAGGCGAAAACCACCTTGATCTCTGAGTAAGTGCACTGAATGGAATTGACTGCATTGCTCAATAATATTAGTGACCCATACTGAGTGTATGTTTGTAATTTTATTTGTAGTTGATTGGAGGTTAAAACCACCCTGATCTTTGAATACCCTTGAATACATGTGAAGTCCCCTGATGATGTCTGTGATAGAAGATGGAAACATGGCATGTAGGGCAATGTAATAGGGTTACATAGAATACCAGACCCATACCGAGGGTAAGGTTCGGTGTGGGGTCGCCCCTGTCGGGGCGGGTGCTCCATTGTGTTAGGCAGGTGTGAATAATAGCCCCCCACCCCTAGGCAGGCAGGAAAGCCAGAATAGGGTTCAATAGGAGGTCAACACTGCCATCACTTACGCAGCACCCCGGTCACACCGGTCTCAGGCACCACCAACTGCTAGGACCACCCTCTGCGATTGTGGATCCGACTCGGCTGAGGTGAGATCCAACCATTTTTTCATATATTCATTGGTGTATGAGATACAGTGGAGGTTGGTATGTTAGTTGTTATTTCTGTCTCTCACCCTGTATGAAATATATTTTAAGCGACCTAGTAAAGGTTATGTTTTAAATAATCCAGTATACAAAAATTTATCAGTATATATTGTGGGTGTAAACCGATACCACCACACTTATTGGAAGTGGCGGTACAATAGAATTTTCGTTACAAATGTTTGTCCCTCTAGGAGATTCAGGCAGTTTTTTGAGAGTAATAAAGAAACAAAAAGAAAAAAATCCTCTAAAAACGTTCCATCTGTTACTATTGGCAAGGTTGATGTGGAAATTGAAGGTTTTCCGTTTGCTTGTAGTTCCCGTTTTGTCCTACCTGCCAGGGTGGCGCTAATGAGCAAGAACATTTTTTGTGAGATTTTTGTAGATAGTGGAGCAGCTGTCAATCTCATTGATAATCAATTTGCTATAACTCATGGTTTCCAGGTATGCACTTTGGGAAAGGATATACCTGTTTTTGCTATTGATTTCGTTCCACTTTCTCAGAAATCAATAAAGGGCATAGTTCACAATATCCGTTTGATTGTGAGTGATACTCATGTTGAGGATGTGTCATGTTTCGTCCTAAGCGGGTTGCCTACTCCTCTAGTGTTGGGGCTACCCTGGCTCACTAAACATAACCCCACCATTGATTGGCAAGCGAGGCAAATAAATGGTTGGAGTGACTTTTGCAGAGAGAGTTGCCTCACGACATCTGTTTCTGAGGTTTCTACTAAGACTGTGCCATCTTTTCTCTCAGAATTTTGGGATGTGTTTTCTGAGAGTGGTGTTCAGGACTTGCCCCCTCACAGAGAGTATGATTGCCCTATTAATCTCACCCCAGGCGCCAAGCTGCCTAAATCTCGTTTATACAGTCTCTCCCAACCTGAAAGGGTCGCTATCGTGCTTATATCTCTGAGAGTCTGAGAAAGGGACACATACGACCCTCAAAGTCACCTGTTGCCGCTGGTTTTTTCTTTGTTAAGAAAAAAGATGGTTCTTTAAGACCTTGTCTGGATTTCAGGGAGCTGAACAGTATCACAATTTGTGACCCTTATCCGCTTGCTCTGATCCCGGACCTGTTTAACCAGATTGTTGGGGCTAAAGTTTTTTCCAAGTTGGATCTAAGAGGGGCATACAACCTGGTCAGGGTCAGAGAAGGAGACGAATGGAAGATGGCCTTCAATACCCCTGAGGGCTATTTTGAGAATTTGGTTATGCCTTTTGGTTTGATGAATGCCCCAGCCGTCTTTCAGCATTTTGTGAACAGCATTTTTTATCATTTAATGGGGAAATTTGTATTAGTGTATCTAGATGACATTTTGATTTTTTCTCCTGATTTCAAAACTCATGAGGAACACTTACGTCAGGTCTTGCTCATCCTGGGGGAGAATAAATTGTACGCTAAACTGGAAAAATGTGTGTTTGCGGTTCCAGAAATTAAATTTCTGGGGTTTCTTCTCTCCGCTTCTGGTTTTTCGCATGGACCCCGAGAAGGTCCGCGCTGTGCTTGAGTGGGAGCTTCCTGAGAATCAGAAGGCGCTGATGCGTTTTTTGGGTTTTGCCAATTATTACAGGAAGTTTATTTTGAATTATTCCTCTGTTGTTAAACCACTCACTGATATGACTAGAAAGGGGGTAGATTTTTCCTCCTGGTCGGTAGAGGCGCGTAAGGCCTTTTCTAATATCAAGGAGAGTTTTGCTTCCGCTCCCATCTTGGTAAAACCTGATATTTCTCTGCCCTTCATAGTTGAGGTGTACGCTTCTGAGGTGGGTGTGGGTGTGGGTGCGGTCTTGTCTCAGGGTCCCTCTCCTGCCAAATGGCGACCGTGTGCCTTTTTCTCAAAGAAACTCTCCTCCGCAGAAAGAAATTACGATGTGGGAGATAGGGAGTTGTCGGCCATCAAGTTAGCTTTTGAGGAATGGCGCCATTGGCTAGAGGGAGCCAGACACCCTATTACCGTGTTTACTGACCATAAGAATCTGGCCTATGTCATGGTCTTACCTTCTTACTGTTCTCCTTCGTTTGACATGTGCTGGCGGCCATCTTGGTTTCTGGGTTTCTTGTAGCCTCCCACCCTGCGGCTTCTCCTTCCCACTGGGAGGAGCTGGATGCCTAGCTCATATATATATAGGAGGTCTGTGGCTTCAGTTCCTTGCTTGGTCCTCCTGTGTTCACATGCTTCTAAGACTGCTGCTGCTTCTGGTTCCTGATCCTGGCCTCGTCTGACTACCCCGTTGGTTCCTGATCCTGGCTTCGTCTGACTACCCTGCTGGTTCCTGATCCAGGCTTCGTCTGACTACCCTTCTGGTTCCTGACCTCTGTCTACGCAAGACCCTGCTTCGGTTTAGCCATCCGTTTGGACTTTTGCTTACAGCTTGATTTTCAATAAAGCCTTCTTATTTCCACTTATCTCTTGTTGTACGTCTGGTTCATAGTTCCATGACAGCCTACTTGGAGTCAGCCAAGCGTCTGAACCCAAGACAGGCCAGATGGTCTTTGTTCTTTTCCAGGTTTAATTTTGTTGTCACGTTCCGCCCTGGGGTTAAGAATGTGAAGGCGGATGCCCTGTCACGTTGTTTTCCGGGAGGTGGGAATTTTAAAGACCCGGGTCCTATTTTGGCTGAAGGTGTGGTGGTCTCTGCTCTTTATCCTGAATTGGAGGCAGAGGTTCAGGTAGCCCAGTCAGAGGCTCCTGATCTTTGTCCTCATGGGAGGTTCTTTGTGCCTCTCGCTTTAAGACACAAGATTTTTAAGGAGCACCACGATACTGTCCTTGCTGGGCACCCGGGGGCAAGAGCCACAGTGGATCTCATCGCTCGGAGATTCTGGTGGCCGCCGCTTCGTAAGTCGGTTGAGGGTTTTGTGGCAGCCTGCGAGACCTGCGCTCAATCCAAAGTCCCTCATTCACGGCCATCAGGTCCTCTCCTTCCGTTACCAATTCCTTCCCGTCCTTGGACACATCTGTCCATGGACTTCATTACGGACCTGCCTCGTTCCTCGGGGAAGACTGTGATTCTGGTGGTGGTGGACCGTTTTAGCAAAATGGTACATTTCATTCCTTTTCCTGACTTGCCCAATGCTAAGACGCTGGCGCAGGCATTTATTGATCACATTGTCAAATTGCATGGTATTCCTTCAGACATAGTCTCTGATAGGGGCACGCAGTTTGTTTCCAGATTCTGGAAGGCTTTTTGTTCTCGCTTGGGGGTTCGGTTGTCATTCTCTTCTGCTTTCCACCCGCAGTCGAATGGCCAGACAGAGCGCGTCAATCAGAATCTGGAGACATATCTGCGCTGTTTTGTGGCGGAGAATCAGGAGGATTGGTGTTCTTTTTTGTCCCTTGCTGAGTTTGCTTTAAATAACCGTCGTCAGGAGTCCTCTGATAAGTCACCATTTTTTGGTGCATATGGGTTTCATCCGCAGTTTGGGACATTCTCTGGAGAGGGGTCTTCTGGTTTACCTGATGAGGACAGATTCTCCTCGTCTTTGTCATCTATTTGGCAAAAGATTCAGGATAATCTAAAGAGCATGAGTGAGAGATAAAAGCGTGTGGCGGATAAGAGACGTGTGCCTGGTCCGGACCTGAATGTTGGTGATCTGGTGTGGTTGTCTACTAAGAATATCAAATTGAAGGTTCCCTCCTGGAAGTTGGGTCCTAAGTTTATTGGGCCTTACAAAATCTTGTCCGTCATCAATCCTGTTGCCTACCGTCTTGATCTTCCTCAGACTTGGAAGATCCATAATGTTTTTCAGAAGTCCTTATTAAAACCTTATGGCCAACCCATTGTACTCTCGTCTTTGCCTCCTCCTCCGATTGTGGTTGATGGTAATCTTGAATTTCAGGTCTCTAGGATTGTGGATTCTCGTGTTGTCCGCAGTTCTCTCCAGTACCTCGTTTATTAAGAGGGTTATGGTCCTGAGGAGAGGATGTGGGTCCCAGTGACGGATATTAAGGCCACTCGTCTCATCAGGGCTTTCCAAAGGTCCCATCCTGAGAAGGTGGGCTCTGAGTGTTCGGAGTCCACTTGTAGAAGGAGGGGTACTGTCACCACCAGACATCTGAGAAGCTCTGACAGACGTTCTTCAGAACCTCCTCCTTTAGGTTCCTTTTGTTTTGCTTTCATTTTCTCATCTCGTTAGCCTCTCTCAGCTGTCATGTAGTTGCACTGATTGCATCCCTTTAAATCCCTTCCCATACTGCATCACTTTGCGGTTTATACAACTTCCTGGAGTGTGTGCATGCTGGATGCTACTACTGAGTCTTCTACAGATAAGTTTTGTTCATTCATTTGTGTTTTCCTGTTTGCTGGATCCCAGGTGACCCTGACTCCCTCTGTATCAAGTGTAGGGAGCCGGTGGTCGTGTCGCCTCACTATTATAGGGTGTTCAGGTGTTATACAGTCGAGGAACGAGAATATGCGATCATCTACCATTTAGATTTTTGCATAGGCTGAGCAGTTAGGGAGAGAGCCAGGTCTGTTGCAGGGCTCTCCCTTTGGTTCCTTAGTTTTGGATCCAGTCATTCGGATCTTCATTTTGTGTCTTCTAGTTTTCTGTACACCTTCCGTGACAGATAGCCTATCTTCATGATAGATCATCAATATTGCATCATCAACTCCCTCACAGTAAACCAACTACAGCTCCATACAATGTATAGTGGATGTGCTTGGTATTGCAGCCCAGGCCCGTTCACTTGAATAGGACTGAGCTGCAAAAAGACTATGTGACCAATGAAAGTGATATCACATGGACTAGGAAGAGGCCACTGTCTTCAATAGAGCTATGTAGCCTCTTCCAACAGCTGACCGGTGTGGCACCAGGAGTCGAACCCACACTAGTATGATATTGATGACCTATCTTGAGGCTAGGCCATCAATATTGACCTCATGGAAATGTAATGAATATAGTCAATGTGTCATTCTCTCATCAAGTCAGCAGAACTTCAAGGTTTGGCTGCTACTTCTTGTCTATCTCTGTCTATAAATATATTATGTGACTAAAGCCGTTGTGATGAGGAAATTTGAGACAGTCAAAACATTTATGAGAATCGTTTTGGTATTAGTTCCTTATAATTAAAGGGGTTGTTCCCGGTGAATAGGATAAACCTGTGATACCCTGCCCTACCACCACTAAGTAGACATCATACAGGTAAACAATGGAGGAACCATAGTGCTTGCACAAGTGCTTGGCCCTTTTAAACAGCTTAGTTGGACCCTCCCTCTCAATCTGATATTATGGCATATCCTGAGGATAAGCCAGCAATATACTGAACCATAAAAAATACGTTTAAGGGGTATCTGCCTATGCCCACATTGGCTCTTCAGATCCTTGAAAAATAGCTATTATTGGCGCTGAATTCTTTCTTCTGTTACCAACAAACTGGAGAGTTACTACTTTTTCCAGCAGATGCCACTAGGAGGAGCTATGTGAGATTTTTAAAGCTTTCATTAATTTCAAGGTTAACTATATAAATTCCAATTTGCTGAGCTCCCTCTAGTGGTGGCAGCAGACACACATTTTTATGATATATTGTGTGAGGGAAAGCAGGAAATTTTGGACAGTATGAATGGATAGTTATCAATGTATTTATGCCAGTTGTCTAAATACATTAAGAAATATGGTTTTCAGAATAAGCAAGATGACTATGTCGTAACTTGGTCCTCTCAAGAGAGGGAAGGGCTGGCAGAGGAAGCAGGATGATCAAAGGATCACAGAGTGGCTTGGGCCCGCTGCACTAAACTACTCATTTGCATATGGATTAAAAGTACTTTTCTCCAGAATGAAGCAACACATCGCTAAGTGAAAGATATCATTACATTCAGCTGAGCTAACCCTACAAGACAATGCACCTGGTTTATCAGTGAATTGCCTGAAAACAGACTCCCTTTAAGGCCTCATGCATACAGCCGTTGCCCGGGCATGGCCGTATTGCGGTCCGCAATATGCGGGCACCAGCCGTGTGCTCCCCGCGTCACAGATGCGGACCCATTCACTTGAATCGGTCCGCAATCCGGAGCTGCGGTGCGGAACGGAGGCACAGAACGCCACGGGAGCACTTCGGAGTGCTTCTGTGGTGTTTCTGTCTGTGCCTCCACACCGCAAAAAAATAGAACATGCTAAATTTTTTTGCGGTGCGGACGGATCACGTGCCCATTCAAGTTGAATGGGTCCCGATCCGTCCCGGCCGCCGCGCGGACGTCATCCGTGCATTGGGGACAGCAAATTACGGTCCCCAATGCACGGAACGGCCTAAGAATCAACAGCTGTGCCCTGTTGTTTTTTTCAGTAGCCACAATAATGTCTCATCGTCCTCCTTTGCCAAGACACGAATGAAGTGAATGTAAAGTCTAATGTTCCTAACACGTTATCCTCTCTGTTACATAGCAACGAGGCATATGCTGGTGGTCCCTTTCCAGATGTATTTTAAAGGCTCGGAACATTGAGTCTGAGCTACAGCATGTTGCTTAAAGTCAACATCTTGAATGGAAATGCAAAAAATAAAATAAAACTGGAGCTATTTAATCCTTTCCAATGCCTTCTCCTGATCCCCTTCTCTCGAATGAGATGCCACGAGACCCTCATCTAGACTCTAACTGCTCTCACTGCGTTGACAGCCCCAGCCCTGAGTGAAGGCTGAGGGGGGTACAAGGCTTTCATCATATGAGAATGTAACACATGAAATGCTTGTCAGGCCAAGAAACAAAGTCAAGTAGATCTAAAGGATGTGAAATATTAATCAAGGGAACAGGGAAGTTGATGAAATATAATTGATTAATGCTTGAAAACCTATCTTGATGAAAAACCCCTGATGAGCAGCAGACGCTGCAAGGAGTCTGCACTTGGAGCAAGAAATTAAATAAGAGAGAGATTAGGAAATCCTGGAAATTAACTAGTTGTAGAACATGCAAAGGGGTAAATTTTTTGAATTGCTACAAGCCCTTGAAAAGAGAGGTCCAACCCTTGCTGGTCTCATCCTCCTTTCTACTGGGTGGTGAGGACCTCCGCATTGTTAGCAAAGAGGGGTGTGGGGAATTGGCCTGTTTCCTATGTTTCCCACTCTCTTCTATACACACAACTGTGATGAAGATTTACACTGACAAGAAAAAGTGTGACAATGTTTAGAACTTTTGACTTTCAGGCTCCATATCTCACCATCCACTATTGCTTCGAATGTGAGACTACCATCATTTTATAGACAATCATCTTGGCCATCTCATACATAAATTGGACTTGCAGCTATTTAGCCTATGATTAGTTATACAGATTCTTGTCATGTAACTGCATTGTTAGGCCTCTTCCACACGAGCATGTCCGGATTAGGTCCGGTTGCGTCCCGGTGTATTGCGGCAAACCCGCGCGAGTAGGTACGCAATTGCAGTCAGTTTTGACTGCGATTGCTTTCCGTTGTTCAGTTTTTATCGCACGGGTGCAATGTGTTTTGCACGCGCGTGATAAAAAACTGAATGTGGTACCCAGACCCGAACTTCTTCATAGAAGTTCAGGTTTGGGTTCAAGGTTGTGTAGATTGTATTATTTTCCCTTATAACATGGTTAAAATAATAGCATTCTGAATACAGTAGTAAAAATAGTGCTGGAGGGGTTAAAAAAAAAAATATAATAATTTAACTCACCTTAATCCACTTGTTTGTGCAGCCGACATCTCCTTCTGTCTTCATCTGTGAGGAATAGGACCTTTGATGACATCGATACGCTCATCACATGATCATGTGATGAGCGTAGTGACGTCATCATAGGTCCTTTTCCTCACAGATGAAGACAGAAGAGATGCCGGCTGCGCGAGCAAGGGAATTAAGGTGAGTTAAATTATTTTTTATTTTGTTTTAACTCCTCCAGCACTATTGTACTATGCATTTTGTATTCAGAATGCTATTATTGTCCCTTATAACCATGTTATAAGGGAAAATAATAATGATCGGGTCCCCATCCCGATTGTCACCTAGCAACCGTGCGTGAAAATCGCACCGCATCCGCACTTGCTTGCGATTTTCACGCAACCCCATTCATTTCTATGGGGCCTGCGTTACGTGAAAAACGCACAGAGGAGCATGCTGCGATTTTCACGCAACGCACAAGTGATTCATGAAAATCACCGCTCATGTGCACAGCCCCATAGAAATGAATGGATCCGGATTCAGTGCGGGTGCAATGCGTTCACCTCACGCATTGCACCCGCGCGGAAATCTCGCCCGTGTGAAAGGGGCCTTACTGTTTTGCTCCTGGTGGTGGAACAATCTTTTTCTTCTTGTATACTACAAATTACAACCTGTTCTCACATTCCCTAATAGCTCAGTGTGTCATTAGGTTGATTCCAAAGCGAAAGGTCACTGGTTTGAATTGAAGAGCAGCCGTGAAGAAGGTTTCCCAAGAAAAGAGAATCAGCATCATCCAGCTCATTGACAGCAATATCTCGGCCAAGAAAATTGCCAAACTGCATCTTGTGAGCGCCATGACAGTTGGACGAATACGAAATGAAGTCCGTCCATCCGTTCCAAAGCCAAGAGGTGGACATCCAAAATATTAGAGTCAACAAGTCTGCTCATCACAAGGTCTATCAGTTCTGGCATGATAATTACGGCGCAGGAGGCGGCTCGTATGCTTCGTAATAGTGATATCACAGATGTCCATGCAAGCATTGTGCGACACGCATTACACAAGTCTGGAATAGTGGCCCAAATAAAAGGCGAAGAAGCCTTGACTTCAATTTCATCATAAGAAGTGTTGGCTCGACTTTGCAAAACAGTATAAACAGTGGACAGTAGAAGATTGGAAACAGATGGATTGGAGTCATGAGACAAAAGTGAACAGACTGGGCTCTGATGGGTGCAAATGGGACTGGAAGAAACAAGGGAAAAGGGGGCTAACGGATCGAGAAATTTAAGTAACTGTCAAGTTTGGTGGAGGAAGCCTGATGATATGGGGTTGTTATTTCCATGATGCCGAAACGCTATGTGTATCTAGCCCTTTTTTATATTCTGGACATGTTCCCCGATCCTTGTTTTCAGTTTCTATAATGTTCTACCCACAAACTGGAGTCCACATGGACATTCCAGTGTGTAGATTACTCCGGCACATTCACAAGAAATACCTCCTTTGATTTTAAACTCCTTATCCCCTATATTGGTTCCTGAGGATCCTGAGTGATTCAAGCACGTATAAGGTGTGGAAAAAGAATCTGACTAATGTTTTCAAAAAGGAATTACAAGTTTTGTTTAGAAAAAGGACGAAAGAAAGGGATATTAAACAAAAAGGAATTTGAATATCTAAATATTGCCCACCCCATCGTACCAGTTATCTACTATCTGCCGAAAGTGCATGAAAAATCCAATAGGACCCCCAGGCAGACTGATTATTTCCGGCATCGATTCGTTGGCAAGTAGAGTGTCAGAATATATTTATATATATCTTCAGAAATTTGTAAAAGACACTCCATCGTACCTCAAAGATACGGGGGATGCTTTAAAGGTCATATTACAGAATAGAGACTTTGGTGATGACATGTATTTGGCGACTGTTGATGTCACCTCTTTATACTCCATTATCCCCAAAGAAATAGGACTGAAAGCAGTTGAAAGTTTCTTGAAGGATGATATAAGCATTAAAAAAAGAGCAGAGAGAGTTCATTGTGGAGTGTACAGACTTGTGCACCTGTGTGAAGTTGGCACCCCATGTTCACAAAAGATTAAAATAAATACACCATTCGTTTGTGCTGCAACGTTTGCGCCGCTATGGTTTCCGAGATATTGTGCGCTTGATTTGCTGAAACCCCGACCACTTTCCACCCCTTGTTCTTAAATTTCAAAAAGAAATACACCATTCGTTTGTGCTGCAAAAAATTGCATTTGAGCCGGTTCGATTTCTGAGATCAGAGAAGTTAATTTAGCATTAAGGGATTAACGTAGCAATATATGATTTATTAAGATATACACACAGTTATTACTTTATACACCGAGACCGGTCAGTGAGGTTATACCTGGCAGAGGTCGGAATCTGATAGAAACAAAAATGTTTTTTTTTGTTTCATTACTTACATTTTGTGTAATATATGGAAAATTTCAGCTGCTGAAAGCAACCTTCACTCATTGGCTATAGAGTCATGAGCTTACTTTATAGTAATCATAGTAAACAATGCTCTGAAGTAGCACATACATTGAAAACTACTATAAGGCTAGGACTTCACTGAGTTTTTTGTCTTGGAAAAAACGCCAGAAAAACTGCCAGTTTTTCCCTGCTTTTTGGCGTTTTTTCCGCCTTTGTGTGGAAGTTTTTTCCCAAAGGACCTAAGAGTATGAATATTTTCCTTTTATTAAAAAATTTTAAGGACTACAACTCCCATCATGCAACAGACTCTTACATGGTGGGAGTTGTAGTCCAGGGGCTGAGGAACAGATCGCAGCAGGTCTCACTCCTGAGACCCACTGCAATCAGAACGTATTACCTGTATTAGCTGGCGGCAATCATTCAATGTCTCTGATCTCTGTCACAATTCAGAATCCCGCCGGGAGCTGTGATTGGTGACAAGGTACTGACCAATCAGAGCTCCTGACGGGGATTATGAATTGTGACAGAGATCAGCTGTCAGTACAGTGTAGCGGAGAATAGCGAATGAATGCCACCCGCTTACACAGTTAATAAGTTAGGATCGCGGCAGGTCTCAGGAGTGAGACCTGCTGTGATCTTTCCCTCAGCCTCTGGACTACACCTACCATCATGAAAGAGTCTTTTTTATGATGGGAGTTGTAGTACTTTTTTGTCCAAAAGTAGAAGAAAGAATAAAAATCGCAAAAAAAGCCAATGTTAAAACCCACATGGTGTTTTTCATGGTGTTTTTTCACTCCCATATACTTCTATGGGAGAAAAACGCCAAGATTTTTCTCAACAAGAAGTCGTTTTTTAAAAACTGCCACCGGTATAAAAAGCCGAAAAACGGCAAAAGGATAAAAAATAAAAGCAAAATAAAAATATGCTGTGTGGATATGGCTTGTTGCGCTTCACTATTAAAGAACAGCTAACATCTGGCCGCAGTGCTTTTTCAAGCAATAAACACCATGCGGCAGAATGGGCGTTTTTTGGGGCGTTTTTGCCCAAAAAATCTTAGTGGAATTCTAGTCTTATAGTATGTGATCCAAAATGATTTGCATAGAAATCTAGAAGCACATAGGCCGACGTTCATCAATGTATCTCTATTAGGGATGAGCGAACTCGAACTGTATAGTTCGGGTTCGTACCGAATTTTGGGGTGTCCGTGACACGGACCCAAACCCGGACATTTTCGTAAAAGTCCGGGTTTGGGTTCGGTGTTCGTCGCTTTCTTGGCGCTTTTGTGACGCTTTCTTGGCGCTTTTTGAAAGGTTGCAAAGCAGCCAATCAACAAGCGTCATACTACTTGCCCCAAGAGGCCGTCACAGCCATGCCTACTATTGGCATGGCTGTGATTGGCCAGAGCACCATGTGACCCAGCCTCTATTTAAGCTGGAGTCACATAGCGCCGCCCGTCACTCTGCTCTGATTAGCGTAGGGAGAGGTTGCGGCTGCGACAGTAGGGCGAGATTAGGCAGTGATTAACTCATCCAAAGGACTTGATTAATCGATCGATCTGCAGCTGTGGATCATTGAGCTGCTGAAATTCAATTGCTCACTGTTTTTAGGCTGCCCAGACCGTTTGTCAGTCACTTTTTTCTGGGGTGATCGGCGGCCATTTTGTGTCTTGTGGTGCGCCAGCACAAGCTGTGACCAAGTGCATCCAAGCTGCGACCAAGTGCATTTAACCCTCAATGGTGTGGTTGTTTTTTGGCTAAAGCCTACATCAGGGTGAAGCTGTCACACCAAGTGCATTTAACCAGCAATAGTCTGTTTATTTTTTGGCCATATACTACATCAGGGGCAAGCTGCGCCTGTCACCAAGTGCATTTAACCCTCAATAGTGTGGTTGTTTTTTGGCTAAATCCTACATCAGGGTGAAGCTGTCACACCAAGTGCATTTAACCAGCAATAGTCTGTTCATTTTTTGGCCATATACTACATCAGGGGCAAGCTGCGCCCGTCACCAAGTGCATTTAACCCTCAGTAGTGTGGTTGGTCAAGCTGTCACACCAAGTGCATTTAACCAGCAATAGTCTGTTCATTGTTTGGCCATATACTACATCAGGGGCAAGCTGCGCCCGTCACCAAGTGCATTTAACCCTCAGTAGTGTGGTTGGTCAAGCTGTCACACCAAGTGCATTTAACCAGCAATAGTGTGGTTATTTTTTGGCCATATCCCAGTCTAATTCTGTCACTAAATCCATGCCGGTCACCCAGCGCCTAAATACTAGGCCTCAAATTTATATCCCGCTAAATCTGTCGTTACCGCTGTACTGTTGTGGCTGGGAAAGTTATTTAGTGTCCGTCAAAGCACATTTTTTGTTCTGGGCTGAAATACAATTCCCAATTTAGCAATTTCATAATTTAGTGGTTCCTGCTATATCAGAGCTATTTGAAATCTATCCCTAAAAGGGTATATAATATTCAAGGTGCACATAGGGTCATTCAGAATAACTTCACACACACGCTACTGTGCATTTCCAAGTCTAATTCTGTCACTAAATCCATACTGGTCACCCAGCGCCTAAATACTAGGCCTCAAATTTATATCCCGCTGAATTTGAATACAGTACATTGGGCCAAATAATATTTTTGTTGTTGTGGTGAACCATAACAATGAGGAAAACATCTAGTAAGGGACGCGGACGTGGACATAGTCGTGGTGGTGTTAGTGGACCCTCTGGTGCTGGGAGAGGACGTGGCCGTTCTGCCACATCCACACGTCCTAGTGAACCAACTACCTCAGGTCCCAGTAGCCGCCAGAATTTACAGCGATATATGGTGGGGCCCAATGCCGTTCTAAGGATGGTAAGGCCTGAGCAGGTACAGGCATTAGTCAATTGGGTGGCCGACAGTGGATCCAGCACGTTCACATTATCTCCCACCCAGTCTTCTGCAGAAAGCGCACAGATGGCGCCTGAAAACCAACCCCATCAGTCTGTCACATCACCCCCATGCATACCAGGGAAACTGTCTCAGCCACAAGTTATGCAGCAGTCTCTTATGCTGTTTGAAGACTCCGCTGGCAGGGTTTCACAAGGGCATCCACCTAGCCCTTCCCCAGCGGTGAAAGACATAGAATGCACTGACGCACAACCACTTATGTTTCCTGATGATGAGGACATGGGAATACCACCTCAGCATGTCTCTGATGATGACGAAACACAGGTGCCAACTGCTGCGTCTTTCTGCAGTGTGCAGACTGAACAGGAGGTCAGGGATCAAGACTGGGTGGAAGACGATGCAGGGGATGATGAGGTCCTAGACCCCACATGGAATGAAGGTCGTGCCACTGACTTTCACAGTTCGGAGGAAGAGGCAGTGGTGAGACCGAGCCAACAGCGTAGCAAAAGAGGGAGCAGTGGGCAAAAGCAGAACACCCGCCGCCAAGAGACTCCGCCTGCTACTGACCGCCGCCATCTGGGACCGAGCACCCCAAAGGCAGCTTCAAGGAGTTCCCTGGCTTGGCACTTCTTCAAACAATGTGCTGACGACAAGACCCGAGTGGTTTGCACGCTGTGCCATCAGAGCCTGAAGCGAGGCATTAACGTTCTGAACCTGAGCACAACCTGCATGACCAGGCACCTGCATGCAAAGCATGAACTGCAGTGGAGTAAACACCTTAAAACCAAGGAAGTCACTCAGGCTCCCCCTGCTACCTCTTCTGCTGCTGCCGCCTCGGCCTCTTCCTCTGCCTCTGGAGGAACGTTGGCACCTGCCGCCCAGCAAACAGGGGATGTACCACCAACACCACCACCACCTCCGTCACCAAGCGTCTCAACCATGTCACACGGCAGCGTTCAGCTCTCCATCTCACAAACATTTGAGAGAAAGCGTAAATTCCCACCTAGCCACCCTCGATCCCTGGCCCTGAATGCCAGCATTTCTAAACTACTGGCCTATGAAATGCTGTCATTTAGGCTGGTGGACACAGACAGCTTCAAACAGCTCATGTCGCTTTCTGTCCCACAGTATGTTGTTCCCAGCCGCCACTACTTCTCCAAGAGAGCCGTGCCTTCCCTGCACAACCAAGTATCCGATAAAATCAAGTGTGCACTGCGCAACGCCATCTGTGGCAAGGTCCACCTAACCACAGATACGTGGACCAGTAAGCACGGCCAGGGACGCTATATCTCCCTAACTGCACACTGTAAATGTAGTGGCAGCTGGGCCCCAGGCGGAGAGCTGTTTAGCGCACGTCCTTCCGCCGCCAAGGATCGCAGGGCAACATTCTTTGCCTCCTGTTGCCACCTCCTCCTTCTCGGCTTCCTCCTCCTCTTCTTCCACCTGCTCATCCAGTCAGCCACACACCTTCACCACCAACTTCAGCACAGCCCGGGGTAAACGTCAGCAGGCCATTCTGAAACTCATATGTTTGGGGGACAGGCCCCACACCGCACAGGAGTTGTGGCGGGGTATAGAACAACAGACCGACGAGTGGTTGCTGCCGGTGAGCCTCAAGCCCGGCCTGGTGGTGTGTGATAATGGGCGAAATCTCGTTGCAGCTCTGGGACTAGCCAATTTGACGCACATCCCTTGCTTGGCGCATGTGCTGAATTTGGTGGTGCAGAAGTTCATTCACAACTACCCCGACATGTCAGAGCTGCTGCATAAAGTGCGGGCCGTCTGTTCGCGCTTCCGGCGTTCACATCCTGCTGCTGCTCGCCTGTCTGCGCTACAGCGTAACTTCAGCCTTCCCGCTCACCGCCTCATATGCGACGTGCCCACCAGGTGGAACTCCACCTTGCACATGCTGGACAGACTGTGCGAGCAGCAGCAGGCCATAGTGGAGTTTCAGCTGTAGCACGCACGGGTCAGTCGCACTACAGAACAGCACCACTTCACCACCAATGACTGGGCCTCCATGCGAGACCTGTGTGCCCTGTTGCGCTGTTTCGAGTACTCCACCAACATGGCCAGTGGCGATGACGCCGTTATCAGCGTTACAATACCACTTCTATGTCTCCTTGAGAAAACACTTAGGGCGATGATGGAAGAGGAGGTGGCCCAGGAGGAGGAGGAGGAGGAGGAGGAAGAGGGGTCATTTTTAGCACTTTCAGGCCAGTCTCTTCGAAGTGACTCAGAGGGAGGTTTTTGGCAACAGCAGAGGCCAGGTACAAATGTGGCCAGACAGGGCCCACTACTGGAGTGCGAGGAGGACGAGGATGAGGAGGAGGTGGAGGAGGATGAGGATGAAGCATGGTCACAGCGGGGTGGCACCCAACGCAGCTCGGGTCCATCACTGGTGCGTGGCTGGGGGGAAAGGCAGGACAATGACGATACGCCTCCCACAGAGGACAGCTTGTCCTTACCCCTGGGCAGCCTGGCACACATGAGCGACTACATGCTGCAGTGCCTGCGCAACGACAGCAGAGTTGCCCACATTTTAACCTATGCGGACTACTGGGTTGCCACCCTGCTGGATCCACGCTACAAAGACAATGTGCCCACCTTACTTCCTGCACTGGAGCGTGATAGGAAGATGCGCGAGTACAAGCGCACGTTGGTAGACGCGCTACTGAGAGCATTCCCAAATGAACAAGTGGAAGCCCAAGGCCAAGGCAGAGGAGGAGCAAGAGGTCGCCAAGGCAGCTGTGTCACGGCCAGCTCCTCTGAGGGCAGGGTTAGCATGGCAGAGATGTGGAAAACTTTTGTCAACACGCCACAGCTAACTGCACCACCACCTGATACGCAACGTGTTAGCAGGAGGTAACATTTCACTAACATGGTGGAACAGTACGTGTGCACACCCCTCCACGTACTGACTGATGGTTCGGCCCCATTCAACTTCTGGGTCTCTAAATTGTCCACGTGGCCAGAGCTAGCCTTTTATGCCTTGGAGGTGCTGGCCTGCCCAGTGGCCAGCGTTTTGTCTGAACGTGTATTCAGCACGGCAGGGGGCGTCATTACAGACAAACGCAGCCGCCTGTCTACAGCCAATGTGGACAAGCTGACGTTCATAAAAATGAACCAGGCATGGATCCCACAGGACCTGTCCATCCCTTGTGCAGATTAGACATTAACTACCTCCCCTTAACCATATATTATTGGACTCCAGGGCACTTCCTCATTCAATCCTATTTTTATTTTCATTTTACCATTATATTGCGAGGCTACCCAAAGTTGAATGAACCTCTCCTCTGTCTGGGTGCCGGGGCCTAAATATATGCCAATGGACTGTTCCAATGTTGGGTGACATGAAGCCTGATTCTCTGCTATGACATGCAGACTAATTCAATGCTGACATGAAGACAGATTCTCTGTTACGGGACCTCTCTCCTCTGCCTGGGTGCTGGGCCTAAATATCTGACAATGGACTGTTGCAGTGGTGGCTGACGTGAAGCCTGATTCTCTGCTATGACATGCAGACTGATTCTCTGCTGACATGAAGCCAGATCCTCTGTTACGGGACCTCTCTCCTCTGCCTGTGTGCTGGGCCTAAATATATGCCAATGGACTGTTGCAGTGGTGGCTGACGTGAAGCCTCATTCTCTGCTATGACATGCAGACTAATTCTCTGCTGACATGAAGCCAGATTGTCTGTTACGGGACCTCTCTCCTCTGCCTGGGTGCTGGGCCTAAATTTATGAAAATTGACTCTTACAGTGGTGGGTGACGTGAAGCCTGATTCTCTGCTATGACATGAAGACTGATTCTCTGCTATGACATGAAGACTGATTCTCTGCTGACATGAAGCCAGATTGTCTGTTACGGGACCTCTCTCCTCTGCCTGGGTGCTGGGCCTAAATATCTGACAATGGACTGTTGCATTGGTGGCTGACGTGAAGCCTGATTCTCTGCTATGACATGCAGACTAATTCTCTGCTGACATGAAGCCAGATTGTCTGTTACGGGACCTCTCTCCTCTGCCTGGGTGCTGGGCCTAAATTTATGAAAATGGACTCTTACAGTGGTGGGTGACGTGAAGCCTGATTCTCTGCTATGACATGAAGACTGATTCTCTGCTGACATGAAGCCAGATTGTCTGTTACGGGACCTCTCTCCTCTGCCTGGGTGCTGGGCCTAAATTTATGAAAATGGACTCTTACAGTGGTGGGTGACGTGAAGCCTGATTCTCTGCTATGACATGAAGACTGATTCTCTGCTATGACATGAAGACTGATTCTCTGCTGACATGAAGCCAGATTGTCTGTTACGGGACCTCTCTCCTCTGCCTGGGTGCTGGGCCTAATTTATGACAATGGACTGTTGCAGTGGTGGCTGACGTGAAGCCTGAATCTCTGCTATGACATGCAGACTGATTCTCTGCTGACATGAAGCCAGATCCTCTGTTACGGGACCTCTCTCCTCTGCCTGGGTGCTGGGCCTAAATTTATGAAAATGGACTGTTGCAGTGGTGGGTGACGTGAAGCCTGA
This sequence comes from Bufo gargarizans, assembly GCF_014858855.1. Lineage (NCBI taxonomy): Eukaryota > Metazoa > Chordata > Amphibia > Anura > Bufonidae > Bufo > Bufo gargarizans. The sequence continues at coordinate 8,213,451 of NC_058080.1, forward strand.
TTCTCTGCTATGATATGAAGACTGATTCTCTGCTGACATGAAGCCAGATCCTCTGTTACGGGACCTCTCTCCTCTGCCTGGGTGCTGGGCCTAAATATCTGACAATGGACTGTTGCATTGGTGGCTGACGTGAAGCCTGATTCTCTGCTATGACATGCAGACTAATTCTCTGCTGACATGAAGCCAGATTGTCTGTTACGGGACCTCTCTCCTCTGCCTGGGTGCTGGGCCTAAATTTATGAAAATGGACTGTTGCAGTGGTGGGTGACGTGAAGCCTGATTCTCTGCTATGACATGAAGACTGATTCTCTGCTGACATGAAGCCAGATTTTCTGTTACGGGACCTCTCTCCTCTGCCTGGGTGCTGGGCCTAAATTTATGAAAATGGACTCTTACAGTGGTGGGTGACGTGAAGCCTGATTCTCTGCTATGACATGAAGACTGATTCTCTGCTGACATGAAGCCAGATTGTCTGTTACGGGACCTCTCTCCTCTGCCTGGGTGCTGGGCCTTAATTTATGAAAATGGACTGTTGCAGTGGTGGGTGACGTGAAGCCTGATTCTCTGCTATGACATGAAGACTGATTCTCTGCTGACATGAAGCCAGATTGTCTGTTACGGGACCTCTCTCCTCTGCCTGGGTGCTGGGCCTAAATTTATGAAAATGGACTCTTACAGTGGTGGGTGACGTGAAGCCTGATTCTCTGCTATGACATGAAGACTGATTCTCTGCTGACATGAAGCCAGATTGTCTGTTACGGGACCTCTCTCCTCTGCCTGGGTGCTGGGCCTAAATTTATGAAAATGGACTCTTACAGTGGTGGGTGACGTGAAGCCTGATTCTCTGCTATGACATGAAGACTGATTCTCTGCTGACATGAAGCCAGATTGTCTGTTACGGGACCTCTCTCCTCTGCCTGGGTGCTGGGCCTAAATTTATGAAAATGGACTCTTACAGTGGTGGGTGACGTGAAGCCTGATTCTCTGCTATGACATGAAGACTGATTCTCTGCTGACATGAAGCCAGATTGTCTGGTACGGGACCTCTCTCCTCTGCCTGGGTGCTGGGCCTAAATTTATGACAATGGACTGTTGCAGTGGTGGCTGACGTGAAGCCTTATTCTCTGCTATGACATGCAGACTGATTCTCTGCTGACATGAAGCCAGATCCTCTGTTACGGGACCTCTCTCCTCTGCCTGGGTGCTGGGCCTAAATTTATGAAAATGGACTGTTGCAGTGGTGGGTGACGTGAAGCCTGATTCTCTGCTATGATATGAAGACTGATTCTCTGCTGACATGAAGCCAGATCCTCTGTTACGGGACCTCTCTCCTCTGCCTGGGTGCTGGGCCTAAATATCTGACAATGGACTGTTGCATTGGTGGCTGACGTGAAGCCTGATTCTCTGCTATGACATGCAGACTAATTCTCTGCTGACATGAAGCCAGATTGTCTGTTACGGGACCTCTCTCCTCTGCCTGGGTGCTGGGCCTAAATTTATGACAATGGACTGTTGCAGTGGTGGCTGACGTGAAGCCTGATTCTCTGCTATGACATGCAGACTGATTCTCTGCTGACATGAAGCCAGATCCTCTGTTACGGGACCTCTCTCCTCTGCCTGGGGGCTGGGCCTAAATTTATGAAAATGGACTGTTGTAGTGGTGGGTGACGTGAAGCCTGATTCTCTGCTATGATATGAAGACTGATTCTCTGCTGACATGAAGCCAGATCCTCTGTTACGGGACCTCTCTCCTCTGCCTGGGTGCTGGGCCTAAATTTATGAAAATGGACTGTTGCAGTGGTGGGTGACGTGAAGCCTGATTCTCTGCTATGACATGAAGACTGATTCTCTGCTGACATGAAGCCAGATTGTCTGTTACGGGACCTCTCTCCTCTGCCTGGGTGCCGGGGCCTAAATATCTGAGAATGGACTGTTCCAGTGGTGGGTGACGGGAAGCCAGATTCTCTGCTATGGGACCTCTCTCCAATTGATTTTGGTTAATTTTTATTTATTTAATTTTTATTTTAATTCATTTCCCTATCCACATTTGTTTGCAGGGGATTTACCTACATGTTGCTGCCTTTTGCAGCCCTCTAGCCCTTTCCTGGGCTGTTTTACAGCCGTTTTAGTGCCGAAAAGTTCGGGTCCCCATTGACTTCAATGGGGTTCGGGACTAAGTTCGGATCGGGTTCGGATCCCGAACCCGAACATTTTTGGGAAGTTCGGCCGAACTTCTCGAACCCGAACATCCAGGTGTTCGCTCAACTCTAATCTCTATCTCCTTTTTTCTGTGTGAAGTATGACTTTCTTGCACCTTATTTATCAAAAAGGCACAGGCTAGGTGGTGAATTTGGCGCAGTGTGGAACTTTATGAACGCAAACTGGTTGTAGAAAGTGTAGAACTTATACTCACACCTCCCTGTACCTGGTGGACATTTTTGTTCTAAATGGCCCTTTGTCAAAAAGCGCAGTTAGTAAATTTGTGAGTGCTGCATCAGCAAAAGTGAAAAGAGTCACTGCAGGTCAAGAACTGCAGAATTGTCTATTTGAAAAGATGCAAAAAAGGAGCAAATAAACCCTGTTTGCGCCTTTTTTGCGCTTTTTCTAGACACAAAAAAAAAACTGTCTAAGGACAATGATAAATGTTCAGACATAATGTTATGGCAGATAAGGCCTTTCTGTCATCGCCCATGGGGGGTCCTGAGACCCCCTCGTAATGGCGATCACATGATTGGACAGTCAAATCTAGTGACCCGATAGCTCGGAAAATAAGGGGGATCGGTGCTGTCTCGGACAGGATAGGAGAAGGTGGCAGGGGTGCCACCTCCTCCTATCCCCTGCGATTGGTCGATTGGAGCAACCGACCAATTGCACGGGGGGGGGGGGGGGGGGAAGCAGGATATTGAAAATGAATTTCCCCTGCTCTGTCCGGAAAGAGCAGGGAATATGCGGCGGAGACAGCGGTGGGTGTATGTGGCAGTGAATCTGAAGGGCCACAGTGATCTCCAAACTGTGGCCCTCCAGATGTTGCAAAACATTTTTCTTATTCTAAAATTGCTATTGCTAGCCAGTGTTTTTCAATTCTTTTTCTCTTCTTTTATCCATGCATCAGTTACAGTGATTTGCGGAACAAACTCAGCACAAACGAATGGTGTATTTTTTTCATCTTTTGCGAACATGGGGTGCCAACTTCACACAGGTGAATTTCGCTTAACGCACAATTATTTTTGGTATGCTGGGAAATTCTATCTGCAGACCAATGGGACGGTGATGGGGGCAAAATTCACCCCTAGTGTCGCTAATCTGTTTATGTCCCATAGGGGGATCTATATCACCCCCTTTCTACAAACAATAGAGCACAGCAATAGAAATCTCTTGATTTGGAAAAGATATATGGATGATTGCATCTGTATGTGGTAGTATAGAGGGTTTACAAGACTTTATTCGATATATCAATGAAATTGATTGGAATATCAAAGTCACTGAAAATATTAGCCAGACGTCTATTCGTTTTATACATTTTTGTGGAAGAAAGAAAACTGCACACCAGAACATACTTTACCAGTACAGATCGCAATGGCTACATTGACATAAACTTTTTACACTACGGACCTTGGGTTAGAAATTTTCTGAAGGGACAGTTTCAGAGAATTTATAGAAACTGTATTAGAATAGAAGACTATAAGAGGCAAAGTTTAACATAGCAGAGATTTGAAGAAAAGGCATATAAACAGACGAATTAGAATGAAATAGAAAAGGGATTATAGAAGGAGGAAATAAGGGCCAGGCCAATAAGAAAAAGGAGAGTGAATATAAATTTGCCTTTCTAACCCAATATTAGGAGAAATGTCCCCAGATCAAAAAGATTATTAAAAATAACTGGAGGGTCCTTTTGAGTGACCCAGTACTGGGAAACTTGTTACCCAAGAATCCATCATTCATCTTCAAAAGAGCACCAATGATTAGAAACAAGCTGGTTCACAGCACCGTAATGAATGACAAGCCGTGAAAGAGTAGGAGCACATTCGCATGGTGCAGTTTTTGCGTGGGGTGCAGAAATAGAACGTAAGAATACAAAAAGAGGCTAAGGGCAGAAAAGGTAAGAACTAGGGATGAGCGAATCGACTTCGGAGAAAACATCTGAAGTCAATTTGCATAATACTTCGTTTGAATACTGTACGTAGCGAGCACTCCGTACAATATTAGAATGTATTGGCTCCTATGAGCTGAAGTTATTACTTCGCGAAGTCTCGGGAGACTTCGCATAATAACTTCATAAATCAATTTCTACTGTAAAAAAAACATTTCCCGAACTCGGGTTCGGTTCGCAAAGTCATAACTTCAGCTCATAGGAGCCAATACATTCTAATACTGTACAGAGCGCTCTCCCCGTACAGTATTCAAACAAAGTTTTATGCGAATCGACTTCGGATGTTTCATCCGAAGATGATTCGCTCATCCCTAGTTAGAACCAATATAGGGGATAAGGAGTTTAAAATCAAAGGAGGTATTTCTTGTGAATGTGCTGGAGTAATCTACGTACTGGATTGTCCATGTGGACTCCAGTATGTGGGTAGAACATTATGGAAACTGAAAACAAAGATTGGGGAACATGTCCAGAATATAAAAATGGGGCTAGATACACAGAGCGTTTCAGCCCATTTAAAAAAAAAACATCTTGGAAAGGACCCTAGAGGTCTGAGATTGGAGCGGGTGAGAAATCGATGGAGAGTCTGAGACCCAGTCAAATGTATTCATTTGAAAGAAGCGGAATTGATTTTTATTATGCAAACCTTACAACCCAAGGACTTCAAGATAGATTGGGATATCAAGGCGGTCTGCATGCAGTAACAGTGAGTAACTCGGTAATGAAGTAGCTGATAGAGAATAGAACCACTAGGTCAACTAGTGGTTACCGCAGCATTACCGGGAGATCTGGGAGGTAATCAATATAGGAGGACATCTGCATCTGAGAGGAGTAGAGCATTGAGGGCAACCCAGATCGGAGTGATTAGGAGGTTTTTGAATATGGGATGGTCTACATATGTGAGCCATAAGAACATGTTTTCGCTGTGATTTGTTTTAATAATGATGAAATTGTTTTAATATTGTTAGTTTTTTTTTACTGTTGAAGAGTATACACAATTTTTTTTTAACCGCAATAAGCAGAAGTGACATAGACTTTGATGGAATTTAAATACCGCCCATATGGATAGACAAACTACGTGACGGAGCGAAACCCGGATCGGGGCAAGTTTATATTACATGTGCTGTTCAAGCTTTTTTATGTAAGTTAAGAACGGGATGCAAATGAGCTCATAACAAGCTCTTAACAGAGAAGCATGAATGGCCAATTAAGGCGCTCTATCCCCAAGGAGAGATAGTGCCCCCCAAATTATGTAAGTTATTAAATTGTTTTTGCGTGAAGCCTCTGGTGTTTTGGTCTGCGCTATGTCCATGCTTTTCATTTGAGGACTGAACGTACAGAGGTCTCGGCCATTTGTGAGTGAAAGCTATCTCTAATTTAACAGCAAGAGGTCAGTGGTAGGAAGAAATCTTCTGGAGAAGATTACAACGTCTGTGGAGGGCGTAGTCCTGGTTGAGAAAGAGAAGCTACCTGTTCCAAGGTGCGCAGGTCTGTGCATATCATGCAAACTGAAATCGGGGATAGACCCATTCCCATACACAGCCGTACAGTAGCAAACGTTTTTTATTTCTATTTGAGGGTCAATGACAAACCTTCAGGCCACAAACTACCTAGGATCTAAACTTGCAGTTGTCAGAAAATATTTCCCAGGCACCGGCAGGTACCATACTCGGGCACTCGGGAATCCTTCCTTCACCCAGTACTTGCAGCTGTCTGTGTATAAGGCGTTAGAAAACTCATATTCATGCACCCTATCAGATAATTCTAAGTAAATAGGTGGGTAGGGTCTTCTGTTTCGGATTCTCATCTCTTGACCAGAGTTGAGGATGTGGTTGTGGAGTATCTCTAGCTCTGAAGGTCTTTTTGCTTTCCGTGTTATATAACAGACAACCCATTGATTTGAATGGGCATAGTGTAATGCTTAATTTACCCTGCGGTGGTGCTGCAGTAAAATTGAACAGTTACGTACTGCTAGGTCTTCCCATAGATTACAGCTGATTGGTGGGTGTCTTTAGGAGGTTGTCCTATTAGGACCGCCTTTTCCATATTTCTTAGACCATAGGGCCTTAATAAAGTGGGCTTCCCACTAAGGACAAGCTATGACCTAGAGCTGCTGAGTCTCCTGCTCTGATAGACTCCATACAACATGGTGTGACAGCTTTGAGCTCAGAATGGAATTTTTAAACACCATATAAGTAAAATGTAGACTTTGTAATTCAGACCTGCATTTATTATTGTACCTACAGTATCTTCATTCTACAGTCCAGACAAAACAGCTAAATGATGCTATGACTAGTGCAGGGTCTGAGGGGGTGCTACACAATACATGGATCCAAAGAGAATCACACAGTGTCTGACTTTTTGAATCTACAAGGTAATGGGCTGCACCTGTACATCATTCCCCCCCCCCCCCCCCCCCCAATACATGCTATAGGATTCATTTCACAAGAATAATTTTTCATATGTAAAAGACATGCTTACTCTGTTGATACTATTCTTTGTTGTAATCTGTCACATATTAAACAAGAAAAAGAAGAACTAAATTCTAAATTGCCCCTAATGTGTTAAACCTGTCAAAATACTCGCTGAGCATTTCCCTGCCGAACAATGGGATGCTTATTATCATAAATAATTAATGGAGGCCCAGGAGATAGACCCGGGAGACCATGAGAAATTCTCCACTGATTTTCCAAAGTGCAGATCTCTGATTCTCTACAAATCTCAAAAAGCTGGTTGTTCAGTTCCATCCCTTGTAGGCGTCAAGCACACAACTATTTATAGAAGTATTTCTTCAAGGAGGTACCATACAGCGGCACACATCTGCCTACAGATCCAGAGTAGATTGAGGGTTCACACATGTATGCATGAAGACACAAAAAGCTTCCTTTAACACAATGTGAACATGTTCTGGTTTGAAGTATGAGTGATGAGAGTAGAGGGTCCTGCTACACTACAGAAATCATAGTAACTTCTGGGGGTCAAGATGGTTGCCTTGTTAGAAGGAGTCCACACATGGCCTAATTCTTAGGTCATAATAATGCATTTGTCTTCAAGCCTGTAGATACCCAAAAGCAATGTTATGCAGAATTTACCCTAATCTCAGACTCTCAAATGCTATATATAAGGATTAGCTACTGTATTTAGGGAAGTCAATTTGACAGCTCTAGGGGGAGACTTATCATCTCCCTTCGCCAGGGCTGGCCAACCTGCGGCTCTCCAGCTGTTGCAAAACTACAATTCCAACCAGGCCCTGCTGTAGGTTGATAGCTGCAAGCAGTCTGGGCATGCTGGGAGTTGTAGTTTTGCAACAGCTGGAGAGCCGCTGGTTGGCCATCCCTGCCCTACGCCATAGGTTTGGCACTAAAAAGTTGCAAATCCAGCTAAACCGCTATTGCGACTAAATCTAGTCACAAGTGGTGTTTTTGATGTCCACTTCAGTTTCAGAAAGGGTGGTGTGGTAAGGATGAATGTAGGTGGGACCAATGGCCATTGTACATTCACCATCATTTACACCAAAAAATGGTAGGAATGATGACTGAAGTCTGGCACATAGACTGCCGAAGGAGGCATTTAATTTAGGACGAGTGTACCACATGTCGGTCTTGATAAATCAGTGCCACAGTGTCTTTCATCTTATATACCAGTATGATTTGGAGAAGCAATGGAGAGCCTTTTTCCTAATCATATTCCTATTAGTCTATTACTTATTATTAGTGTTGATCACGAATATTCAAATTTCGAATTTTTAGCGCGAATATAGGTACTTCGAAAATTCGCAAATATTTTGAATATAGTGATATATATTCGTAATTTAGATTATTATTTTTTTTAATCAGTACACATGATCCCTCCCTGCTTCTAGCTTGTGGGCCAATGAGAAGGCTGCAGTATATTTGACTTTAGGAGTAGTGTTGTTTGCAAATTTTCGTAATGCAAATTTTTCTACTTACAACTATTAGACAAAGAAGATTATAGCACTATATTAGCTAAATTGCTCTATATTCAGTTTTTTTTCGAATATTCGCTATATTGCTATAACTTTGTTTTTTCGAATATTCGTAATATTCTAAAACAAGAATATATAGCAATATAAAGAATATTCTAAAAAAAAAACGAATATAGAGCAATTTAGCTAATATAGTGCTATAATCTTCTTTGTCTAATAGTTGCAATCTTTTTCTCATCTGAAGTTCAGATTGGAAAAAAATTACAATTATAAAAAAAAGATTATAGCACTATATTAGCTTAATTGCTCTATATTAGTTTTTTTTTCGAATATTTCCTATATTGCTATATATTCTTGTTTTAGAATATTCCGAATATTCGAAAAAACGAAGTTATAGCAATATTGCGAATATTCGGAAAAAAAAACGAATATAGAGAAATTTAGCTAATATAGTGCTATAATCTTTTTTTATAGTTGTAATTTTTTTCCAATCTGAACTTCAGATGAGAAAAAAATTACAACTATTAGACAAAGAATATTATAGCACTATATTAGCTAAATTGCTCTATATCCGTTTTTTCGAATATTCGCTATATTGCTATATATTCTTGTTTTAGTTATAGCAATTTAGCTAATATAGTGCTATAATCTTCTTTGTCTAATAGTTGTTGAAAAATTTGCAAAAGAAAATCTTATTACGAAAATTCGCATATTACACGATCATTACCTTGCCGATTTTTCTAGTAAAATAAAACTGTAGAATATAACAAATATTCGAATTTGCGAATATTCAACGAATATTCGACAAAATATTAGCGAAATATCGAGAATTCAATTATGACCCCTGCCGTTCATCACTACTTATTATTAGAAAATTATTTAACCTTCTTCAGGGAAGGACAGTTCCTCAGCTGAGAGTAATGACTATAGTTCTATAGAGTCCAGTTATTTAAACTGGAAAAACTAAACACCCATTTACACTGGTAGTTGAGAGTTGAGCAGGCAATTATTGTGAACAAAATGATCGTTCCTGATAATTGCCTGCTCATCAGAGAAGATGAGAGCCTGCCTTCCCCATCTCTTCATCAGGAGCCTTGCTATCAGCTAAGTTTCCAATGTTCTATGGAGTCTAATTATTTATATTGGATAGACTAAAGACCCCCTTACATGGGCCAACTAAGCAGGTAATTATCAGTAATGACCGCCCTTTCCTGATAATTGCCTGCTCGTCAGAGATGGCAGAGTAGACGAGAGCTGCCTTTTACAGTTCACCACACACATTACATTGTCCGCGAGTCCTGCCAAAATTAACAGTTTCAGCCAACATTTATCTAATATATGAGTTTCAAAGTATACAACCCGAAGTGTTATTGTAAGTTAACAGTTGATTCTCTGTACAGCCAGGGCTCTGTCCATCTGCGTGCCAGCTGATGGCCTTGATGGACTATTTGTTGGCCAGTAGATGTTCGGTAATCAATTGTTTCAGACTATAACCAGTGTCACCACTATGTTTCCGCTATTGCACACATTCATCATATTAATACAGTCAATATACGAGTACTTAATATTCTGGTAGGATTCTTTTTCGTTGAATGCCTCTATTTAATAAATTGCTATCCACCCGCCAGCTGTTGGGCAGGTTTGCAGAGATTCCCTCTTCGCCTATTCTACAATATTAAAATGGAACAGATTTAACAAGTATTCATTATAAGAAGCCTGCAGACTTCATTTATTCCACGGGTGACCTATATATGGATTAAATCTAAGATCATACATTCAAAGAAAGGCTATAATATCCCCACTAGATGAATGGCACATGCTCCACCACAGGAGAATTTGACATAAAATACAACATTAAGCAATCTAATGCAATAAAGTAAAAGGACAAAATTTAAAATTTTCCTCAACAAAGCAAAATATCAAGAAAATGATAGATTTTCTGACTAAAGGTCTGATTTATTCACCAGATGGAAATTCAGATTCCTGCTCAACCACCTGTGTAATTTTCTCTGATGTCTGTTTCATGAAGGTTCATGTAGTGAATGATCGTCTTGCTACTGCATGGAAGCTCTGTAGGGTTATACAGAAGCTCGAGTCGTAAGAGAACCACAAATAGATCAGCTGTTTTCCTCAGGGAGGATGAACAGGTACAGCAAATGATGAAAAGAAATTGATGAAGATGATGTTCCAAGCTTTTTAATAGACTACAGTACTCAGAAATACATCATGTATGTGCTCAGGTGAAATTCCTTCAGGCTGGTGGTAAATGGTCCAGAAATTCTGCTGAACCAGCCTTGGCTTCAATTGCCGTGTTCTCCAAGCATAACCTGATGATTGTACAGCGCAGCCTAAGAAATTGCGTTCTTCACCTTTTGTAGTACCCTGGAGCAAGGGTACTTTGAGCTACGGACATTTGTGGACATTTGCCCCTATTGGTGCTATGCAAAGCCATCAACCCAGTACTTTAGTGCACTTTGCATTGTGATTTATGCTGTTGTGTTCACTTGTTGCATTTATGTGATATATCTAGAGATGAGCGAATAGAAGCTGACAAAGTGGAATTCGATCCAAATTTCTGGAAAAATTTGACTCACAACTAATGCAAATTTCCTCGCGCTTCATGGTAACGAATCGCAATTTTCCTAAAATGGAGGCTACACATGTGAGGACTGAGGACATGGGGCAAGGAACTCTGGGAAGGCGAAATCACCCAGATTGATATGCCTGTATGCAGCCAATCAGCAGCCAGCCAGCCCTGTGATGTCACAGCCCTATAAATACGTTTGCCATCTTACAGTTAGACATTTTCCAGCGTTCAGAGTGCAGGGACAGACGTGTGAAGACACTAGGGACAGCAAGTGGAAAAACGATTGTGGAAAAAAAAAGACAGAAAAAACGATTTATAAGTGCAGGGAAAGCATAGGGAGGAATCATTCTACAGCATCTTAGTGCAGGGAGAGACGTCAGAAGGCGCTAAGGACATTGATAGGAAAGTGATTTATATGTGCAGGGAAAGATTATTTGGGGATCCAAATAGCCATTAGACAGCTCTGTCATTCCAGCTATTTGTTATTGGGCTGCAAGTCTTATTTTGAAAAGCCTTTAATGGCTTATGTCTTAGTATCTTATTCAGTACTACAAGAAAAATATATACGCATTTAACTTCTGCAATTATTTCTGGTGGAAGCGTATAGGGGCGTAGTTCACTACAACAAGAAAAATATATTCTCAGTTCACTTCTGCAGTTATTTCTATTGAAAGCATATAGGGGCGTATTTCAATACAACAAGAAAAATATATACGCACTGCACTGTTGCAGTTATTTCTGGTGAAAGCCTATAGGGGCGTATTTCAGTACTTCAAGAACAATATATGCGCATTTCACTCTTTAATTGTTTTCTGTTCAAAGCGTATAGTGGCCTATTTCAGTCCAAGAAGAAAAATATATTCTCAGGTCACTTCTGCAGTTAATTATAGTGAAAGCGTATAGGGGCGTATTTCAGAACTACAAGAAAAATATATTCTCAGGTCTCTTCTGCAGTTATTTCTAGTGAAAGAGTATAGGGGCTTATTTCAGTACTACAAGAAATATATAATCTCAGTTAACGTCTGAAGTTTTTTCTGTGAAAGCGTATAGGGGCGTATTTCAGTACAACAAGAAAAATATATACGCATTGCACTGTTGCAGTTATTTCTGGTGAAAGCGTATAAGGGCGTATTTTAGTACTACAAGAAAAATATCTAGGCACTTCACTCTTTAATTGTTTTCTGGTAAAAGCATATAGTGGCCTATTTCAGTCCAACAATAAAAATATATAATTGGGTCACTTCTGAAGTTATTTCTGGTAAAAGCGTATAGGGGCGTATTTCAGAACTACAAGAAAAATATTTTCTCATGTCACTTCTGCAGTTATTTCTGGTGAAAGCGTATAGGGGCGTATTTCAGTACAACAAGAAAAATATATACGCACTGCACTGTTACAGTTATTTCTGGTGAAAGCGTATAGGAGCGTATTTCAGTACTACAAGAAAAATATATAGGCACTAAACTCTTTAATTGTTTTCTGGTAAAAGCGTATAGTGGCCTATTTAAGTCTAACAAGAAAAATATATAATCAGGTCACTTCTGAAGTTATTTCTAGTGAAAACATATAGGGGCGTATTTTAGAACTACAAGAAAAATATATTCTCAAGTCACTTCTGCAGTTATTTCTAGTGAAAGCGTATAGGGACGTATTTCAGTACTACAAGAAAAATATATTCTCAGTTAACTTCTCCAATTATTTCTGGTGAAAGTGTATAGGGGCGTATTTGAGTACAACAAGAAAAATATATACGCACTGCACTGTTGTAGTTATTTCTGTTGAAAGCGTACAGGGGCGTATTTCAGTACTACAAGAAAAATATACAGTCATGTGAAAAAATTAGGACACCCTTTGAAAGCATGTGGTTTTTTGTAACATTTTTAATAAAAGGTTATTTCATCTCCGTTTCAACAATACAGAGAGATTAAAGTAATCCGACTAAACAAAGAAAACTGAAGAAAAGTCTTTTCAAGATCTTCTGTAAATGTCATTCTACAAAAATGCCTATTCTAACTGAGGAAAAAGATAGGACACCCTTGCCCCTAATAGCGAGTGTTACCTCCTTTGGCTGAAATAACTGCAGTGAGACGGTTCTTGTAGCCATCTACCAGTCTTCGACATCGGTCTGAGGAAATTTTACCCCACTCCTCAATGCAGAACTTTTTCAGCTGTGAGATGTTTGAGGGGTTTCTTGCACGTACAGCCCTTTTCAAGTCACCCCACAGCATCTCAATGGGATTCAAATCTGGACTTTGACTTGGCCATTCCAGGACTCTCCATTTCTTCTTTTTCAGCCAATCTTTGGTTGATTTACTAGTATGTTTTGGGTCATTGTCATGTTGCATGGTCCAGTTCCGCTTCAGCTTTAATTTTCTAACTGATGGTCTCACATGTTCTTCAAGCACCTTCTGATACACAGTAGAATTCATCGTGGATTCTATGATGGTGAGCTGACCAGGTCCTGTTGCAGCAAAGCAGCCCCAAACCATGACACTTCCACCTCCATGCTTCACAGTTGGTATGAGGTTCTTTTCTTGGAATGCTGTGTTTGGTTTACGCCAAACATGTCCTCTGCTGTTGTGTCCAAATAATTCAATTTTGGACTCATCTGTCCAAAGAACATTATTCCAGAAGTCCTGGTCTTTGTCAACTTTATCTCTGGCAAATGTCAGTCTGGCCTCGATGTTTCTCTTGGAAAGCAAAGGTTTCCTCCTTGCACACCTCCCATGCAAGTTAAACTTGTACAGTCTCTTTCTGATTGTAGAGGCATGTACTTCTACATCAACAGTAGCCAGAGCCTGCTGTAGTTCTCGAGATGACACTTTAGGGTTTTTGGAGACCTCTTTTAGCATCTTGCGGTCTGCTCTTGGGGTGAACTTGCTGGGGCGACCAGTCCTGGGCATGTTGGCAGTTGTTTTGAAAGCCCTCCACTTGTAGACTATCTTCCGGACAGTGGAATGGCTGATTTCAAAATCTTTTGAGATCTTTTTAAATCCCTTCCCAGACTCATAGGCTGCTACAATCTTTTTTCTGAAGTCCTCTGACAGCTCTTTTGCTCTCACCATGGTGCTCACTCTCACTTCAACAGTCAGGAGCACACCAAACTAAATGTCTGAGGTTTAAATAGGGCAAGCCTCATTCAACATGCAGAGTAACGATCTACTAATTATGTGCACCTGGTGTGATATACCTGTGTGAGATCTGAGCCAATTTAAGAGGGGATACATGTGAGGGTGTCCTATCTTTTTCCTCAGTTAGAATAGGCATTTTTGTAGAATGACATTTACAGAAGATCTTGAAAAGACTTTTCTTCAGTTTTCTTTGTTTAGTCGGATTACTTTAATCTCTCTGTATTGTTGAAACGGAGATGAAATAACCTTTTATTAAAAATGTTACAAAAAACCACATGCTTTCAAAGGGTGTCCTAATTTTTTCACATGACTGTATTCAGCGTTCACTGTTGCAGTTATATCTGGTAAAGATGTGATAGATGGGATTAAGGCGGCTCAACTGTTCAGTAGAATGGCTGAGGTGCTAAACTGCTGGTTTTGACTCACTCAGTCAAAAAGAGAAGATTTAGAATAAAAAGGTAGCAGGCACACTCGTAAATGGGATAAATATAGTGGTTTTTATTTAGTTAAAATACTAAGTATATTAAAATTGGGTAAGTATCTTAGAAAAAGAGGTGGGTATGGTGGTCTGGGCACTTGATACGGGTGCCAGATGGGGGGTGGCTGATATTAGGTGATATTGGGGTAAATCCGTGGAGAATGGTGGGGAAGAGTGGGTGGTATTCAGTCCGTTGACGTAGGTGGTATGGTGTGGTGGGACGAGAAGTAGAGCCTTTTGTGGCTGGCTCAAATAGGTGGGATAGCCTTTCCCAGTAGTTTGTGAATAGTATAGTGGTGTGGGATAAAATGAAAAAAATGGAATAAAATGGAAAAATGTGCAGTCTTATATAGTATAGTTCGTCATCAGGTGGTCCCAAGGTAGCGCTAAAAATTAAAATTTAAAAATGGTAGAGAGGTACTATACATTAGGTATGTAACATATTGTCCCATAAGAAGCGCTTAAAACAAAATTGCAGTAGGTATAATATAAGGTCTTGTATTTCTGGAAAGATATATGGTTCCTGTGGGGGAATTGGTGCTCTGGACCTCGGTGCGGCGTCCCGCACTGTCTTGGGTACAGAGATCACTTACCGCCATGTGGAGATGTCTTCCTTCAGTGTTCCGACCAGTTGTTGCTTGTAGTTAGATTCCTCGGCTGTCGGCGTCCCTCGTGGTCTCTAGGCGCGCGCGCGCGCTTGTAGTTAGGTATGTGGTGTCAACGTGACCTAGTGTTGGTCACGTGATCGGGATCTTCCGGGCCGGTTTAGAAATAGTAATAGAGCTGGGGGAGCGCTTTTGTTTGTATCTGTTATCACTGCTCCGTTGGCAAAAATCCTCCGTACTCCTTAAACGCGTTTCGGGACTACACTTGGTCCCTTCATCAGTAAGTGGAGGACTTGCGGCATCTGTCTAGAATTTATTGGCTGACCCGTTTTGAGTTAATTAATTGATTTAGGGTACAGCCCATCATTTAGGGTTAATTGGAGAGTGGATTGTTCTTTACTTAATTGAAGTGATTGTTTCATTCTAGAACATCGAGTTTTGGTAATGTGAGACCAGGAATAAGGTCAAATAAGAGATGATGAAGTTAATGGTCAGGGTAAAAATTGACCTTAATGATTGAATAAAGAATTAGGATAGGATATAAGATTGGGATAGGATATATATTTTTGGAATGAGATGAAAGTTCTTGGGATAAGGTGTTTGGTTTAGCGGGAAATAGTTGCAAAGCGCTGACAGCCTTGGGGTACAATTGAATCCGGTGTGTATGTTGTATGTGGTGTCCTGGTGGGGATGAGACTAGTGTACGTATTTATGAGTGTAGTATGGGTATATGTGTGTGTCTGTATTCCTGTGTGTGTATATGTAGTGGATAATGTGGTTGACAATCTTGGGGTATAGTTGTGTCCAGTGTGTGTGTTGTATTTTTGGGTACGTAAGTTTAGTGTGGGTATGTATGTGTATTTATGTGTCTGTATATACGTATATGTAACGGATATTGTGGCACATGGTGGTATATCTGAATTGGTATGTTGATCTCAACTTTCATTTGTACATTTTGTGGGTGATGGGTACATATTATTTGTTTGTCCCATGTGCTTGATTGGGGGTAGTGAAGCATTATGTCAGTGGGACTTTGAGGATCTTGTAGGTGTCCCATTCTATTTATTTTATTATATATCTGGTAAAGCCTTAAGTGGTGTATTGCAGTAGAAAAAGAAATATACATTCGCCATTCGCTGCTGCACTTATATCTTGAAAAGCCTTTAGTGACGTTAATCAGTACAAAAAAATATATATATTCGCCATTTGCTGCTGCACTTATATCTTGAAAAACTTTTAGTGACGTATATCAGCAGAAAAAGAAATATACATTCGCCATTCGCTGCTGCACTTACAGGTCGAAAAACCTTTAGTAACGTATATCAGTAGAAAAAAATATATACATTTACCATTCGTTCCTGCAATTATATCTTGAAAAACCTTTAGTGACGTATATCAGCAAAAAAAGAAATATACATTCGCCATTTGCTGCTGCACTTATATCTTGAAAAACCTTTATTAAAATATATCAGTAGAAAAATAAAACAACATTCAGCATTAACTGTTGCAGTTATATGTTGTAAAGCCTTTAGTGCCATATTTCAGTAGAAAAATATATATATATATTCAGTGTTCAGCGCTGCAGTTATATGTGGGAAAGTCCTTTTTGAGATATGGACCGAATTACGTTGCGGTGAAATTTTGTATTTACGTTTCACACACTGCACGCTTAAGTGACGACGTCCATAAGAGCGGTGCACCAATACAGGTGAATACACTATGCACTAATCCTGCACAAAAATGCTAACTAATTCACACCAGCCCGCGTGTATTTGCGGTATTGCTTACTCGACACTACGGGAACTTCTCTGCAGCACAGAAACGGCACGAAAAAAACTAATATTATTCAGTGTTCAGCGCTGCAGTTAGATGCGGTAAAATCTCCATGTCGTCTCAATGATAAATCTGCAGTGTGCGGGCCCCGTGTGGCTTCTACACACTTTCAAAATAATCCTTCAACGGAGCGAATAGATGCCGGATGACCGGGATGCTCCATGACCTTCCCAGGAGCTGCTGTCGGGAGCAGCGGTTCATTTTTGAGATGTCCGTATAGTGCGGGGGAATCCGAAGACCCTCTCTATCATCATGCTCCGTTACATCTTTATTGAAGTGTTTTGGTGGAAAAATAAATTATATTTAGTGTTCAGCGCTGCACTTATATGTGGTAAAATCTTTTGTGATTATTTCGATGGGAAAACAAATTTCATTCAGCGTTCAGCTCTGCAGTTATATGCGGTAAAATCTTTTGTTACTTATTTCGGTGGAAAAACAAATTTCCACCTCTAATAACTTCCTCTTCTCTTCATTCTCATCCTCAATACACACACTGACTTGACACCCCACCAGCTACATATATATAAGTGGTGCCAGCACCACCTAGGGGCCAATAAAGGTAAATGACACTGCCAGCCTGTTAAAGGGAATTACAGCATGATATCACAATACATTTGATATGACATGTAGCAAGAGTTTAAAGTGCCCACATACAGTATAGCACATAGTGGGACACTGCATCAGGATAATTCAGGCGTTGATCAGCCAGGATTTCCACACACCAATTCCTGATGCATCAGACTTGATCATCCATGGTATTTTTCTTCTCTTCCGTTCAAGTTGATCATCCATGGTGCCACACCAACAATTTGACAAATTTCTTCTGGCTACCTGCCTCAGCTACTATTCTAATGTTGTTACCCGGCTGATGCCACACATCTGATGCCATGTGCTCCTTCTTTCACCCACCATCTTCAGCAGGTACTGGTATTGCCACCCACCTCCACAGTATATCACCTTGCCACTCTGTGGCCTCCTGATGCTGCCACCACCTCCAGACTCTGTCATTGTGCCACTCCTTGGTCTCCTCATGTTGCTGGAACCTCCAGACTCTGTCATTGTGCCACTCTGTGGCCTCCTTCTGATGCTGCTGCTGCTGCAACCTTCAGACTCGGTCATTGTGCCACTTGGTGGTCTTCTCCTAATGTTGCTGCTGCCGCCACCTACAAACTCTGTCATTGTGCCACTCTGTGGCCTCCTCCTGATGCTGCTGCCAGCTCCAGACTCTGTCATTGGGCCACTCTGTGGTCTCCTCATGCTGCTTCCACCTCATCACTATGTCATTGGGCCACTCTGTGGTCTCCTCATGCTGTTCCCACCCTCCCCACTTCATGACTGGGCCACTATTTTTCCTTTCGCCCTGGCTGACATCATCATTTATTTGACCTTTCTTCTGATCTGTCATAAAGAAGGAAAAATGAGACGTACAATGGATCCTGTCTGTATAGCAGCTGTAAGGCCTGTATGGTCCCATTAAAATTGACTCGTGATTTGGTAGC
Source organism: Bufo gargarizans (assembly GCF_014858855.1). Taxonomy (NCBI): domain Eukaryota; kingdom Metazoa; phylum Chordata; class Amphibia; order Anura; family Bufonidae; genus Bufo; species Bufo gargarizans. The sequence goes on from NC_058080.1 coordinate 8,231,675, forward strand.
CAAAAGCAGGAGTGGGTACAAAACACAGAAGACATGCAAATATTCCATTCATGTGTCATCTCTGTTTTAGATCCACTCCATTTTTTATGGGCATTAGCAATACTGATGGATTATTGAGCAAATGCTGACCGAGTGAAGGCGTATGCTCCACAGACAGGATCCGTTTTTTCTGGGTTATTATTCTGACAGATCAGAGAAATTGGGAAAATGAATCAGTGACGTCAACACAAACTTACTGCTGACACCCTCTCCACTCTGTCGGGAAATCCACTTGTATAAGTATTTAAAAGAACAGGTTCTGTAGACATCTATGTGGAATCCGCTGACGAGGGTGTAGAAGGAGTGCACTTCTTCTTGGCGCTAACATCGATCTGAGTTCATACTTGAGTTATTTGGTCAGTTTTGGCCCCGTGACTGCCCAAATAAGTGAAGTGTGCAGTGATTCTTAGAGTGATGCCTGTCATTTGCATGTCATACGGACTCACAGTATTATTTCACTACCACAGCAGACTCCCTATGTGTGTTACTGCAAGGCACAGTGTTCTACAACACTATAAAGGCTCTCTGCAGCCAGAAAATAGCCGTTTTTTAACATAATTCACTATGATTTGAAAAATTTGCTCATCTCTAGATATATCCTATTCATTAGCACTGTTATTGCCCTGTGTTTGCACTGAATTGTGGAAAGTATTAATGCACAGCGAGGTCACAATTTACAGCCTACACATTTTCCACTGTTGTCATAAGGAACTATAGGAAAAGCCAGGCACACTAAACTTTTGAGTGTCTGGTTTAGCTCTGGTTTAGCTTCTTGGTCATTCCCATTGAATTGTATTGAGGCCCAATACAAGTCTATGGCAGCCATAAACTGCAACATTGTTTCTGTTAGACTGTGATTCTCCACTCCACCTCTCCCACTAGAAGGTACTAAATCATTTAGAAGCTCTATAAAAGTAAAACAGTCAGAGCCCCTAGTTATCTGCAGACAGGGACCAGTGTTTAGTAAGGCTACTTTCACACTAGCGTTCGATCGGATCCGTTCTGAACGGATCCGATCATAATAATGCAGACGGAGGCTCTGTTCAGAACGGATCCGTCTGCATTATATTTGCAAAAAAAAGCTAAGTGTGAAATTAGCCTGAACGGATCCGTCCAGACTTTTACATTGAAAGTCAATGGGGGACGGATCCGCTTGAAGATTGAGCCATATTGTGGCATCTTCAAACGGATCCGTCCCCATTGACTTACATTGTAAGTCTGGACGGATCCGCACGCCCCCGCACGGCCAGGCGGACACCCGAACGCTGCAAGCAGCGTTCAGGTGTCCGCCTGCTGAGCGGAGCGGAGGCTGAACGCCGCCAGACTGATGCAGTCTGAGCGGATCCGCATCCATTCAGACTGCATCAGGGCTGGACGGAAGCGTTCGGGTCCGCTCGTGAGCCCCTTCAAACGGAGCTCACGAGCGGACAGCCGAACGCTAGTGTGAAACTAGCCTTAGAGAGACTCTGCCAGACTTCACCAGGGACCAGAAGAAGACACTGAGACAAGGATACTCTGTCACAGACTCTAGGTCACCAGCCCTTTGACAAGGGAGCTAGCCGGAGGACTAAGCGACAGACCCTAAACCACCAGTCCCTTGGCAAGGGCACAAGCCTTGTTAGAATGACAGGGACAGCTAACTCAGGCTTTTTCTCAACACAGAACCTTCTGCAACCAGAGGCAGACTGGAGAAGCCCAGTCCCCTTGCCCATATTGCTTTGCACTTGATATTCTCCAGTAATGAAGCACATTGGTTTAGTGCAAACCCTGACTAACGTGACTTATGTCCCATTGGGGTGCACCACTCAATAGCATCCCCTCTAGAGAGTAGCAATACATGGTGACACCTCCATGGTGTCTGGGGGACCAGCCACACATTTCAGCAGACACCCTCTGTCTCATATTCATACATTGCAGGTTGCTCAGTCTCATTCAGAGTGAACTCCATCAGACAAGATCTCGCATGGTTCATTCTGTAGCTCTCTGCTCTCCTGAACAAACTTCTAAGCTGACAACTTTTTAACGTAGTTTTTTTTTTTACTTGTAACCTTAAAAGGTCATTCATAAGAGGAGAGAGATGGGCTACAGAATGAGCTTTCATTGAGCCTGTAATAAATAAGAACAAACAGTTGAGAATTTTTAATTAAACCCAATTACAAAAAAGATTTTTTCACATAATAGATGCAATTCAATACAAAGATATGATGCAAAAGTGTCCATAGCCTTCAACACAACAAAATTTATGAAATGGCTGCATGTTAGTAGACCGTACAGGAGAAGTTGCTAAAATGAGACATCTTTCTCTGATGTCACTTCCTGCTCTGCAGCTATTGGCTGGAGCTGCACATCACAGACTTCCTGTGCTCTGCCCCTTGTATACTGTTTCCTTTTTCCTGGAATTCAATAAAACATTTATGTGAAGGTGCCCATAGCCTTTAAGGTGTACGTTAAGGATGAAACCCTTCATGGGATAGATCCACATAACTGGTAAGGCTAGCTTCACACATTATTATTATTAATTATTAAAGCACCATTCATTCCATAGCGCTGTACATATGATAAGGGGTGCACATACATAATACAGACAATTGCACTAATCATAAACAAGATGAGTTACAAACTGGTACAGAAGGAGAGAGAGCCCTGCCCGTGAGGGCTTACAATCTACATGGTATGGGAGAAGGACACAGTAGGTGCAGGTTAAGTTGGTCATGGCGGTATAGAGGCAGCAGGGTCACTGGTTGTAGGTTTGTCTGAAGAGGTGGGTTTTCAGGTTTCTTTTGAAGGATTCCACTGTAGGTGAGAGTCTGATATGTTGGGGTAGCGAGTTCCAGAGTATGGGGGATGCACGGGAGAAATCTTGGAGTCGATTGTGGGAAGAGGCAATAAGAGGAGAGGAGAGAAGGAGGTCTTGTGAGGATCGGACAGTGCGTGTGGGGGTGTATCGGGAAAGTAGCTCAAAGATGTAGAGGGGGGACAGGTTATGGACGGCCTTGTATGTATTTGTTAGTACTTTGAAGTGAATTCGTTGGGCAATGGGGAGCCAGTGAAGGGATTGGCAGAGGGGAGAGGCAGAGGAGTAATAGGGTGAGAGGTGGATTAGTCAGGCAGCAGAGTTGAGGATTGATTGGAGGGGTGCGAGAGTGCTAGATGGAAGGCCACAGAGGATAATGTTGCAGTAGTCTAGGCGGAAGATAATGAGGGCATGTACAAGCATTTTCGCAGATTCAAAGTTAAGGAAAGCACGGATGCGGGAGATGTTTTTGAGTTGGAAGCGGCAGGTGGTGGAAAGGGCTTGGATGTGCGGTCGGAAGGAAAGGGCAGAATCCAAGGTCACTCCAAGGCAGCGGGCTTTGTTGACTGGGGAGAGTGTGCAGCCATTGATCATGATAGATAGGTCTGTTGGGTGGGTTGAACAAGATGGGGGAAAGATTATGAATTCTGTCTTATCCATGTTAAGTTTAAGAAAGCGAGAGGCGAAGAAGAATGATATAGAAGATAGACATTGTGGGATTCTTGATAGTAAGGTGGTGATGTCTGGACCAGAGAGGTAGATTTGTGTGTCGTCAGCGTAGGAGTGATACTGAAAGCCAGGGGACTCTATGAGCTTTCCCAGGCCAAAAGTGTAGATAGAGAAGAGCAGGGGTCCTAGGACAGAGGGAATGAGACGAGGAGGTGGTGCGGGAGTGGGAGACGCTAAACCTCCGGTCTGTGAGGTATGATGTGATCCAGGAGAGGGCCAGGTCAGTGATACCAAGAGATGAGAGAGTTTGCAACAGAAGGGAGTGGTCAACAGTGTCGAAAGCAGAGGACAGGTCAAGGAGAAGGAGGACAGAGTATTGTTTCCTGGTCAGTAGGTCATTGGTGACTTTGGTAAGGGCAGTCTCGGTCGAGTGGTGGGGTCGGAAGCCAGATTGTAGGCGGTCAAAGAGGGAGCAGGAGGAGAGGTGGGAGGACAGTTCTGAATGGACATGTTGTTCAAGTAGCTTTGAGGCATACAGAAGAAGTGATATGGGGCGATAACTGGACAAGGAAGATGGGTCAAGTGAAGGCTTTTTAAGGATAGGTGTAATGGTAGCATGTTTAAAAGCAGAGGGGAAGACACCAGAGTTTAGTGATAGGTTGAAGAGATGAGTAAGGGCTGGGATAAACACTGTGGTGAGGTTAGGGATGAGGTGGGATGGGATTGGGTCAAGTGCACAGGTGGTCAGATGAGATTTGGAGAGTAGAGTGGAGAGTTTTTCTTCTGTAATGGTGGAGAAGCGGGTTTTGGGAGAAGAGGACAGAGCAGTTGTGTAGAGGGTCTGTGGGGACTGTGCAGTAAAGCTTTCTCTGATGTGGACTATCTTTTGTTTGAAATATTTGGCAAAGTCCTCAGCTGAGAAGAGAGGAGAGGGTGGGGGCGCTGGGGGATGGAAAAGGGAGTTAAAAGTGCTAAAAAGTTGTTTAGGGCTGTGTGACAGGGAAGATATGAGGGATGAGAAGTAGGCCTGTTTTGCATCAGCGAGTGAGGATTTGAATATGAGAAGGGATTGCTTGTATGCGGTGAAATGATCTTTAGAATGGGATTTCTTCCATCGCCGCTCAGCAGCCCTGGAAGCTTGTCTGAGTTTTTTGGTCAGGTTGGTGTGCCAGGGTTGTCTGTTGATTTTCCGGATTTTGTTGTGTGTGAGGGGGGCAACAGTGTCCAGAGCTGTACTTATTGTGGTGTTATATAGGGTGGTAGCAGCTTCTGGGTCTTGGAGGCAACAGATGGTAGAGAGTGGGAGAAGAGAGTCAGAAAGCAAGTGAAAGTCGAGATGTTGTCAAGCCAGGTGGAGAAGTGGTCAAGAAAGATGGTGGCTGGGCCTGGAGGGCGGTAAATGACAGCTACTTGAAGGTTGGAGGGAGAGTAGATGCGAACAGAGTGTACTTCAAATGAGGTGAGCGTAATGGAGGGTGGCAGTGGAGTTGGGCTGTAGGAGCAGGTGTCTGATAGGAGAAGACCAACACCTCCACCATGTTTGCAGCCGGGGCGGGGGGTGTGAGTGAACTGAAATCCACTATAAGAGAGTGCAGCAGGGGAGGAGGTGTCTGAGGGTGTCAGCCATGTTTCTGTGAGACCCAGAAAGGAAAGGTTTTGAGAGATGAACAGTTCATTAATGTACGACAGTTTTTTACAGACGGAGCGCGCGTTCCATAATGCTCCTGCAAGAGGAACCAAAGGAGCAGGGGTCAGAGGAATGGTAATTAAGTTTAAGGGGTTGCAGAAATTTGCAGAAGGAGATTTGTAGTGGGACATGGAGGTGATAGTGGGGATTTGCTGAGGGGGTCCTGGATTTGGAGAGATATCACCAGCAGTAAGGAGAAGCAGAGAAAGTGTTAATAGATGAGAATAAGAGAGGGCATGAGGTGTCTGTGTGTGTTTGAGAAGGAAGTGTTTTATGTTTGCAAACAGGTTTGTGCAAGCGATCAGATGAGAAGGTAAAATGTAGGAAGAGATGACTAGTTCCTTGCTGGGTGAATGGATGTGGGGGTATTTCAGGAGGTTGTGGAAAAGTAGGAGGAGGTGTAAGAGGAAAAATGTTAACATTGTTAAGCATTGACTATGTCTAATTACCTGTGGTCCCCTTCTGGTCCAATACACATGTGTCACAACAATCTGGAAAGCTGTAGTTCTCTGGATCTGGATTAGCTGGATAGTGGGGCGTAGCCTCCAGTACCCAATGACTATAATGGGAACCGGCTGGGATTTGGGTGGTCAAAAATTGTTGCAATGGTTTTGTCTGCCCAGACACATGGGGTGCGGTGGGTTCCCATTATAATCAATAGGATCCAGCGGGCAAAAGAACCTATCTGACTATGCCAGATCCAGAGAACTTGGGCAGGCTGTTCTCTGCCAGATTGCTGTACCGCATGTGTGAAAGCCGCTTAACTCAGTTATCCTATGAAGGAAAACACACTATGACTAAAAACACTGCAGGGATGGTTGAAAACACATAAGAGGTTTGTTTTTGTAGATATCATTTTTAACTGACAGATTAAATCTTATTGCTTTTGTCTTCAACTGGACGAGTTCTAGATGCTTCCATTTGCTACCACTGAAAACTTCACGTCTTCTCGCAAAAGTCCACTGAGGTCCACTGAAGGAAAAATAATAAGTTGCAATGTGGAAAAGTAAACTAAAAAACAAACTATATACATTTTTTATCACCGTCATTTATAGTTCACAGTGACTACCATAAAATCAAAGTCTGGAAAATAATGGAGGAGCTGCTGTTGCAATAGTTTAAATGTCCGCAAAGATGCAATTTAGAAAGCATATAAAAAGCTACTTAAAGGGGTGTCCCATAAAAGACAGTCTACCTTTTTCAAACCAGCACCGGGATCTGAATACTTTTGTAATTGCGTGTAATTAGAAATTTAGCATAGCCATTGACTAATTCAATAAAATATCTGTATAGCGCCACCTGCTGTTCGCTGTTTTCTAATTTCTCTGTCCTGCTCACTGAGATGGAAGCACATGCTCAGTTCCATCCTTCAACTGGCACCAGCAGCAGTAGGAAGTGCTCGCCCCCTAAGCTACCAGCTTGGCATAAATCTAGCAGGACAATTGAAGCAATGAATGGGGAGATCTCTGGATCCATGTGAGGTCCAGGGCTGGTTCTAAGTTTGTTAGAAAGAGAACCATAGCCATACATTGTATTTCTTTCTAGCACTGCAGCGCCCCCTAGTGGTTCAAACAATACGACTGGATTCTCAAGAGGTAAATAGGATAACATGGAGCACTTTGGGCACACAGAGCCCCTTGGCTTCCAAAATGACTGCTCCATTGAAATCAAGGAGTATTAATAGGTATCAGTTGATAAGCCAGTCAACTCCTCATTGAATTCTCTGGTGATAAAGGTCTGTGCGAATCAGCAGATGGGGGTCACCACGCCCCTGTTCTCACAGTAGGTGAGGCACCAACACCACTAAGTATTTTATCTTGTGAATCACGGTAAGACCACAGCACTCATCCACTAACGGCTTTTGTGGGGGCCCGTCCCAAGTTGTTTCCTTCCACCACAGAAATCTACATATATATATCGTTCCTATTGCGTTTGAGACAGCGCGCCAAAGGAGTGATATTCAGAAGTTCTGTTTTTATTCATTCAAATTTCAACACCAGTGGTACATTCCTTACATTTATTACATTTCGGGCCCAATTTTGGTGCCCTTCTTCAGGCTGTGTCTGAGGGAGTTCAAATCCACGTTATGACATATAAATTCTTTAATAAATGGTCATTTTCTTGTGTAATGCAGCGAATATCCGCAGTACCATGGACAGCAGCACTCGACAGGGACAGGACCTGGGCGACTAAACCACTCTGTACTGGGGATGAATCATCCTCTCATCTGCAGAGATTGCATTTTTTCTGTTAGATATTATACATCTAATTAGAACTACAATAATATAATCCCATAAAGATACCATCTGCCGCGCAGACAAGAGAGGCATGTGTGCGAATCCGAATATTCATTCCACGTCTACATTAACATCATAGAGGAGCTGCAATAAGAAACTGATGGATAGATAGAGAGATAGATGGATAGATAGAGATAGATAGATAGATAGATAGAGAGATAGATAGATAGGAGATAGATAGATAGATAGATAGGAGATAGATAGATAGATAGATAATAGATAGATAGGAGATAGATAGGAGATAGATAGGAGATAGATAGATAGGAGATAGATAGATAGATAGATAGATAATAGATAGATAGATAGATAGATAGATAATAGATAGATAGATAATAGATAGATAGGAGATAGATAGGAGATAGATAGGAGATAGATAGATAGATAGATAGATAGATAGATAGATAGATAGATAATAGAAAAAGAAGAAAGATGAGCAGCACACAAATCACAGGGGTACAATTCCTTGAAACGGACCACGGACTTGATCCAATTTTGTATATGTATAGAAAAATCCAAGGCAGCACACAAATAACGGTGAAAAAATAGGGTGTTTATTCCCCCATGTGTTTGACAAAGGCTCCATTGAGAGAGCTGAAACGTTGCTGTCTACACATGGGGGAATAAACACCCTATTTTTTCACCGTTATTTGTGTGCTGCCTTGGATTTTTCAATAGATAGATAGATACAGTAGATATAAGATAGATAGATAGATAATAGATAGATAGATAGATAATAGATAGATAGATAGATAATAGATAGATAGATAGATAGATAGATAGATAGATAGATAATAGATAGATAGATAGATAGATAGATAGATACAGTAGATATAAGATAGATAGATAGATAATAGATAGATAGATAGATAGATAGATAATAGATAGATAGATAGATACAGTAGATATAAGATAGATAGATAGATAATAGATAGATAGATAGATAATAGATAGATAGATAGATAATAGATAGATAGGAGATAGATAGATAGATAGATAGATAGATAGATAGATAATAGATAGATAGATAGATAGATAGATAGATATGAGATAGATAGACAGACAGATATAGATAGATAGATAGATAGATAGATAGATAGATAGATAGATAGATAATAGATAGATAGGAGATAGATAATAGATAGATAGATATGAGATAGATAGATATGGGATAGATAGATAGATAGATAGATAGATAGATAGATAGATAGATAGATAGATAGATAGATACTATAGCATGATAAGAGTTAAAGCAGTGAAATCTCCCGCAGTGAGAAATGAATCATACAGAAAATGAGACATGAGATGAACCCACAAGGCACGAGGAATAAAACTTAAATTAATCCTCACTATAATTATTACAAGAAAACCGCTTCCATCAGCGCGGAGCCTGTGCCACATGTGATATAGATGTGCACTGGTTCCCAGCATCCCTCTCCAGTATGTTCTACAGCAGGAAGTCCAGAGTTACCTGGTATCAGTCACAAGTAGAGAAGCGCAATTCAAGGTGAAGTCAGCAAAGTTGCAGGTGGAAGCACCCATTATGTCACGTGGCATAGTTGGGTGACAGTCACTCCCCAATAGACATCAATGACCTAAAAAGGTCCTGAAAAATATTTTACCTTATGGAGGGTTTCATAGCCCTCCAGAATTAAATTGCTACAGCCAGGTCCATAAATATTGGGACATTGACACAATTCTAACATTTTTGGCTCTATACACCACCACAATGGATTTGAAATGAAACGAACAAGATGTGCTTTGAAGTAAGTTGTCGTGGATAGCTCACCGCCCTCCTCCGTGTGGCAAGGGTGCTCTAGTTGAAAACTGATCACCCAATCAGTCAAGGGAAATAAAAAATTAATAAAAGGACAACTGGCACTCACTATGTGGGTCACATCAACAGCATTTAATGGCCACCAGCTCAACAATGGAGTATAAGCAGCAAAAATTATACAACATATAATTAAAACAACACAATGTCCGGAAACATCAATCACATAAAATACCCCTAAAAATATAAAATATCTAAATATAAATATATTGCGGAGATAGGGAATGAATAGACGGACTTTGTGACAGCATTACCTTGACTCAAAGGGACATTGCTTTTAGCACCAATCATTTGGATGTCTTTTACCTTTATCTAAAGGGACATTGTTGCCAGCGCTACCACAGAATTTGCTGATCACAATAGATCAGACAAGTGGAATATTGGGAATATACCTAGGTGATAGGACTCCTTACTTACCAGGCCGTGCAATATATAGAGGATCCTTTTTTCATATACAGGGTCCCAATACCAGTGGATTGTCCTTTTATATTTAGATATTTTATATTTTTAGGGGTATTTTATGTGATTGATGTTTCCAGACATTGTGTTGTTTTAATTATATGTTGTATAATTTTAGCTGCTTATACTCCATTGTTGAGCTGGTGGCCATTAAATGCTGTTGATGTGACCCACATAGTGAGTGCCAGTTGTCCTTTTATTCAAGATGTGCTTTACCTGCAGACTGTCAGCTTTAATTTGAGGGTATTTACATCCAAATCAGGTGAACAGTGAAGGAATTACAACAGTTTGCATATGTGCCTCCCACTTGTTAAGGGACCAAAAGTAATGGGACAAGTGGCTTCTCAGCTGTTCCATGGCCAGGTGTGTGTTATTCCCTCATTATCCCAATTACAATGAGCAGATAAAAGGTCCAGAGGTCATTTCCAGTCTGCTATTTGCATTTGGAATCTGTTGCTGTCAACTCTCAAGATGAGATCCAAAGAGCTGTCACTATCAGTGAAGCCATCATTAGGCTGAAAAAGCACAACAAACCCATCAGAGAGATAGCAAAAACATTAGGCGTGGCCAAAACAACTGCTTGGAACATTCTTAAAAAGAAGGAATGCACCGGTGAGCTCAGCAACACCAAAAGACCCGGAAGACTACAGAAAACAACTGTGGTGGATGACCGAAGAATTCTTTCCCTGGTGAAGAAAACACCCTTCACAACAGTTGGCCAGATCAAGAACCCTCTTAAGGAGGTAGGTGTATGTGTGTCAAAGTCAACAATCAAGAGAAGACTTCACCAGAGTGAATACAGAAGGTTCACCACAAGATGTAAACCATTGGTGAGCCTCAAAAACAGGAAGGCCAGATTAGAGTTTGCCAAACGACATCTAAAAAAGCCTTCACAGTTCTGGAACAACATCCTATGGACAGATGAGACCAAGATCAACTTGTACCAGAGTGATGGGAAGAGAAGAGTATGGAGAAGGAAAGGAACTGCTCATGATCCTAAGCATACCACTTAATCAGTGAAGCATGGTGGTGGTAGTGTCATGGCGTGGGCATGTATGGCTGCCAATGGAACTGGTTCTCTTGTATTTATTGATGATGTGACTGTTGACAAAAGCAGCAGGATGAATTCTGAAGTGTTTCGGGCAATATTATCTGCTCATATTCCGCCAAATGATTCAGAAGTCATTGGACGATGCTTCACAGTGCAGATGGACAATGACCCAAAGCACACTGCAAAAGCAACCAAAAAGTTTTTTTAAAGGAAAGAAGTGGAATGTTATGCAATGGCCAAGTCAATCACCGGACCTGAATCTGATTAAGCATGCATTTCACTTGCTGAAGGCAAAACTGAAGGGAAAATGCCCCAAGAACAAGCAGGAACTGAAGACAGTTGCAGTAGAGGCCTGGCAGAGCATCACCAGGGATGAAACCCAGCGTCTGGTGATGTCTATGCGTTCCAGACTTCAGGCTGTAATTGACTGCAAAGGATTTGCAACCAAGTATTAAAAAGTGAAAGTCTGATTTATGATTATTATTGTGTCCCATTACTTTTGGTCCCTTAACAAGTGGGAGGCACATATGCAAACTGTTGTAATTCCTACACCGTTCACCTGATTTAGATGTAAATCCCCTCAAATTATAGCTGACGGTCTGCAGGTAAAGCACATCTTGTTTGTTTCATTTCAAACCCATTGTGGTGGTGGTGTATAGAGCCAAACATGTTAGAATTGTGTTGATGTCCCAATATTTATGGACCTGGCTGTATATGTACCGAGTACAGAGCGATGCAAGACCATGATCCATGAAGAGATTAGTTTATTATTTTACATGTCCACATGAACTGTTATATGGACACTGCTGTTTGGTTACTACTGTTTTATGGACATTACTGTGTGGTTACTATTTATGGCCACTGTTGTATGGTTATTACTATTCTATGTTTACCACTGTGTGGTTTCTACTATTTTATGAGCACTGCTGTATGGTTACTATTATTTTATGGGCACTTCTGTATGGTTATTACTATTTAATGGGCACTGCTGTATGGTTACTACTGTTTTATGGGCACTGCAGTGTGGTTACTACCAGTTTATTGGCACTGCTGTATGGTCACTACTATTTAATGGGCACTGCAGTGTGGTTATTACTATTTTATGGGCACTGCAGTGTGGTCACTGCTATTTTATTGGCACTACTATGTGGCTGGCACAATATTAGACTTGATTTTAAATAGGGACTTGATGGAATAGGCAGTTCCATGTTGATATTATTACAGTGCTGGCACTGCCATTTTGCCATTTGATCTATACTTCTTTGTGGGCACAATATGGTCTTAGTGCAGAAGGGGTAGGATGTGATTTTTGTAGTTTTTTTTTTAACCAAAACATGCGTCTGTTTATTTGTAGACGGTGGACACTACCAGATAATCTGGAGGCGTCATGTGTTATTAGCTGTGGTTAGTTTGGTGGTGACTTGATAGATGATATTCTGGCTGCCTGCAGTCACCACTCTGAGTAAGGGCCAGTTCACACGCCTCAAAACAGCCTCCCATTCGCTTAAATGGTAAGCAGCGCTTGCTTCTTTTTTTACACGTGTAAAAAAGAAGCAGCATGTCCTATCTTGGGGCAGAATCAGCGCTGAATCTCCTATTGAAATGAATAGGAAGCAAAAAAAAACTGCTCCGTGAAAGTCCAGTACATGCATTTTGTGCGTTTTCCGCATGTTTTTTAGTACAAATCTGCTTCAAAAATCTCAAGGTGAAAATTCAGTTTTGTATTGAAGTGAACACTTTTTTTTCACGCAAAAAAAAAGACCCATGTATAAAAAAAAGACCCATGTATTCCGTGCTGATTTGAAGTGAAAGCTTTTTTTGCGCTGAAAAAAAGACACGTGTATTCCGTGCTGATTTTTTAAGCATGTATTTCAAAATCAGTCGTGTGAACTTTCCCAAGAGTCCAGCATGCCTCGAGCTCCTCCATCGGGGAGAGTCTTAGAAGCAATTTTTTACCGCCATGCTACATTCGTGGCCATATGTAGTTCTTATTTATATAGAACAAACCCCCAACCTATGCCAAGTAAAGTGCAAGTAGTGCACATAAAGCCATTTATCACACCCCAAAAATAAAGCAGACCACAAATCAGATCTGTAAAATACGTTTGACCAGCTCACCTGTTCGGCATATAGCATCCCGTGTGCCCGGAGTCAAACCAGCAAGTTCCTGGATATGTAGACAAAGTAAAATGAAGAAACGATTCCGGCACTGTATTTTCTTCCCATAAAATCTTCCTCTTTATTAAATAACAGCATAAGTATGCCGACAGTATGGACTCCAGACTAGACCTCCCAAGCAGATACAGACCCCAGACCAGATCTTCTAACTGCAGACCCCAGACTAGACTCACTGAATAAGTATGGACCCCAGTCTAGACCTCCCAACCAGATACAGACCCGATCTTCTAACTGCAGACCCCAGACTAGACTCACTGAATAAGTATGGACCCCAGACTAGACCTCCCAACCAGATACAGACCCGATCTTCTAACTGCAGACCCCAGACTAGGCTCACTGAATAAGAATGGACTCCAGACTAGACCTCCCAAGCAGATACAGACCCCAGACCAGATCTTCTAACTGCAGACCCCAGACTAGACTCACTGAATAAGTATGGACCCCAGACTAGACCTCCCAACCAGATACAGACCCGATCTTCTAACTGCAGACCCCAGACTAGACTCACTGAATAAGTATGGACCCCAGACTAGACCTCCCAACCAGATACAGACCCGATCTTCTAACTGCAGACCCCAGACTAGACTCACTGAATAAGTATGGACCCCAGACTAGACCTCCCAACCAGATACAGACCCGATCTTCTAACTGCAGACCCGAGACTAGACTCACTGAATAAGAATGGACTCCAGACTAGACCTCCCAACCAGATACATACTCACATGAGTAGACACTTACATCGACGAGATTGTCAGGGAACATAAGGAAAATATAGATACATGTATTGATGGAGACCAGATTTTGGCAGAGGACACTAATGACATTAGATGGTTCTATATTATTGTACACTTGTACTCTGAAGATGGCCACCAAGAGTCTAACAAGTTGTCCTGTCCTTCTGCAGTGAGCTGAATATTTCATTGTATCTGACAGAATTTCATATATTTGTGCAGTCGTTGGTTTTTCCAATAATTTCATGTTGCTTTTATGTGAAGATGGAGATTCGCACAGCAGGAAGGCTTCAAATCATTATGTATTTGTCATGGATCTGCTCCTCACACGAGACTCATGGAGCAGCTTAATGTGTCAGGCTCGAGTGTAATTTATGAGAATGGGAATAATATACCAGTGCAGGGAAAATTATTCTTTAAAATGATAAGATCGGATTAGTTTTACAAAATGATGGGGATGGTTAATGCGGTGGTGCATATGTAGCAGAGCTAAGTTTGCTTGTGCCTCATGTCTCAATTCATTGTGATATTTCAAAGCATTATCCTTGGTGTTGAATGAAACCGAAGAAAAATAAGCTTCATTCAGTTCTGTGTAATCAGGAATTCGGTGAGTTCATCTTCATCTGTGTGAGTGCCGTATGCATCCATTTCGCTGCATTCATTCAGGGGACTCCAAATCAACTTCTGTCAGCTGCAGGGGTGGGAGGGATAGTGACTTTCTCCCTGCAGCTCACACTCAGACAGCGCAGTCCTGCTGTCTGAGAGTGAGCTGTTCAAAAGAAACATTCCTCTGTCTGTCCAGGCCCTGCGCCGGACGGAGGACAGGGAGTCTGAAAGCCGGACTGTTCGGCCTAAAACCGGACCTCTGCCCACCCTAGGGGCAGGCTGCTGTGGAGGTCACAGTTAAGGGGACGGTCCGCTATGGAGGTCAGTGTTAAGGGGCAGATCGCTGTAGACGCCACTGTTAAGGGGATGGGGTGTTGTGGAAATCACTGTTAAGGAGATTGGGTACTGTGGAGGTTACTAATAAAGGGGTGGCTGCTGTGGAGGTCACTAATAAAGCTGGTCACACTGGTGTGACTTCGAGAGTGGTGTCCTGCGCCGCCCTGCAAACTGGGACATGAAGCTAGGTATCGTGGATGAGTGTGTTTCTTGTGCTCTGGCAGTAGGCACAGTTTCACCGCTCCCAGAGCCACGGCCTCTGCGTGCACCATCAGCAGCACGGCCACTTCCCCGTCCCTTACTGCTCACATTTAGCATATTAAATGGTATATATGCTTGCAAGTCACACATACAGTAGCGCAGGTTTTGTAAGTGTATGCGCAAATAAATTAAACTGAATGTCACTGATGTTTTGGATGCTCAAACGTTATACAGGAGATGTAGCGCAGGTAATGTTGCTGCCACCAGTGGCGAAAAAATTAAACTAAATGTCACTGGTATTTATGATGCGCAAAAGCTTATACAGGAGATATAGCGCAGGTAATGTCGCTGCTGTCACCAGCGGCTAACGTTCAGGAAATGTCCCTCAGGTAATGTCGCTGTCACCAGCGGCGAAAAAAATTAAACTGAACATCACTGATATTTATTATGCACAAACGGTATACAGGAGATGTAGCGCAGGTAATGTCGCTGCTGTCACCAGTGGCTAACGTTACACAGGAGATGTAGCGCAGGTAATGTCGCTGCTGTCACCAGTGGCTAACGTTACACAGGAGATGTAGCGCGGGTAATGTCGCTGCTGTCACCAGTGGCTAACGTTACACAGGAGATGTAGCGCAGGTAATGTCGCTGCTGTCACCAGTGGCTAACGTTACACAGGAGATGTAGGGCAGGTAATGTCGCTGCTGTCACCAGTGGCTAACGTTACACAGGAGATGTAGCGCAGGTAATGTCGCTGCTGTCACCAGTGGCTAACGTTACACAGGAGATGTAGCGCTGGTAATGTCGCTGCTGTCACCAGTGGCTAACGTTACACAGGAGATGTAGCGCAGGTAATGTCGCTGCTGTCACCAGTGGCTAACGTTACACAGGAGATGTAGCGCAGGTAATGTCGCTGCTGTCACCAGTGGCTAACGTTACACAGGAGATGTAGCGCGGGTAATGTCGCTGCTGTCACCAGTGGCTAACGTTACACAGGAGATGTAGCGCGGGTAATGTCGCTGCTGTCACCAGTGGCTAACGTTACACAGGAGATGTAGCGCAGGTAATGTCGCTGCTGTCACCAGTGGCTAACGTTACACAGGAGATGTAGCGCGGGTAATGTCGCTGCTGTCACCAGTGGCTAACGTTACACAGGAGATGTAGCGCAGGTAATGTCGCTGCTGTCACCAGTGGCTAACGTTACACAGGAGATGTAGCGCAGGTAATGTCGCTGCTGTCACCAGTGGCTAACGTTACACAGGAGATGTAGCGCGGGTAATGTCGCTGCTGTCACCAGTGGCTAACGTTACACAGGAGATGTAGCGCAGGTAATGTCGCTGCTGTCACCAGTGGCTAACGTTACACAGGAGATGTAGCGCAGGTAATGTCGCTGCTGTCACCAGTGGCTAACGTTACACAGGAGATGTAGCGCGGGTAATGTCGCTGCTGTCACCAGTGGCTAACGTTACACAGGAGATGTAGCGCAGGTAATGTCGCTGCTGTCACCAGCAGCCGAACAATTGCACGCAAAGTAGCGCACGTTGCGCTGATATATTTTGCAGCCAGATAAAACAATAGTCCTTAAAAGGACTGTTGGGTCTCTAACACCTTTCAACACTCAAAACTCCCTAAAAAAAAAAAACACAATTCCTCTCCGTACACTGTCTTTCCCTTCCTGAGCACAGCTCTCCCTGACTAAGACTGAGCCGAACCATGTGTCATTGCGAGCTATATGGCACCCGATGATACGTTCCGGCCAGCCAATCACTGTAATGCCAGCAGCCAACATGGCTACAGCATTACAGTGAGTGGCACTACCTCCCCGCATGTTTATTGGCTGCGTAGCAGCCAACAAACGTGCGGGGAGGAGACTCGAGCATCGCGCTCGAGCACACGCAGTGTTCGGCCAAACACCACGATGTACCGAGTATCGCGATGCTCGAGTGAAAAAGGTGTTCGGCCAAGCATGCTCGCCCAACACTAGTGAGCAGGATTCAAAATCCCAAAAATAGTGCAATATGGAAAAAGAAAGGTATTTGCAAAAACTCATAGTTACATTATCAAGATGATTATATAATATATTTGTTTTAACTCTTGTGATGCCATGATCAACATAAGGTATCCCCTTAATGGGGTGCAACCTGCAAAATAAATTTCAAATGTCATTTATGGTGTGTGGCGAAAAGCATTTAATAAAAATTTCAGAACTGATTTGTTGTGCATTCCCCTAAAAAATAATATAACCCCCTGCTCTGGCTGTGCATCCGCCAGAGTTATGAAGAAGCGCCAGCCTCCATAACTTCGGCGGATCCACAATCGCTTCTAAACGTAAGGCAGCTTCCTAGGTGTCTTACATTTAGACCTTTTTCCACGCCTGAAACACTTTTTTAGACCGCAATCTGTGCCTGAACTATGCCTAATATCGGCGAATTTCAGCTTCATAAATGACCCCCTAAATGCTTATATTTATCTAACAAAAATTATACAAAAAAATACTTCAAACACAAAAAAAAATGTCATTGATGTTTCCGAGTGATGTACAGGAGCACATGTTTTGTTTTGCAGTATCATCTATGAAGTCACCGGGATGTGGATGTTTGGGAGACAGTTCTGCAAGGTGTGGATCTCGTTTGATGTCTTGTTCTGCACAGCGTCCATCGTCACCCTCTGCTTTATCAGTCTGGACCGATACTGCTCTGTGGTCACTCCGTATCACTATTCAAAGAGGATGTCACGTCGCAGGTGGGTGCAAGTCAAGCCTAACCACTGCTGAGGGGAATGATGGCAGCAGTAGGGAAGGAGTGTGCTGATGTTGATGGAGGCAGTGACTTGTAACTTGATGTGATTATGTTAGCAAGGTTGGACCTGCATGTCACAGGGACAGTGACATGAGGGAGGTGGCTTTATGTCATACTGTAGCTAATTAGATGATGAGAAAGCTGACTGCTGCAGGGGAAGAGTGTGCTGATCTTGTGGATGGAAGTGACCTGTCCACTCATGTGATTGTATTAGAGAGGACGCAACTTGATCCCACTGACATGTGCATGATGTTAGTGGGAATAGAATATCCAGTAGCCATTCAGATCATGGGAAATATATCAGCAGCAGGAGAGGAATGTATGGATCTTGAGGGAGGCAGTGACTTGTACATTCATGTGATTATAATATTGAGGAAAGCAGTGATCTGTACTGTCATGTGATGATGTTAGTGAGGACTGCAGAATAGCACGTGTCAGGGACAGTATCATGAGGAGGGCTGGAAAGTAGACATACTGTAGTCAGTCAGGTTATGGGAATGCTGACAGTAGCTGAAGAAGAATGTGTTGATGTTGGTGGAGACAGTGACTTGTACTTTCATGTCGTTATGTTCATGTGACAGTAACATGGGATAGTGGCATACGGTGTATTCTATGTAGATTCAGAGGAGCATGAAGACAGCAGGAGAGGAGTGTGCTGATCATGAGGGAGGCAGTGACTTGTCCACCTTTATTTTAGCAAGGATTAGAGAGGCTCTGTGATGAGTAGTGTAAGGAAATGGACAGTGATAGACCATCATAGAGCCAATCAGACCATGAGAATCATTACTGCAACTGGAGGAGATCTAGTATGGTAGTGAAGAGAGGGCTACATCTACCTGGACTCCAGCATCACTTTGGTAGGTCAGAGTGACCTGATCAGTGCTGAGACCTTGTCATCTATGGGCTGTTGCAGTAGCTACCTCAGCGGTTCATCCTTCTAGTAGTAGTCTACAACAAGAATGGTAGATGGAAGTCTCAGGACGCTACTAGTGAGCACAGCCTCTGGCAGATAAAAAACTGTGCAGTTGTTGCAGTCACTCCTGGGTCCTCAGTGGCCTATTACCAGGGACGGATTGGTCATTGACATAAAAGTGAAATTTTGCAGTGGTCCGCTGTCCAGGGGGCCGCCCAAGCCCTCCTCTCTGCCGCTGGCTGGGTACATAGTAAGCTCTCAGCGGTAATTAACACTGTGAGAATCAGGAACTCATGCACCCAGCCAGTGACCACACACACCTCCTGAATTCAACTATGGCCCACATCTCACCTCCTAAGCCCCCTGCTCCATATCTTAATTAGAGACAACTGGAGGAGGACAACAGAAAATTGCAGCTATCGATGGCAAACACAGATGGACAGCTTTTGGGGCAATATATGGTGCTGCACTGTGGTATATGGTATTTTGCGCTATGGTATTGTTGGCCCACCCTACTTGTGTTGCCCTACCTCTTGTCAATTTAAACACTCCTACAACATGGGCCACTATTAGTTTTTCTTTCCAGTGCCACTTTAAGTTCCTAATCTACCCCTGCCTATTGCGGTGTGAGGACATCATAGGACAAGGACACTCTCATTACTTTCCCGATCATCCTTTAACACAGCAAATAGCAGGTTAATAACATTATACTTATGAGTCTGTGGACCATGAAGCTGGAACTTGTGATCAATGATTAATTTATAACAAAAGATTCCAGCAAGGACAGATTTTTTGAAGCAGGTAGAAATTAGGTTGTTGCGGTTTTTAACATTTCATTTTAGCAACCTCCTTCCACTGAAAAGTCAAATCTTGCCAATTCCTGCAAGACCCCGAGGAAGACTAAAAATCTGTGATTACTGCGTCTTTATTACTGAGTCTTTATTGAAAAAAAAACAATACAAAACAGCAAAGGAGGCCACCAAAAGTAGGACAATCCAAAACTACAAAAAAGGAGAACAAATAAGTCCTGAAGACTTTTATATATTAGTGTTTCCAAAACATTATTGTCATTCAGTGCTATTCGACCATACTTCTGGGATTTCCTAATAGGAAAAAAACCGTATGGCTGAACTATTAGGTCCCAGCTTCCAGTGTAACCCATCAGCACCCTGCGATCATGTCACAGACTGCTGGTGGTCTGACAGAGCGAGCCCCCCTCCCTCTGTAAAACACCTTAAAGGGGTTATACAGAAAAAAATATTCATGACATCCTCAGGATAGGTCATCAGTAAATGCACTCTCAAGGAACGGATAGAAAAAACATTCGCAGTAATATCTTTCTCTTTTCAGGTAATATTCTGTTTCAAGTTGTAGCCAAAAGAGTAAAAAAGATTAAAAACTATATTTTTCCTGTATATTTTCCTGGAGGCATCTGTTTAAAAGTAATATCAGGAAGTATTACTTTACTGAGAGAGTAGTGGATGCATGGAATAGCCTTCCTGCAGAAGTGGTAGCTGCAAATACAGTGAAGGAGTTTAAGCATGCATGGGATAGGCATAAGGCCATCCTTCATATAAGATAGGGCCAGGGACTATCCATAGTATTCAGTATATTGGGCAGACTAGATGGGCCAAATGGTTCTTATCTGCCGACACATTCTATGTTTCTATGTTTATCTCCACTTTCTTTCCCCCTTATCAAACAATAAGAACATTTTTGGGGGAAAGGGGCTGGACTGAAGCTCATTTGTCCTACTGTCTGGACTGCAGTAGAGCAACATTTAACCACATACTTTTAGATAATCAATCCCACCCCGTTCTGTCTCTGGTACATCTTCAGTCCTTTAAAACCAACTCTATAAAGCCTTCCAAAATCTTATAAAACACTCCAAAATAAATGAAAAAAACACCTTTATAAATAATATAAATGTATACTTTATTAATTCGTATCAAAATATAAAAATCCATAAAAGAAGGCGGCTACAGGTTATTGACCAACGAGGACCCAAGAGGGCCCTGAGATATCAGGTCCAAATATAAGCATTTGTTGGAGATAGTTCAAAGTGGCAAACAGCTACAAATATGTCAAATAACAATTAAAATTACAATTAGTAATGCAGACCGATATGCCAGCGCCCTCCTTACCAATAAAAACTCAAGAGGTCCAAAAAGTATCATGTATTGCCAAAAATGAAAGGATCCGATGAATAACTCATATAGGAGCTAATTTAAAATGGCAAACAACTACAGATAAATGAAATAGCAATTAAAGGTACAATTGATAATGCAGACCGATATGCCGCCCCCTCTTCCCAACGTCGTTTTATCCAGAGGCTTTTTCTGGGGATTGGGATTTAAAGTCTTATATGCAAAGAGGTATCTCCTCTTGGAAGTGGCTCCCTATCAAAATCTGACTTACCAACAAGCCTTGGGATTTGACAAGGAGATTCAGCACCCTGCCTAAGCCGCTTCCAAGATCTTGTATTACTGACTAGAGTAGACTGTCCAATACTTTAGACTTCTACATATCCATTCCTGATATTGAGAAGGTCAGAATATATAAGTTAAAGGGAGGGAGGCCTTTCAGATCAATTCAATTGTACTATATGTGAGGACAGGTGATTTCCTAATTAAATAGGTCTCTGCCTGAACATGAGAGAGATTGAAGAACCTTACTTTGTGAGTAATATATTCCTCAGCCATGATTACTAGTAGATGAAATGCACTACAAGTCAAGTGTCCTCACATACACTATTACCGCCTTGCCGTAAGAGATGGCTCAATTTTTCCTCATGACTTCTCACCTGTGTCGGCTCTCAGAGTTAATGGAGAGAGGATGACACAGACACACATGAAAGCATTTTTATCCAAGACTTTAAAGATGTTTTTATCATCCATACATTAGGCATTTAATGTTTCGCATGGCTGGAATTGAGGTAATTTCTGCCATACACACCTCTCCTTGCTACTCATAAATTGAAACTCAGGTGACACAGATATTGCGACCATGAAAGCATGAAATTAAATATAATGGTACTATTAAAAATTACTAAATTTTAGGCCCATAGTGCCCTATAGTGCTTATATTATACTGTCTATACAGGTCTATTTTCTTTGAGATTGGTGTCCAAAGTCCACAGGGGTTGTCTGGTATAGAAAACCTATTTTCAAATAAGCTAGTAGAGCATTCAGAGATCAAAGAGGGGAATGTCCTCATTCTGGACCATTTCTATTAGTGGCAAGTAGCTTTATAGAGTGTATATGTCTCTGGAGGACCCAGCACATATGCATGTTACAAGAATAACTAAATCATTTCTATTTAGAACTGTGTAATGCTGTACTTCTCCTGTGGTGGCGTTGCAGAGCAATGTAACACGTGCCAGAATCTGCAGGTCAACATCTGCCAGACTTTGCCAACAGGTGAACTGCTAAAGTAGAGAGACAACCTGAATAAAAATGCTTTATTCAAAGAGGACAGTCCCCATGAAGGGCTTGTCCAGAAGATACTAATTATGTTCAAAAGTCTTAAAATGGTTAAAAAAGAATCATACCTTACCGAAACTTCATTATTAGATATGTATATTTACAACCATGTCTTGTTTTTCCTTCAAAAGCATTGACTTAATTACTTTTCTTTCTCTGTAGATGTATCATTATGACAGTGACCATATGGGTCTATTCTTCCTTAATCTCCTTTCTACCGGTTATGCAAGGTTGGAATGAAATACCAGGCATAGACTTTGACAACGGAAAGGAGTGCATCTTTGTGACCAACTGGACCTTTGCGATTGTCGCATCTTCTCTGGCCTTCTACATCCCATTTATGATCATGTGTAGTATGTACTTCTTCATCTACAGAGCTTCACGCTTAAAAGCTACTCGAATTGTCTCCCAGACTCTAGATCTCCATTACCACCCAAACAGCAAGCGCCAAAACAACTTACAACTAGAACATAAAGCCACCAGGACCATGAGTATCATTATCTCAGTGTTCGTCATGTGCTGGCTACCTTACTTTGTCTTGAATGTTTGGATAGCAGCAAAAGGGACGAGTTCCACCAACGGAGTCCTAGTCAATGCTTTCAAATATATTACATGGTTGGGATATTGTAATTCAACTATTAATCCCATGTTATACGCTTTTCTGAACCGAGACTTCCAGAGAGCCCTCAAAAAGCTCCTTATTTGTAGACGCTGGAGATCACAGGTGGACATTGGAGAGGACATGGTCTCCATAGTCACGTTCTCCAAGACTGCTCAAGATCCAGAATACAACATTAAGTCTAACTGTGTGCTAAAGAGCAAGCAGGCTATGAAATGTCCACCTACAGTGCACTACTAACCTGTTTTTTAGATCAAGGCCACAAGTTTAACCTTCCTCTGATGTCTCCCCATGTTTATAACAGTAAAGTGTGAACAGGGTGAAGAACTCACAAAATTTCATGGTCTGACTGGAAAATTATTTATGATCTACACTGGATACAGACATTGAAATAATTCCGACCAGGTACATTCATGCTTGGAATGAATGTTTAAAGAAAACCTTTTTGCTAAAAAAAACTTTTTCCCAGAAAAATAAAATTAAAAATGAACAATACATTTATAAATGACAGAGAATTCAGAGTTCAAGTTGTGCTTTGAAACTGAACCTGTAATCCTGAATTCTTCCACTTGGAAAGTTTGAATGGATTGGGCCCGATCTTCTAGATAATACAAAAATTATAAATAATTGTAAAAAATTTCAAATTTGGATTTTAATTTCTTTCTTTTTTTAGGATTGTTCTGTACAGTTGACATGTCATCCGATGGCATGGCGTAGACAAGGATAAATAGCTTTTTCTACAATTTGTAATGAGACTTTTTATTACTATTTGTACCTCTGCAGCATGTAAATGAAGACAGTGTGGTGCTGATGTAGAGGGATGTATGTGAAAAGTTACAATATGAAGTGTATATATCGGCCTATAAACACGTATTAACACCAAATCTGTACATAAATATCATAAAGTCTTCATATTTTCAGACACTGTCCTGTACAAGGAGCCCATGTGAAGTCCCAATATTACCATGCAAAATATAATTCTCTTAGCCATTAGAGACCATTAGCATGGCTAGTGCAGACAGAAGGATTATACTTTACCCTAGATTATTTGCAGAAAGATTATATGATGGGATCCCCAAGTGAAAGGCAGCAGAGGAGACTTTTGAAAGCTACCTGCTTTGTGTAAAGTTAATATCCCCTGTACAAAACTGAGTTTATGTTATCAAAGAAAAGGATCATTTTTCAGCTCCTCTAACTCCACAAATCTCAATATAATGTACCCATCTACTAGGTTTGTCTAAAGCATTTCACTTTTTGCAGTGAATTATGGGACTGATTAATAAAAAAAAATGTATCCTGCATTGTAAGCATCCATTATGCTCATTTATGCACATTTTACATCTGTTTTAACCATTTCCATCAGAGATCCAATTTTTTAGACAGAAAAAAAGGCCTGCATCCAGAAGATCACCAGTAAAGCACCAGTAGATCAGCCTCCCCAGCCAGGGGTTAATACCAGTGTCTATGCTCCCTTGTGCCAGGCCTGGGTGACACAATAATAAGTCCCCACAACAACATAGACAGAAGGTAGCTACTTACCATATTCACACTAATGATTTACTACGCGTTTCAACACACAGTAGCTGGTGCATCTTCAGGGGCTTCAATGTGAAGAATTGTTGTAAATAAATCATGAATCCCCTAAGGCACTGCTGATGTGTGGCAGCGTGTCAGGTGTTAGGATGGCCGTAAACAGCGTCAATTTCATCTGGGTCAATTTAAGATAATTGGGGGGTATTATTATTATTGACTTTCAATGGGTCCGTGGAAAAATCGGAAAATGCACAGTTTGGCAGCCGCATGCGTGATCCGTGTTTCCTGGCCGAGAAAAAAATATGACCTGTCCCATTTTTTTCACGGCCAACGGTTCACGGACCCATTCAAGTCAATGGGTCCGTGAAAAATCACGGATGCACACAAGATTGTCATCCGCGTCCGTGATCCGTGTCCGTGATCCGTGTCCGTTTTTTCCTATCATTTCAATGGCAAACTTGACTTAGATTTTTTTTTCATTTTTCATGTCCGTGGATCCTCCAGAAATCAAGGAAGACCCACGGACGAAAAATATGATCCAATAATTTCCATAAATAGAGCCCCTAAATTACTTGATTGGATACTTGATTGCTAAAGTCCTCAGGTCTCATGGTGAGCAGTCGGAAAATCCAATGCGCTTCTTTACAAAACAGTTTAGTCTCCCAATCTTTAGACATTATACAGGGTCATACAGCCCATTTAAAAAAAATTTTTTGCTTTATTTTTAACCGTATTCAGTCAGTGAATACACTTTATCTCAATACAGACACTGGTTCATGTGAGATTCTGATCAGCAGAATTTCAGCTCTGGAGGTTCCTGGAGTACAAAATTGTAGACATTTGAAACCAAAAGTTAGCGTCTAACAGATAAAGAACATAAAAGAAATAGAGAAAAAAAACAAGGCTAGTATCTCTTTAACTCTCTAATAGGATTTCAAAGGCAATATGTCCTGTGGACTGCAATTTCTCGGCTCACATAGTGAACATGATTCCACCACCGATTACTGTGACAAGGAGAGTGGTAGAAACAAAGCACTCATCGCACCTTTCAGGCTGAAGAGTCGGCGAAGGCACAGAATTAAACAGCTGGACTCATTCTCACGTACACATCAGCTAAACGTAGCCGCAGATTGAGATGTTTTTGCCTTGCTTCCCACCTCTATGTATTTTTACATTCATTGTCACTTTAACAGGCACCTGCTGGGCAAGACTGGCCCCATGTACCAGGAGAAGAATAAAGAACATGAGATGAAGAGGACGTCTCCAGTGATTGCTATATCCCACCGAATGTTATATGAAAACACTGATGTTAAAGGCTGATGTCTCACTCTATAGTCCCAGGTACTGCTAGGTACACAACACAAAGGGGGCTTTTCTGTTCTCAGTATTACTGCCTATGTTTAAAAAAGTAAAATATAGATGATAAATACTTTTTAAAAGGTGGAGAAATACAAAAGAAGAAGAGAGGAGATAGGTGGGACTGTGCTATTTTATGAAGTTGGGTGACTCTGTGATGAAATAATGGCTTCATAGCTGCTAAAAGTGGTAGTGACTGTCAGGGCATGCTGGGAGCTGTAGTCTAACCAGAGCTTGAGAGCCACAAACAGTCTCTGACTATCCCACAGGGGTACAGGTAAATCCCCTGATTGGCCCCTGAGTAAGGTGGCCCCTAGTCTCCTGCCCCCCCAGCACAAGTGGTACATAACACAGTAGACTTACTGCACTACATACATATATTCCATGTCTAGCTCCCCCAGTGACCTATGTTCATATAAAAAACTTGATAGATAATTAAAGAAATTCCTCAGTTTATTATCATAGACACGATCAGAGCTGAGATGACTTCTAGGTCTAGAGAAAAGCTACCAGTGTCCTCTTCTCCCCAGGACCTACCTTCTCAAAGTAGATGCAGTGACCCCCATATTCAATCATCTGGTAGTATCTTGCAGCTGTGTGAGTAGGTAAGACATAAGAATGCCCAAGAATCCATACTAGGGCTGGAACTGTCCTGCTGCCAAATCCCCCAACCCCTACAAAGCTCCCTCCATTTTACATTCGATTGAAACGGATATAAGACCTGAAACGAATCGATTCCCAACACCCAATGCGCTTAATAACCTCATCACTTAACCCGCTCCAATCCGAAGTTAATGACTTGAGTACCCCGCTTGACCCAGACCCAACCTCTTTAAACATTTAGAAAAAACTGCAGCGAACTGAAAACGAGATAAAAACGACCCATCAGTATGCACTAACAATGGTAAACCCCCCCCCCTCCTCATTTCCATCCCATATTCTCTCATACATTGCACTGGGCACATAGTACAACCCAGAACGCCACACAGCACTACTCTACGCCCTCTACCCTCCACATCTGTCTTTGAGCGACGAATAATGAATTCTACCCTATCAAGAAACAAATCCATGTCTTCCCTAAGCAACCCTCCCACCCGACTAACCATTGGACAGACTAGTTCCCCTAAGCGTAACGCCCCAAAAAATTCCCCATGACTAGCGAGCGACCTTTATAGGTCTCCAAAAAGGAACTCCAAACTTTCAAGTCCGCTCTCAATTCATTACCTAAATGAATATAATGATGTGGTACAACAACGCCAGTCGTCGTCCGGGCTAACCCTCCCCATAGGCATAATCTGACACTCAAAATTGAGTTTTCCAAGAACTGACTGAAGCTCATACAATTTTATCTTTTTCAATCGACTAGCCCTTGCTACCTCCCATTTTAAATCCACCAACTTATCCATAGGAAGTCTACATTCCATCCTAATCGTGTCAATCACTATTCCCAAAAAACTAAATTCAGTGACCGGCCCCATTGTCTTTTCATCCGCCAATGGAACTCCAAACGCCCCAAACAACGTACCTAACATGTGCAACAACAGTGCACAAACACACAAGTCGGCGGGCCCGATACACAGGAAGTCGTCCAAGTAGTGAATGATGGATTCACAACCTGACACATCCACCACCACTCATTCTAAAAACGAGCTAAACGCTTCAAAGTACACGCAGGATAGAGAACAGCCCATTGGCAAACACCGATCTACAAGAAATTTCCCATCCCAAAAACACCCCAACAGATGCAAACAATCCAGATGCACTGGCAATAACCTAAACGCTGCCTCGATGTTAGTTTTTGCAAGCAACACCCCTTTTCCAACTTTCTTAACCCACTCCACTGCCGCGTCAAATGAGGTATAGACCACAGACACAAGTCCGGATCAATACCGTCATTGACCGACAATCCCCTAGGAAATGACAAATGATGAATTAGCCGAAACTTATTCATCTCCTTCTTTGGAACCACCTCCAGTGGCGACACCTGCAAATTCACTAATGGCGGCTGTAAAAACGGACCCGCCATTCTACCTAGCAAGACCTCTTTTTTAAGTTTCTCTGCCACTTCCTCCGGATCTCAAGTTTTAATAACACTGCCTCCCCTGGAAAAAATTGAATTTTAAAACCCCACAAAAAACCCTCCCGTAACAAAAACGCTGCCTCTTTATTCGGATACCTAGCGATGAATGGCTCCATCCTTTCCAGTTGGACCAGCGTCTCCTCCTTTGTTATTATTATCCCCCCTTTTTGCCTCATTCCCCTGAAACATCGCATTACCCCATGGAACCCCCCACATACGGAGCATTCGTGCTTGAACTTTCACTTTGACCCGAATTTACAGCCCTCGACGTTAAACGAGAAGCATAATCCCTTCGCGGACGCTGCTGCGACATTGAGGTGACCCCCACCTCCCGATTCCCCATGAAAGGACTGACCCGACCTATTAGGTGCAGTCACCTTCAACCACAAAGCTATATCTTTGTGATCCCATCTCATTTCCGGACCCATCGCTTTCCGCTGTCTAAACTGCTCATCGTACCGCAACCACGCTATCCCCCCGTACACCCGATACTCCTCACTGATTGCGTCCAAATACCAGAACAGGGCCGAACAACACTCCGGCGCCTTCTCACCTATCACGCCTGCCAATATCTCAAACGCCTGCAACCAATTCGGGAACAGTTGCGGTATTAAACGATATCTCAGTTTTTCTTCATCCTCTTTTTCACTCTCGGCCCTCCTATCCAGACTAAACTTCTCCAACGGGAGCAGAGAAAAAATCTCAACATATTCGCCTTTCCAAATACGCTCCCTTACCTCTTGCTTTAAATTAGCCCCCAATGGTCCCTCAAAACATACATAAACCTCCCCCCTTGCTTTGTCATCTAACCGACCTGTTTCTTCCTCCGCAGCACCCCCAGCCTGAGTTTGCACCGACACCACATTACCCCCTATGCTTAGCCTGCCACCCCCCGCTATACCAGACCCACCAGGGGCTCCCGCCACCCCCCAAGCCGGCAACGGGGACATCCCCCCCATGCCCCAACCTGCTAGTAAGCCCGCTAACCCCCCCAACAACTGACCTAAACCCCTGCCTTAGTCGAATCTGTACTTTGATCTGATGAGTCAAACATTTTAATTTTTGGCTCCAAGCACCATGTCTTCGGTGGACGCAGAAAAGGTGAATGGATGGTTACTGAATGTGTGGTTCCCACTGTAAGGCTCGGAGGAGGAAATATGAAGGTATAGGGGTGACACTATTGGTGATTCATTTAAAATTCAAGACACATTTTACCAGCACGGCTACAACAGTATTCTGCAGCAACATACTGTCCCCATCCGATATACACTTTGGCCCCTTGCAGACGAGCGTGTCCGGATAAGGTCTGGATGCGTTGCGGGTTCGTTGCGGTAAATCCGCGCAAGTAGGTACCCAATTGCAGTCAGTTTTCACTGTGATTGCGTTCCGTTCAGTTTTTATGGTCCGGGTGCAATGTGTTTTGCACGCGCGTGATATAAAACTGAATGTGGTACCCAGACCCTAACTTCTTCACTGACGTTCAGGTTTGGGTTCAAGGTTGTGTAGATTGTATTATTTCCCCTTATAACATGGTTATAAGGGAAAATAATAGCATTCTGAGTACAGAATACATAGTACAATAGGGCTGGAGGGGTTAAAATAATTTTTTTTAACTCACCTTAATCCACTTGTTCGCGCAGCCGGCATCTCTTCTGTCTTTTTCTGTGAGGAATAGGACCTTTGATGACGTCACTGCGCTCATCACAGGGTCCATCACATGATCTTTTTACCATGGTGATGGGTCATGTGACGGACCATGTGATGAGCGTAGTGACGTCACCACAGGTCCTGTTCCTGTACACAGCAAAGATGAAGACAGAAGAGATGCCGGGCTGCACGAGCAAGTGGATTAAGGTGAGTTAAATTTTTTTATTTTTTTTTAACCCCTCCAGCCCTATTGTAGTAAGCATTCTGTATTAGGAATGCTATTATTTTTCCCTTAAAATCATGTTATAAGGGAAAATAATAATTATCTGGTCCCAATCCCGATCA